>NC_045967.1:36788226-37118226 GCF_010909765.2 Amblyraja radiata
CCACAGAGATTTTCTTGAACAGATGCAGACATTTGGCAGAAGATTGACAGAACCTGAAATTAACTGGGCCAACCGATTTCCCACCAAAGTTACAGCAGGGATCAAAATAAATTACTAAATAAGGCACCAAAATATGTAATTTCTAGTTCTGTTAGAGATCATTTCAGACAGAGAATATCTGAGGCTATAAATGAGGTGTAACTGCTGAGCAGATAGTCCGACTAGAAAATAATAAAATGCAGTCTACATGTTAGCCGTAGATATAATCTAACTAATTTTCTATGAATTGTGTTCAATTAAAAATATCCTCACATCTTTTGTATTGTGCTACAAAGAAAGAAAGCAGAACTGGGAAACTTATAAATAAATAATAAGCCCTGCACTTTACCAAATACTAAATATTCATAATACCAGATAAAGCAAAAGGCTAGAAATGTTCTCATGTAGTGCTCATTTTATCTACTAAATTTGCCAGCATACATAGTAGACTTTTGTTTATTTTAGAGATACAGCGTGGAATCAGGCCCATTCGGCCCACTGAGTCCACACCGACCAGCAATCAACCATACATTAGTTCAATCCTACGCACTAGGGACAATTTACATTTTTATGTGAATCCTCTTCACATTCCCATACTGACCTTTCTGCCCTGGGCCTCCTCCATTGCCAAAGTGAGGCCACACGCACACTGAAGGAACAGCACCTCATATTCCACTTGGCTAGTTTCCAAGCCGAGCACAAGGACATTGAATTATGTAGATAACTACCAAATCCCCCCCCCCCCCAACTTCCCTCATTCTTTCCACCCAAACCCCCTTCTTTTTGCCTCAGATCTTTGTCTTTTCATCTCTGACATTTGCCCAACCTGTTTATAAAGAAAAACTCCCTCACCCGATTCCACCCATCACTTGCCAGACATTGTCCTGACCCTACTCTCATCCAGCTTTTTACCCCACTCTCCCCACCGCAATCAGCCTGAAGAACGGTCCTGACCTGAATTGTCACCTATTCATGTTTCCAGGGATGCTGCCTGACGCACTGAGTTATTCTAGCACTTCATGTCCATTTTTACATCTTAAAAAAACTTTGTAAAATGGTAAGTAAAGAATGGTGTAGACACATTTTTCAGTGTGGAAAATGTGCATAATATTTTCTTGGCGTGTAGTGCTTTAATAGTTTGCAATGACAATCACATCCATGTTCTATTAAAAATATGTAAGGAGCACAGTAACCTTAACACAATAAGTTACTCCACGGGAATCCAACATTACCAATTTGATCCAGAGTTGTTTATAAGGAGAAAATATAAAGGGGGATATGAAATTTTCGGCAGAATGCATATTATCTTCAGTCACCCAGTCTGTAGAGATTGGTTTGAAGCAAATTTGGCAGAATAATCCAATTCATAAAACATAACAATCAACCTTTGCAAACACCTGATAAATAATGACCAAACAATGTTTAAAGCAATTTATTTAGCAAGTAATTTTTTTTAACTTGCATACTACTAGGATAATTCTACCATTCTTGTTCATAATAGTGCCATGTTATGAGTATTTGAGATAGAAGATGGTGCCTCAGTTTAATATCTCAATAAAAGTCAGAACTTCAGATAGGGTCGCACTCCTTTAGTACCACACTGGAGCAGTGGCTTCGGGTTATATACTCAAGACTGTAGAGTGAAACCTGAACCCAGAACTGTCTGAGATCGGAGCGTGTCAAATGAACCACTTTTCTCACATCTTCAAAAATTCACAGAGGATTACACAGAAAATCTAAAATTCTTTATTTTATTACCAATAAAAGCCTATCTACCTTTTACTTTCTACTAATAATTATATCTTCTGAGCTGATCTGCATTGAAAGATAAAATGGTTTCAATGTGAACTATTTCTCCTTATCTATAAATAAAGATGTTCAAAACAAATGTGCTTTCTGATCCTTTTATTTCATTTATATTTATCAAGGCCTAAAATGCGGAAAATCAACAGAGCGCTCCATTCCACCCCTCTCTCATCTTCCATACCCCTTTTTGCCTTACAGGCCACAGCTCATGGCATAAAACCACAGAGTAGTGGATAAAAACGGGATGACTAATGGGGAAGGGAAGGGGGCCCGAAAGAAACTTTGTGCCCATTGATAAAATTCCTCTGAGGCCCTGTGTATACACACACGAACTGTGTGTGTTGTGAACCATGTCTTCCAAGACGCGCACGTATAGTGAAGCATTTCTCAAGTTCGGCTTCACAAGCATTGTTCAAAAATCCGTGGTCAAGCCGCAATGTGTTATCTGTGCCAAAGTTTTGAGCCACGAGACCATGAAGCCCAGCAAAAACTGAAGATCCATTTGGAGTCTTGTCACAGCGACCTGGCGGGGAAGGGCGTGGACTACTTCAAATGAAAAGAAGCCGCACTCAAGGGTTCCCGCATCGATTCGACTGGTCAAAATGAAGCAGCGTTAAAGGCTTCATACCGGATTGCTTATCGAATCGTACAGACTAAGAAACCCCACAGCATCGGTGAAGAGCTTATCAAGCCATGCCTTCTCGAAGCAGCGAAGTTGGTGCTGGGGGAACATCAGTCAAACAAGTTCAGGCAGATTTCCCTTTCAAATGACACAGTCAAAAGTCGAATCTCGGATATGAGTAATGATATTCTGCTGCAAGTAGTGAGTGCTGTGAAGAGCCATCCAGTGTATTCACTGCAACTGGACGAGTCATCAGATGTTGCCTCATGTTCCCAACTGCTAGTCTACATCCGTTACCTCGATGAAGAAGCCATGAAGGAGGAGTACCTGTTCTCGGAGCCATTGGCTTCTACAACTCGGGGAGAAGATGTGTTCAGAATGCTGGAAGCCTTCCTCATCAAACATGAGCTTGGCTGGGAACGCCTTGTCGGGGTGTGTACAGATGGGGCACCTTCCATGGTCGGTTGCAGATCCGGCTTCAAATCCTTGATGAAGGATGTCGCTCCCCATGTCTCCCTCACCCACTGAATGATACATCGCCATGCTTTAGCGATGAAGACTCTCCGTCCTGGTCTTCGAGAAGTGCTTTCAGATGTGGTGAAGATTGTGAACCACATCCGAGGGAGCGCAACAAACTCAAGAATCTTCAAAGCAATATGTAAAGAAATGGACACCGATTTCACACAGAGGTGCGCTGGCTTTCGCGTGGTATAGTTCTCAATCCTGTGATTCAACTTCGAGAGGAAATAGCGCTGTTCTTGGAGAGAGGGTGTGCTGAGAAGGAGAATCAGCTTCATGAAAAGATGCAGGATGAACTGTTCGTGATGAAGGTTCCTTACTTGACTGACTTCTTCGCCAAGGTGAATTCCTTAAACCTGTCACTTCAATGAAACCTCACAATGCTACACACGGCTCGTGACAAAGTGGCAGCGTTCAGGAGGAACCTTTACCAGAGAAGAGTCCAGGATGGTGACACAACTATCTTCCCTGAGATGACGACTCTCCTGGATGTTACGCCAGATGCTGAATTCCACTTCCACGAGGAGATCTCAACCCACCTGATGGCAATTAGTGAAGCCATCGAACGTTACTTCCCCAGACTGGACGACCGCTCTCGTGATGAGTGGATCATCCGACCCTTATCTGTTGAAGACGTCAGCGATACTGACGTGACTGCGAAGGTTCAATTTGACCAAATTCGTGAAGATGCGCAGCTCAAGTGACTTAATGGAACAAGAGCTCGCCACGTTTTGGCTGAAAGTGAAGGACTGTCCTGTTCTTTCGAAGAGGACCCTGACCGTATTGGTCCAGTCCCCCTCAACCTATTGCTGTGAGCCTGGATTCTCAACCATGGTAACTCTGAAAACGAAGGTACGCAATAGGCTTGTGATCGACGCTGACATGAGGTGCTGCCTGTCGAGCATTCATCCTCGTTGTGATTGCTTGATGGCTGCGAAGCAATTTCAGCCATCCCATTGACTGAGCATGAGCAGACATGTTTAAATAAATCGGGCTGTTTCTTTGTCAATTTTTGTTTCGGTGGTCACGGTACTGACCAAGAATGTCTGATGGGGTCGTGGGGCCAAAAAGGTTAAGAACCACTGAACTAGTGTATGGGTGATTGTTGGTCGGCACAGACTCGATGGGCTGAAGGGCATGTTTCCACGCTGCATCCCTAAACTAAACTTGTGATATTTCAATTCAATTAACAACTTTGAATATTACTGATAAACAAATCAAAAAATATTAATTTTGAATCCAAAGAAGTCTACAACACATTATATTAATTTCTAAAAATGATGAAGGTTTATTTGTGTGGTGGCAAAATAGCCTTCTGTGTAGTTTTACAGTAAATTAAACACAGCTGACTAAAGTGCTATTTATAAATAAGAACAAATGCTGTCTCTGCTGAGCGGGTGACAGCTGATCAAGACACTGTAAGAGGATTGTCTAACCTGTGCCTGGAGAGCCTGGAAATTAAGTCATTCTAAAAATAACTGTTACCTGATGTGAAAAGAAAAGAACAAAATAGGAAACCTTGAAAGATGTTGGTAAGTTAATACAAAGAATAAAAGGAATTAATGATTATTTTTCTTTCGAAGATTCAGCCTGGCGCTGGGGGAATAACATCAGAGGTGGAACTGCAAATGGCTGTTCTTGCTGTGGACACTATGGCAATGGGATAAGGAAACATTATTTACACACCCACTCCAATCCTGTAATTGCGCAATGCTGCAACGAGAGCTTGCATAAGCAGACATTGTCCAAATAAGATATTATTTCAAAATGCAACATCATTCTCATGTGATAACTAATGGGGTTTTCAAATGAATCAGTGTGTTTCAGTCACCGAGGAGGAATATAATTGTAAGATTAGAGATTAAGTTTGCATGAACCCATGTGATGTCATCCTTTTGGAACAGCAACCTTTCTATCTTTCATTTCAAGCATCTATTGTTATCAAGGTTATTGAATTGAGCTTAATATCCTCATAATCTATCCCAGCTGCTGATCACTTTCTTTATGAAGGTCTGATTCCTGCACGAGCTCAATGTTGTCTTAAAACTAACATTGTAATCTTCCACCTCCAAACGTTTGGCTTTTTGGCTTTGTCCATATAACCATATAACCATATAACAATTACAGCACGGAAAACAGGCCATCTCGGCCCTTCAAGTCCGTGCCGAACACTTATTTCCCCCTAGTCCCATCTACCTGCACTCAGACCATAACCCTCCATTCCTTTCCCGTCCATATACCTGTCCAATTTATTTTTAAATGATAAAATCGAACCTGCCTCCACCACTTGCACTGGAAGCTCATTCCACACAGCTACCACTCTCTGAGTAAAGAAGTTCCCCCTCATGTTACCCCTAAACTTCTGTCCCTTCATTCTCAAGTCAAATCCATCTGATGGACTTCTTCTGCATTTATTTTCTGTTTTCTCAGGTACTTTATAAATACCAATCACCTGTTCAAGATTCAAAACCATAGAAACTTATTGATTCCTCATTGCCTATCCTCCAACACCATTAACAACAAATTACAATTATATGGCACCATTAACGAAGGGAAACATCCCAATTTCTTTCACAGGAGAATTATCGAAGAGAGTTTGACTCCAAGTCTTGAAAGGATATGTTTGTGCAGGTGAAACTTTGGTTAAAAAGGTAGATCTTAGGGATCATCTTAAAGAAGGAAAGAATGGCAGAAATATTTAGAAAAGATATTCCAGGGTTGAGAGCGTTGTTAGCCAAAGGCACAGCGCCTCTGCTAGTGACTAAAACAGGGCATGCCTACAAGGCCAGAATCCAAGTGTATGATAATCTTAAAAGGATTGTAGGGCAGGAGGAGATTATGGATTTAGTAGACGGTAAGACTAGAGAAGTCGTGGAAACATTGATGCATATTTTGAAACTGACATTTGGTTATGACTTGCTAATTTCAGACAAGGAAGGATAGGTCCACAGAATTTTAAATTATATCAAATTTACCACTACCCACCTGAATGAGCCCCAAATAAATGAATAATAGCCTCCTTGATTCAGTAGTCTTACATCATGCGGACCAGAATTATTTATAGTACATTTGCTGAGGTCAGACAATTACACTGTAGTCAACCCTTGAGGATTTGCATCAAGCTTCGGCTTACTGTTTGCTCACCTTATCTTCTATCTCCATTAGAAATGCAGTCAGAAATGAACCAGCTAAAAGCTCTATCTCCACCTCCCTGCCTCCTAAATCCTTGAATGTTCCGTTCCATTACTATGGGTGTACTTATGGTCTGATTGTGAAGTTTGGATTGTTTGCTAGGCCCAAGATCTTTCATGCATTATGGAAGACTCTGAACTACTGAAGATTTTGAATCAAATACAGTTCCTTTGTAGAATATTTCAGCGTGACTTATTGGGATTAATAGAAGATAGAAGTTGCCCAGGAACATGATGCCCCAGCCTGTGAGTCAAGATTATTGCACATTACTCATGACTTCCAGGAAGTGAGATAAAAATATTTCAGTTTAGACATGTCAATTTTTCATGTGCCCAAGATATCAAAAAAGCTTGGCAGCCAAGGTTGTACCTTTGAAGTGTCATCATACATCACATAGTCAGTAACATCAGGATCGATCATCCTAGTCTGGCCCACGTACCTGCCCACCTCCCAAATTAATCTGTTCCAAGTAGAACAGGCTGTCTGACCTTTCTCTCCATGACTGAAAGGTATCCCAAGAGGAAGAGCAGATTCCACACTGATCCTGAGCTCCATCCTGTGAATATTCTTATGGCTTTTCTATTTGATGGCTCAGCACCCGTCAAAGATTTTTAAAACTATCTTTAAATTTCTCTGATCTCTGCTTCTTGAAGCAGTTTGTGGTGGAGCCTACTAGGGAAAAGGCAATTCTCGATTTGGTGTCATGTAATGAACTGTATTGATTAGGCAGCTTAAGGTAAAGATCTCAGTAACAATAATATGATAAAATTGTTAAAATAAAATAAAATTCAGCCTGCAGTTTGAGAGGGATAAGATGACATGAGATGTTGCAGTATTACTGTTGAGTAAAGGTAACTACAGAGAAAGGAAGTGGCTAAAAGTGATTGGAAAGGGACTAGCAAGAATGACAGAGGCACAGGCAATGGCAAGAGTTTCTGGGAGTCATTCAGAAGGCACAGGATCTTTTCATCCCAAAGAGGAAGGGAGATTCTAAGGGGTGATTGTGGTAACCATGGCTGACAAAGGAAGTCAAAGACAGTATAAAAGTAAAGAGGAGGCATATAATATTGCAAAGATTAGCGGGAAGCTAGAGGATTGGGAAGTTTTTAAAAAACAACAGAAGGCAATAAAAAGGCAATACATGGGAGAAAAGATGAAACGTGAAGGTAAACTAGCCAATAATATATACAGTATGAGGATACCAAAAGTTTCTTCTGATATATAAAGAGTAAAAGAGATGCAAGATTGGTCATTTGACCACTGGAAAATTATGCTGGAGAAGTAGTAATGGGAAATACAGAAATGGCAGGCAAATTGATTAAGCTTTTTGTATCAGTCTTCGCAACGGAAGACACCAGCAACATGCAGGACATTCAAGAGAGTCAGGGGTCAGAATTTAGTGGAGTTGCTATTACAAAGGAGGCAATACTTGGGAAGCTAAAAGGTCTGATGGTAGATGTCACCTGGACCAGATGGATTACATTCCATTATTCTGAAACAAGTAGCTTTACAGATAGTGCAGGCATTAAAGTCAAAGTATCCTTTATTGTCATTCAGCCCCTTCAGTCTGAACAAAATTACGAACCCTGCAGCCATAACACAGAATAAAATAACAAAACACACAATTAACACAGATTTAACATCCACCACAGTGAGTCCACCAAGCACCTCCTCACTGCGATGGAAGGGAAAAGTCTTAGAGTCCTTGTCTCTTCCCTCCTTGTTCTCCCTCTGCGTTGAGGCCATCCAGGCTTCCGATGTTGTGATCCCGCCGGGTGATGGTAAGTACCACGGCCGAATCCGAGCTCCGCGAACAGGCCGGTTCAAACTCCATGGCCTGGGGCGGATGAAGCTGCCACCCTCCAGTCCAGCAGACGAAGCTGTTGTTGCGGGAGCTCCGGAGAATCGGTCACCAACCCGGGACCTGCGAGCTCCCGACGATGTCTTCCGCAGCCGAGGCCACTGGGCCCGAAGTCGGGTCGCCGCCGCAACACCACCACAGCCCAGAAGTCGGCCAGTCTGGTAAGTCCTGGCTTTGCCTCCGGAGCCTCGAGGTCGGTCCAGTTTGAGGCCGCCAGCTCTGCGATTAGGCATCAGCGCAGACGGAGACGGAGACAGGGGATACAACAAGAAAAGGTTGCATCCCCCCCGAAGGAAGAGACTAAAAACAAGTTTCTCCCACCCCCACACACATACACAACTAAAATAAACTGAAATAAACTAAAACAGGACAAAAGAACACACAAAAAATAAAAGACAAATGGACTGCAGGCGAGCCGCAGCTGCAGGGCAGCGCCGCCACTTCAAGAATCACAAGAGTTGGGAGTGTTCCCAAAGGACTTGAAAATTGCAAATGTTACTCCATTGTTCAAGTAGGCAGTGAGGCTAAAGAGGGGAAATGATAGTTAATCTGACATCAGTGGTTGGTAATGTTTTAGAGTCCATTATTAAGTATGAGGTTTCTGAGTACTTAGAAGCACATGATAAAATAGGCCAAAGTCAGCATAATTTTGCGAAGGGGAGATCCTCCCAAACATATCTGTTGGAATTCTTTGAGGAACTAAATAGTAGGATAGACAGAGGATATTCTTTACTTGGATTTTCAGAAAGCCTTTGATAAGGTGCCAAATGAAGAAACTAGTGATATTTCAGGTTGATACATTTTTATCAGAGCAAGGCAATAGTCCTGATGAAAGTTCAAAATCCTGGAACATTAATTCTGTTTCTTTCTCCAGAGACACTGCCTGATCCATTGAGCATTTCTTCAATTGTGTCTTTATTTCAAATTGCCAGCATCTGAAGTTTTTTTGCTTTTCCATATAAGGTTGTATCAGAAATGAGAGAAGGAAGAGCAAGGCTATGGATTTAAAACAATAATAACAACAAATTCATGACTTCTCTAGACAGGAAGCCAAAATAATGTTTGATAACTATGCCAATGCTGTTTCAGAAGTCATGGTGAATAGTGTTGTGTTGTGGTCACTGTCACCTGGAGAACCAATTGCTTCTGTCTGGACCCTTATTTGTATCTAGGTCATGTACATCAATCATCATATAGCAGTACATAGAGTTTATTAGAATCTAATTAGAATTTATTATTTGAAAGAAAGCCCTAAATTTTGCCGCATGTTTATAAAATTCTTGTGGATCTCTAAGGATCATGATACAAAAATGATACAATTTATTTGTTGTCATTTGAACCTCATTGAGGTTCAAATGAAATTTGGTTTCTGCAGTCATACACACAAGAAAAAGAACCAAGACACAACACAATTTACACAAACATACATCACAGTGAATTTCCTCTTCTCTGTGATGGAAGACAAAGTCTTATCTCTCCCCTGCACTCCTCATTCTCCTCCCGATGTCAGAGTCAAAGCCCCCGGCGGGCGATGGTAAGTAAGTCCCGCGGCCATTAAAGCCACGCCGGGTGATGCAAGGCCGTGCTCCGGGTCTTGGTGTTGGAGCCCCCGGCGGGCGCTAGCAAGTCCCGCGCCATTTAAAGCCGCGCCAGGCGATGTAAGGCCCTGCTCCAGGTAATTTTCAACCGCGCAACTCGGGCGGGAGAATCGCCGTTGCGGAAGCCCCAAAAAGCGGTCTCCCACCAGGGACCCACGGGCTCCCGGTGTTACCGTCCACCAGACCTGCGGCTGGAGCCTCCGAATCTCCGGGGTCGGGCCGCAGCAGCCGCCACCACCACTCCCCACGCTCCGAACTCGGCCAGCTCCGCGATGGTAACTAAGTCCGCAGGGTCCGCGACTGAAGCCCCAGGTCATTCCGGTTGGAGGCCGCTCCACGGTGCTCGGCCCCAACGACAACGGAGACCCGACAGGGAAAAGGTCGGGTTCTCCGTACAGGGAAAAGATTTTAAAAGTTTCCCCACCCACCCCCCGCCCCTCGCCCCCCCACACATACCCAGTTTTTTTTTTAAAAACACTATAAACTACATTCAAACGAGACAAAAAAATTAAAAAAGACAGATGGATTGCAGAGGCCGCTGCGACGTGAGTCGCGCCGCCCACCAAGAAATTTGCTTCCATATCGCATACTGGGTGGCAAGAATTTTAAAGTGGTGCGAAAATCAAGAATAAAATCAATCCTGAATCCAGGATATAAAAATTACAATAGACAATAGGTGCAGGTGTAGGCCATTCGGCCATTCGGCCCTTCGAGCCATTCAATGTGATCATGGCTGATCATCCCCAATCAGTACCCCGTTCCTGCCTTTTCCCCATATCCCCTGACTACACTATCTTTAAGAGCCCTATCCAGCTCGCTCTTGAAAGCATCCAGAGAACCTGCCTCCACCGCCCTCTGAGGCAGAGATTTTCACAGACTCACCACTCTCTGTGAGAAAAAGTGTTTCCTCGTCTCCGTTCTAAATGGCTTACCCCTTATTCTTAACTGTGGTCCTGGTTCTGGACTCCCCCAACGTCGGGGACATGTTTCCTGCCTCCAGCGTGTCGAAACCCTTAACAATCTTATATGTTTCAATAAGATACCCTCTCATCCTTCTAAACTCCAGAGTGTACAAGCCCAGCTGCTCCATTCTCTCAGCATATGACAGTCCCGCCATCCCGGGAATTAACCTTGTAAACCTACGCTGCACTCCCTCAATAGCAAGAATTACGATTATGTTCTTCCAATCAGAGCCACGTTGATGCTTTCATTTTTTTTTAAAATTAAGGTAAGGTGAGTATATGGAATTGAAGGTTGTAGTCTGATCAATAAGAGTTGGAGGATCCAGCTATATCACAAAGGTCACAAAGATCAAAGCATGGTTATATGCTATTGCAACTAGAGTTAGAGAGATTTTTGATGAAATACTAGACCAACTGGGACCCATTGGGTCCCTCTAATACGGGAGGCCTGGTCCCCCAATGCAATATTCCACCACTCTCCCATAGCCCCCCATGGGAGGCCTGGTCCCCCAACGCCACCCATTCCCCAACACAATATTCCACCACTCATCCGTTCCCCCAACGCGAGTCATTCCCCCAACGCAATATTTCAGCACTCACCCATAGTCCTGATGAAAGTTCAAAAACTTGGAATATTAATTCTGCTTCTTTCTCCAGAGACACTGCCTGACCCATTGAGCATTACTTCAATTGTGTCTTTATTTCAAATTGCCAGCATCTGAAGTTTCTTGGCTTTTCCATATAAGGTTGTAATAGATCAGGAATGAGAGAAGGAAGAGCAAGGCTAGGGATTTAAAACAATATTAACAACAAATTCATGGCTTCTCTAGACAGGAAGCCAAAATAATGTTTGATACTATGCCAATGCTGTTTCAGAAGTCATGGTGAATAGTGTTGTGTTGTGGTCACTGTCACCTGGAGAACCAATTGCTTCTGTCTGGACCCTTATTTGTATCTAGGTCATGTACATCAATCATCATATAGCAGTACACAGAGTTTATTGGAATCTAATTAGAATTTATTATTTGAAAGAAAGCCCTAAATTTTGCCTCATGTTTATAAAATTCTTATAGATCTCTAAGGATCATGAAGAAACTTGCTTCCATATCGCATACTGGGTGGCAAGAATTTTAAAATGGTGCGAGAATCAATAATATAATCAATCCTGAATCTAGGATATAAAAATTACGATTAAGTTCTTCCATTCAGGGCCACATGGTATGGTGAGTATATGGAATTGAAGATTGTAGTCTGATCAATAAGAGTTGGAGGATCTAGCTATATCACAAAGGACACAAAGATCAAAGCAAGGTTATATGCTATTGCAACTAGTCAGAAAGATTTTTGATGAAATACTAGACCAACAGGGACCCGTTGGGTCTCTCTCACACGGAGGCCTGATCCCCCATCACAATATTCCACCACTCACCCACAGCCCCCATGGGAGGCCTGGTCCCCCAACGCAACCCATTCCCCAACGCAATATTCCATGACTCACCCATTCCCCCAACGCAAGCCATTCCCCCAATTGGGGACAGGCCCTTAATTCTCCAAATTATGGAAAGTGGCAGTTTGTTCCAAGATACCAATGTGAAATTACTGCATTTCACCATTTATATGAGTTCATTTTATAAAAGAATGGAGTGTTGAGCACAAGCATCAATGTTAATCATAAGGGTTTTTAAATTATACCTTTGAAGGACATGCAATAAAGTAATAGTTTAGTTATGAAAACACTTGGCCAATGTCTAACTCTCATGCTGCACTGACTTAAGAGTCTCAATTTACGAAGGTATTGGGTAGAATAGCAGGCAGATTCACCAGAATTATATCAGTGCTTAGAAGTTAGAATTATGATGGCCAGAATCATAGTTGTACAGCTCAGAAGAAAGCCCTTCATTAGACAATAGACAATAGACAAATAGACAATAGGTGCAGGAGTAGGCCATTTGACCCTTCGAGCCAGCCTCCACCCAATGTGATCATGGCTGATCATCCCCAATCAGTACCCCATTCCTGCCTTCTCCCCATATCACCTGCCTCCACCGCATTCTGCCATATCTTTGCCAAGCCTTTTATCAATCTATGCGGTTGCACGATGGCGCAGCTGTAGAGTTGCAGCCTTACAGCGCTAGAGATCCAGGTTTGATCCTGTCTGCGGGTGCTTGTCTGTACGGAGTTTGTACGTTCTCCTCGTGACCTGTGTGAGTTTTCTCTAGGAAGCTCCAGTTTCCTCCCATACACCAAAGGCATATAGGTTGTAGGCTAATTGGCTTGGTATCAATGCAAATTATCCCACAGGTAGGTAGGATAGTGTTAGTGTGTGAGGATCGCTGGTCAGCACGGACTTGGTGGGCCGAAGGGCCTGTTTCCATGCTGTATCTCTAAACTACGCTAAACTAAACTCACCCTATTCCAGTAGGATTAGCAGTATCGTTAAAATCTGACAACTTGCTCCTGCTACATTCCACCTGCACCCACTTGATGAAGAGATCAAGGTCAAAGAAGCAAGGCAATATTTATAGAGACCAGAGGATATTTGATTAATTGTCAAAGAGTAAAACAAAATACCGAGACAAGGTCTTTTCTGTGCACATCTTCTGCCAAGTTTATTATCAAGCACGCAAAAAATGCATGGATGCTTCTCTCTCTCTCTCTCACTCTCCCCCTGTCACTAACACACAGACACAGACACAGACACACACACACACACACACGCACACACACACACGCACACACGCACGCACACACACACACATACACGCACACGCACACATGCACACACACTCACACACACACACACAACACCCTGCAAACACACACAAGTCAACAAATACTGGGAACAGGATGGAGAGAGGTGACCTCACAGAATCGGCTGTATGCAGCTGCAGCAAATTGGATTCAATTCCGACCTCCAGTGCTGTCTGTGTAAACGTTGTACATTCTCCCTGTGATCTCATGGGTTCTTCCCACATTGCAAAGAGATACAGGTTTCTAGGTTCCTGCACATATCTGATATTCCACTAGTTACTATTTGACCACCCGTTTACACTAGTTCTATGTTATCCCACCTTCTCGTCCACACCTTGCACCCTAGGGGCAATTTACAGAATCCAATTAACCTGCAAGCCCGCACATCTTTGGGATGTGAGAGGAAACCGGAGCACCCGGACAAAACCCACGCGGTCACATATGGGACTAAACATTCTACTGTATGTGGAGTTTGCACAGGGCGAAACTCCACATAGACATCATCCAAAGTCAGGATCGAACCTAGATCCCTGGAGCTGTGAGGCAACGGTTCCACCGGCTGCGAAGCTGTGCCGTCCAAAAGTGCTTTTATTGAATGTTATCATAGAGCAATGCAGTGGGCTGTCCCATTCCCCTTGCCTTCCATAATTCAGAACCTTCATAAGTGAATGCTGGACTGTTAGCATTCTTCACACTTTATTCCCCAAGCTTGTTGCCGTTAATTCTTACATTTTACGTCACATGAAGATGTTGCCTTCCGGAAATGATCTTTATTTATACACAAATACAATCAGATGCCACAGTTTCCATTTTATGCAAGATTAAACAAAAATTCTAAAGTACTTGAGTTTACCACAGACATTATGTTAACTTTCATATGCTTTTGCCTCAGGTTAAAGCAAATAAAAACTTTACAGTTTACCACATAATTCATCTTAATTTAAAACTGATGTAATAATCATAGATTATCTTGCAATGATGGTGTACTCTACCTCCTTAGATCAGGCACAATCCCAATGTTAACATGGGACTGCACTGTCCCACAGTTTACAATCCAAAACCCATTTGCTTAGTTTAGTCCTGTATGGAGTATTTGTGCAGGCAGCAGGGCCTCCTGAATTGACTGCCATTCAGAAAGTCTAGTCACCCCACAGCAGTTAAATATGATAATGTTCAACCTTAAATAGAGGTGGCGTTTTTCATTTCTGAAAAAGCCTTCCCTTAATGATAGTTGCCAACAAGGAGCAACATATACAAAACTGTATATATACAAAAATACCGCTTTCAGTAGGAAAGTCCTGCAGGTGCTGCTTTGGAAAATTGGGCAAAGCATGCAGCTCATCCTACTATAAAAACAGCAGGAGCTAGGAAAAAGTAATAAACCAAATCAACAGACTCTCCCCCAGCTAGGATTACAGGGATGTACATCCATTATATAATTTGACTGGTATTTAGCTCATTGGAAAGTGTGAAAAGAAAGGAGAGGGATGTTGGTTCGCAGGAACTGCTCCAGTACATCGAAGATAGACACAAAATGCTGGATTAATTCAGCGGGACAGGCAGCATCTCTGGATGGAAGGTATGGGTGATGTTTTGGGTCGGGACTCTTTTTCAGACTGAGAATCAGGGGAGATGGAGACACAGGGGTATGAAAGGGTAAGGTATGAAAACAATAGACAATAGGTGCAGGAGTAGGTCATTCAGTCCTTCAAGCAAGCACTTCAAGCTATTCAATGTGATCATGGCTGATCATCCCCAGTCAGCACCCCATTCCTGCCTTCTCCCCAAACCCTCTGACTCCGCTATCTTTAAGAGCCCTATCTAGCTCTCTCTTGAAAGCATCCAGAGAACCTGCCTCCACCGCCCTCTGAGGCAGAGAATTCCACAGACTCACAACTCTCTGTGTGAAAAAGTGTTTCCTCATCTCCGTTCTAAATGGCTTATCCCTTATTCTTAAACTGTGGCCCCTGGTTCTGGACTCCCCCATACAAGACATCAAAGGGGGCGAAGTTCAAGGAAAATGTAAAATAGATCATTTTTAGCTGGTGGAAAGTGACAATGAAACATACATAGATGATATTTAATCAGGAGGACAGTCAGACTGGTCGGAGAACTAGGATGGTGGAGGAATGGCGAGAGAGGGAAAGCAAGGGTTACTTGAAGTTAGAGAAGTCAATGTTCATACCGCTGATACATATGAGATGCTGCTCCTCCAATTTATGTTGGGCTTCACTCTGTCAGTAGAGGAGGCCCAGGGCAGAATGGTCAGTATGGGAATTGAAGAGGGAGTTAAAGTGTTTAGCAGCCGGGAAATCATGTAGGTTACATCGAGCGCGCATGCCTACCGAACTTTGACTTTAAATAATGGCACCAAAAATGGCGGCACCCGCATGTGTAATATATGCAAAATGAATTTCACTGTGCAGTCACAAATAAAGCACTGTTGACTCGACACTTGAAAGCCAGAGGTGAAAGTCTACTTTCACCAAACTAACTCATATTATTATAACATAATAAATGTTATTATTTAAGGAAATATGATAAGTGCTACTAAATGATTGTTTTTGGACTGAAAACAACAACTTTGTAACCTATTTTTATTTGCATCTACTGTTTTGCAAAAATTAAAACTAACAAAAATGCATATTCTTTAACCGTAGTGATAAGTCTATTTACAACAAAAGCATAGATGTTATTAGAATAAAATAGGGGAAGTAAGTGAATGATAATTATTGCAAAACCTTTGATGTATTTGTGGTAGAACCAGTTGACATTTAAAATTTGCTGTCTAAGGCCTCAGCTTATACAGTTCAACAAAACCCTTGTCCCATCTTTCACCACAATGTTCTTCAGAGCTGTCCTTTCCACCAAATCACTTGCTGTCATCCTTGTACCTATTGAGCAATTTCAAGTTTAAGAGGCTACAGTATTAAAATATAATCCTTTGTCAGTTTTCACAAGTTAGCCCATAGATAAGCTTTGCCTGACTGCTATCTTCACAAGACCTGCTTCTAATATGTAGCTAAAAGTTGTCTATTGCTTTACAAAAATCTGTGCTATTTTCTTGCCAAAAGCATTCAGTCAAATGGATAATCTTATATGTTTTAATTGAATTCAACATTCTTAAGTCACTGCTTAAATCACTGGTGCCTTGAGTCCATCTAATTTCTACTTAGTATTAGTGTTTTGAGAATGGGCATGACAGTTCTGTGTCTGGAGAAATTATCAGGGGAAAAAATCCCATTAGGAGCAGCCTGATTTGCTAGAAACGTGTATTCATAGACATTATAGGATCACTTTGCAAGGGCTGGGAACCAAAGTACAGTTTTCTTTTTAGTGTGTCACTCTCTGTCTATATTATTGCAGTGTTACATTTTTTATCCACAACAACTTTTCACTGACAATGATAAAATGATTAAAAATACCTAGTAACTCAGCGGGACAGGCAGCATCTCTGGAGAGAAACTGGTTTCCCTCTCCCCAGACTCTCAGTCTGAAGAAGGGTCTCGACTTAAAACGTCTCCCAATCCTTCTCTGCGGAGATGCTGTTTGTCCCACTGAGTTACACGGGATTATTCATATCTTTCATATTCTTCATATCAAGAACATCCCACTTTCAGTCGTCAAACTACATTACATAGACAATTCTTGTATTTGTGCTTCACCAACTGACCCCCAATCAATGCCATCCCCTAGCAATGAATGTTGCAGAAAATCTGGACGATTTCCCTTGGTCAAGTTGTCCGTCCAGGGAAGCCAATCATTGATGATGAGATTCACCATTGCCTTCAGTATTTTGGCATGGCCTTTAACCATATGAGGAAAAGTTTAAAGATCAAACTTGGTACAAAACCCATAGCGTCCCAGGCAGGTGGGATGTCTGCCCTCTAAATATTTCTAAGGCTTCTCAGACCTCACAGCAGCTCCCTCAAGTCTTTGGAGAGATGCTACCAATGTTACCTCTGAAAAATCCTTCATTTCCATTGGAGGGATAAGTAAAGCAATATCAGGTCCCTCTGACAGGTCAGTGACATGTGGCCATAATTACGTTCAGTTGAGTAGTTCACATTGTACATGCGCCCGACATCTGATTCCAGAAGAAGATGTTGTATTCCAAACTTAATATTCTCAAAACCTATTTGGACAAATGACAACATTTCACTTCCAGTCACCCAAGCAAACACGAGGGATCTTGAGCCCATGACTTCCCAAAGTGGGGAAGGAGCATTCAGGATAGAACTGAGTATCGTTGGTCCATGCATTGAGAGCAGTCATTCCCAGGATTAATTTATAGCAGCCAATTAAAGTGCCAGCACTTTTTGTGATGTGAAAGGATACTACAAATACACGCATGCATGGGGAAAAGGTGCAAACTCCACATAAAGAGCACTCAGTCAGAATCAAGCCTGTGTCCCTGTACAGTTTGTAAAACAGCAGCACTAACTGCTGTACCACCATAGTATTAGGGTGATGTGAAAGGTACAAAGAACTAAAAGCTATTTACTACAGCACCTCTAATGAATTAAATTCAGAATTTTTCACATGACTTTAAATGGAATAGTGGCTTGGAAAGCAAATTTAGGAAGCCTGGTTTATTGACTACAAATTACCACTCGGCAGACCAATTACACTGCAGGATTTCTTGCACCTTTTATCATTCAGTTTGAACTTTAAACAGAATTCCAGCTTTGTTGTCAGTGGAAAAAGTTTATTATGGCTTTTGATTTATTATTGGGATTTAATGCTCAGATTTTGAAGCATGGCTGCTTAATACTGTGCACATCATTCACAACATGCATTTCAAGGTGCATTTCAATTGTGTAGAGATTTAAAGAATTGAAATTTAGCAGCACCCACTGTAAAACAGTTCAAAGGCCATCATGGATATAAATGCTAATGTACTGCCAAGACTGTGAACTATGTGGTACGACCTTGATTCATTATCTTTACAGAAATAATGTTTAGTTTGAGAACAGCTGGCTTTAAAGAAATTGCTGCAGTTCAGCGACGCTGTGAATTAGATTAAATTGTTCAATCAAAGCTGCACAACTAGTCAAAGAAGCATTGAAGAAACTGCACAGCAAAGAAGATAAAGGGAGCAGAATTTTGCTTGTTAAGAATCCTCTATACAAAATGATGTTGGCAGACTTCAAGGACCTATTTGAGGATGCCATAGACGAGATCATGATTTTTCCTGACTGTTGAGTTGGAATCTTGAGATGTGGTAATTATTGAACTTTAGAATGAAGTGGCTTTGGTGTCCAAATTGATTGATTGATTAACTGATACTTTATTGTCTTCAGTCTGAAGAAGGGTCTTGACCCAAAACATCATCCATTCCTTCTCTGCAGAGATGCTGCCTGTCCCGCTGAGTTACTCCAGCATTATGTGTCCACCTTCGATATAAATCCGCATCTGCAGTTCTTTCCTACACTTGTACTTTGAACAGTGAAATTCGTTGTTTTGCATACAGTACACAAGAATCGCCCCATAAACTATTCAATATAGTCCCTCTTCCGTCTCCCACCATCCTCCCCTCCACTTCAGATTGAGAATGCCTGGATGCTTCCCTCACATAAACTGGGAAAAGATTAAAAAAAGGGAAAAAGCATGATTTAGGAAAAGGAAAAGGTTAATCAGGACAGTATGAGAAAAGCAGCAAGAAACCAGTGGATTAATAGATAACGAAAGTAAAATGTATTATTACTGAGTTCTAGCCATATGACAAATACATTGTTTCATTGCACCAGTTGTAATTATTAATCAGTTATTGGTTGTTCATGATATACATGATATATCGTACATAGGTGACATTGAGCAGATTGTTATCCTGAGTAAGTAATGTGTTCATAGATGTAAAATAAATTTGTTATTGCTTAGTTACATTTATAATTGTGTCTATATATCTCTAGAAATAATTGATAATAATATATAAGCTTATACATAAATAGTTTCGCTCAGCATATTGTCACGTGAACTGAGATACAGCGAAAAGCTTTTTTTTGTTGCATGCTATCCAGTCAGCAGAAAGACTGTACGTGACTACAATCAAGCGGTCCACAGTGTACAGCTACAAGATAAAGGGAATAACATATAGTGCAGCATAAAGTCCAGTAAAATCCAATTAAAGATAATCTGAAGGTCCCCAATGACGCGCATGATAGGTCAGGATCACTCTCGAGTTGTTGATAGTGAGCTGTTAGTATAATGTTATGCAAGTAAGTTCTTAATTATTCATGTGAGTTTATTGCAATTATTTAAATGGACCTAGTCGTGTAGTGTATCTTTAACTGAATGTACCATGTGCTATCATCTTGATACATTATTGTGCCAGACATTGCTAATTAGGTTGAGAATAGTTACCTGGAATAAAGTTTGTTCTGTTGTAACACTGCTCAGCCTGAAAAAGAGCATTCCTGACAACACCAAATAAATCAGTGAGCCATTGAACTTGCTTGTGTCTTTTCTTTCCAGGTGCAGTGATGAACACCGCATACAATGGTATTTGGGTTCTGTAGAAGAACAAGGTCTGTGTTGCCATGCTGGGCACAATAGGGATCCAGAGTTGCATCATTCAGTGGGTGATTGGAAGATTGGCCCACTCACTTCCTTCATTGACTGTAGCTACTGCCAGCTTTTATTGTGATGCCTGCATTCATTACATCAATTAAAAGGGAGATGAGTCACTCCATTAACGCAATGAGATATGAAGGTATATTCAGGTTGAGAGCATACATGGTATTTTTTGTTTGATGCCTTTGGGCCATGGGGGAAACAGTAATAGTACAGAAAGTTGTGCTAAAATACAGATTTGCCAAGCATTTGGAAATTAAAATCTGTTCGAGTAATGCTCACTTGCACCCTGCGGTTCTCTGCCAAACCTACAGCAAACTATGGAGAAGAACTGTGGATGCTGGCTTAAACCAAAGATAGACACAAAATGCTGGAGAATAAACTTCCAAAAACAAGTTTATCGTTTCCTCACCCATTTGCAGGTTCAGCTGTGGTAATCATGTTCATTCCTGAGCTACACACTTGGTGCTACGGTTGACTGGGGCATAACTTTCAGGTCCATGAAGGGCAACATTTGCAAGGTCAGCAAAGTTGCAGGAGCAGAGAATTCATACGTTTGCAGCAAACCATTTTTGACCTCTATAAGAGCGGTCACCATTATTATTGTGATGAGAGCCTAGTGTGTTAATTATTTCAGGCGTGAAGTAATAACAAAAGTTAAAATTATGATCTGCCCCAACACGATAAGTGTCATTATTTTTTAGAGCTTTCAGCCACTTCAGGAACTTCACTACCCCATCATTTCCTTCCTCAGTGAAGACTGTGGTTTTCGAAAAGATATTCATTTTAAACTAGGTTCCATTGGCTCTGTTGTACATTTGTGTATAATAAAACAAACTGCAACACATGTGTTGTACGGATATTAGATTATAAAAATACTGATTTACTGATTAAATTAACCAAGGTATTTCACAAAGAGAGTGCATTGATGGACGGTGATGTCTGCATTAATAGCAAGTTGAACACCAATTAAAAGGGAAATATTCACCCTATTAACACAATGTGTATGAAGGTATTTCAGATTAAGAGCATACATGGTATTTTTATTTGATGCATGTATTGCCTGGGAGAAACAGCAATAGTACAAGATGCAGTGCTAAGACGGAGATTTGCCAAGCCATTTGCTAAGCCTTTGTTTTGTTTGATAGATTTCTGGAGTCCTTCACTTTGCTGCCTGACCAGTGCACTGAGTTCACTCCAGCACTTCAAATCATTTCCTTTTACATTTCACACAATTTGCTGAAATTCACACGATCTTTTGTTTTCATATTACTAAAATTAGAAGGTTTAGAAAATGTTTTTTCTCTGGCACAATGCATAAGCATGAAAGAGATCTAATTGTTCCACTTTCCTGGGTCGATAGATGAAGAGGAAACTGCAATATGCAAACTGAAGCATAAACTGGATACAGAGGTTTCAGATCACAAATTATACTTTGATTAAATATATGATCCATTGAACAATTTGGGAGCCTGGGATGTATGATGTTAGCACTGAGTAAATCAGCAGACAATTTTCACTATAATTTCATTACTCCACTGTTCACTTTAAAAAAAATTAAATACATCAAATAGTGTATGAAATCTGCGTGTGCTATTTTTATATCGCATAGCACAAAATCAATAAGGATCAAGAGTACTTTATAATGTAATTTAATTGAAACATAAATGAAATTGCACTTGTTAATACATAGAGATAAAACAATATTCAATATTCCACTGTCTTTTTTTGATTTCTGTAAGTATTTTTTACTTAGTCTGCAATTTTTATTCTGCCATATATATGAAGAAATTTTGGAGTCAATAATATCAAAGAAAGATTTAGCAATAAAAATTGGTATCATCTGAAATAAATACAAAAATTTAGGTAAGATAAACATTTTAATAGCATTGATTCGGCCTATTAAAGATAAAGACATTGGTGACCATTTAGTGAACTGTTGTTTGATATGGTCAATTAGAGGCGTAAAATTGGCTTTAAATAAATCTTTGTGTTTCTTGGTAATCTTAATGCATAAATAAGTAAAACATTCGGGAGTCAATCTAAATGGAAACTGTCCATAATTCGAAACTAGATTGTTTAATGGAAAAAGCTCACTCTTACTAAGATTTAGTTTAACCAGAAAAACTACTAAATTGATTAAGTAGTGCTACTATTGCCGGAATAGATTTCTCAGGGTTAGTGATGAATAATAACAGATCATCTGCATAAAGAGATAGCTTATGTGTCATATACCCACGGACAATACCAAAAATATTAGGAGATTCCCTAATAGCGATGGCCAAAGGTTCCAAAGCGATATCAAAGTGAAGGACTTAAAGGACAGCCCTGTCTAGTACCTCGAAAGAGCCTGAAAAAAGGGGATCTCTGATTATTGGTAAGTACAGAAGCCTGAGGTATATGATATATCAGCGTGATCCAAGAAATACATTTTGCACCAATCTTAAATTTTTCAAGTGTATTGAATAAGTATTCCCATCCTACTCTATCAAACGCCTTCTCAGCATCAAGTGAAATGACACATTCTGAAGTTTTATTTGACGCTGTATATACGATATTCATTAATCTCCTAACGTTAAAGTATGAGTAACGATTTTTAATAAAACCTGTCTGATCTTCAGAAATAATTTGCGGTAAAATATTTTCCAATCTCATAGCTAATATTTTGGAAAGAACTTTGGAATCTACATTTAACAGTGATATAGGTCTATATGATGTCTCTTCAGTAGGCCTCATCAGCAACAACGATGAGTCGGCCTATAGGGAGGAGGTCCAGCTCCTAGCAGCATGGTGCGCTGACAACAACCTGGCCCTTAACTCCAAGAAGACCAAGGAGCTCATTGTAGACTTCAGAAAGTCTAGGGGCGGCACGCACACCGCCATCCACATCAACGGGACGGAGGTGGAACGTGTTTCCGGCTTCAGGTTCCTGGGGGTCAACATCTCCGATGACCTCTCTTGGACCCACAATACCTCAACTCTGGTAAAGAAGGCTCACCAGCATCTCTTCTTCCTGAGGAAACTGAAGAAGGTCCATCTGTCTCCTCAGATTCTGGTGAACTTCTACCGCTGCACCATCGAGAGCATCCTTACCAACTGTATCACAGTATGGTATGGCAACTGCTCTGTCTCCGACCGGAAAGCACTACAGAGGGTGGTGAAAATTGCCCAACGCATCACCGGTTCCTCGCTCCCCTCTATTGAGTCTGTCCAAAGCAAGTGTTGTCTGTGAAGGGCACTCAGCATCGCCAAGGACTGCTCTCACCCCAACCATGGACTGTTTACCATCCTACCATCCTACCATCCGAGAGGCGTTACAGGTCTCTCCGTTGCCGGACCAGCAGGTCCAGGAACAGCTTCTTCCCTGCGGCTGTCACACTACTCAATAATGTACCTCGGTGACTGCCAATCACCCCCACCCCCCCCCCCCCCCCCCGGACACTCCTCCCACAGGAAAAACACTATGACTGTATGCATGTAAATAGATTTATTTATTGAAATCATATTCTATGTCGCTCTCCAGGGAGATGCTAACTGCATTTCGTTGTCTCTGTACTGTACACTGACAATGACAATTAAAGTTGAATCTGAATCTGAGGATCTTTATCTTTTTTAAGAATTAAAAAAATAGATGCTTCATAAAAGGATTGTGCTAATCTATTCATTAAAAAGGCTTCTTTAAAAACCTTGCATAGCCAGGGAGACAGTAAACTTGAGAAATACTTTTAAAATTCCACTGTAAACCCATCTAAACCAGGAGCTTTACCAGAATTCATCGAAAGGATTGCTTTCTGTATTTCCTCCTCCGTGATGGGTTCATCTAACAACAGAGACTCATTATGTGGTAAATTTGGCAAATTCAGTTTCTTTAAAAACTCATGCATTATATTGGTATCAGTAGGAAATTCTGATTGGTATAGGGAGGTATAAAATTCCTGAAAGGATTTATTAATTTCATCATGGTCTACAGTCAATATACCATCCCGTTTACTCACTTTAGTAATCTGACGTTTGGCTGACACAGCTTTCAACTGATTGGCGAGTAATTTACCAGATCTATTGCCATGTATATAAAATTGACCTTTGGTTGTAAGTAACTGATTCTCAATCGGTGATACTAATAACAAATCATGTTTCAATTGAAGTTCAACTCCATTCTTATAGAGCTCTAGACTATGAGCTTTTGAATATTTTTTATCAATTTCTTTAATCTCATCAGAAAATATACGTATTTCATTTTGAGTTTGTTTTTTTAATCCCACGGAGTATGAAATAATTTGTCCACGAATATATGCCTTAAAAGCATCCCAGACTACACCATTGGATATTTCTTCAGTCGAATTTGTTAAGAAGAAAAAAGCAATCTGATCTTTAATAAAATTAACAAAATTTAGATCTTGAAGCAAAGTAGTATTAAATCGCTATTGTTTAGCACTAAACTTGGAATCAGGTAGTTTAATTAATAGTTTCAATGGTGAACGATCAGATATAGCAATTGCATCATACTCACACGCAGTGACCGATGAAACTAGCCGAGAATCCATTATATATAGTCAATCCTAGAGTAACTATGATATACATGAGAGAAAATAGAAAATTATTTGTCATTTGGGTGTAAGAATATCCAAACTTCTAACATTCCAGAATCAAGTAAAAAAGAATTGATAAAACTAGCTGATTTATTTGGAAGCACATGATCAAATGCAGATCTGTCCATCGAGGGAACAGCAGTTAAAATCTCCACCCATTATCAAAAGATGTTCATTTAAATTAGGAAAGGATGCGATTAACTGTTTAGAAAACTCAGGGTGATCAATATTAGGTGCATAAACATTCACCATAACAACTTTTTGGTTATGAAGAACACCAGTAATCATTAAAAATCTACCATATGGATCGTAAATTGTTTCATAATGAACAACGAAATTGAGGAGTCAATAAAAATAGAGACTCCTTTCATCTTAGCCTGTGAATTTGAATGAAACTGCTGTCCTCTCCAAAACTTAAAACATTTTTGATGGTCGTCTTTCCTTACATGAGTTTCCTGAACAAAGATAATCTGAGCATTTAGTCTTCGAAGAACTTTTTTTTTTAAATCCTCTTAATGGGATGGTTCAAACCATTCACATTCCATGAAAGGAAGTTAATAACTTTATCCATATTATTTGTAAAAATCATGTGGAATGTGAAGGGTTAAAGCATAACAGTTCATGATACTGGAAGGAAAAGACTCTAAGGTGGAGCCAGAAGTGACGACATTTCAGACATTCAGTTCAAATTCTGCCCAGATAGAAAAAACTAAGCTAAAAGCAAAATAACCCCCCCCCCCCCCCCCCCCCCCCCCCCCCACCTATGCAAAGCCCAAAACTGACCAGTAGACTGTCAGTACTCTACCTAATCCCTTCCCTACCCCCATCTCTCCTAATGACAGCACCCAACGTAAAAAGAAGGCATATTTACCACTCAATAGCCAAAACAAAATTAATGTTATGGTTAAAAACTGCATGTTAACTGTGGAAGACAAGAGCTACTTCATATTGTTCAAAAGGGAACTGCAGATGCTGGAATATCGAAGGTACACAAAATTGCTGGGGAAACTCAGCGGGTGCAGCAGCATCTATGGAGCGAAGGAAATAGGCGACGTTTCGGGCCGAAACCCTTCTTCAGACTGATGGGGGGTGGGGGAAAGAAAGAAGGAAAAGGGGAGGAGGAGGAGGAGCCCGAGGGCGGGCGGATGGGAGGAGACAGCTAGAGGGTTAAGGAAGGGGAGGAGACAGCAAGGGCTAGCCAAATTGGGAGAATTCTATGTTAATGCCATAAGGACGCAAGGTCCCCAGACGGAATATGAGGTGCTGTTCCTCCAATTTCCGCTGTTGCTCACTCTGGCAATGGAGGAGACCCAGGACAGAGAGGTCGGATTGGGAATTGGAGGGGGAGTTGAAGTGCTGAGCCACCGGGAGGTCAGGTAGGTTATTGCGAACTGAGCGGAGGTGTTCGGCGAAACGATCGCCCAACCTACGCTTGGTCTCACCGATGTAAATCAGCTGACATCTAGAGCAGCGGATGCAGTAGATGAGGTTGGAGGAGATACAGGTGAACCTTTGTCGCACCTGGAACGACTGCTTGGGACCTTGGATGGAGTCGAGGGGGGAGGTGAAGGGACAGGTGTTGCATTTCTTGCGGTTGCAACGGAAAGTGCCCGGGGAGGGGGTGGTGCGGGAGGGAAGGGAAGAATTGACGAGGGAGTTGCGGAGGGAGCGGTCTTTGCGGAAGGCAGACATGGGGGGAGATGGGAAGATGTGGCGAGTGGTGGGGTCACGTTGGAGGTGGCGGAAATGGCGGAGGATTATGTGTTGTATTTGCCGGCTGGTGGGGTGAAAGGTGAGGACCAGAGGTACTCTGCCCTTGTTGCGTGTGCGGGGATGGGGAGAGAGAGCAGTGTTACGGGGTATGGATGAGACCCTGGTGTGAGCCTCATCTATGGTGGCGGAGGGGAATCCCCGTTCCCTGAAGAACGAGGACATTTCCGATGCCCTGGTATGAAATGTCTCATCCTGGGAACAGATGCGGCGTAGGCGGAGGAATTGGGAGTAGGGGATGGAGTCTTTACAGGGGGCAGGGTGGGAAGACGTGTAGTCCAGATAGCCATGTGAGTCAGTGGGTTTGTAATGTTTGTCGGTCAGGAGTCTGTCCCCTGCGATGGAGATGGTGAGGTCAAGGAATGGTAGGGACGTGTCGGAAATCGTCCAGGTGTATTGGAGTGCCGGATGGAAGTTGGTGGTGAAGTGGATGAAGTCAGTCAGTTGTGTGTAGGTGCAGGAGGTGGCGCCAAAGCAGTCGTCAATGTAACGGAGGTAGAGGTCGGGGATGGGGCCCTGGTACGTCTCGAACATGGATTGTTCAACGTACCCGACAAAGAGGCAGGCGTAGCTGGGGCCCATGCGTGTGCCCATAGCTACGCCTTGTGTTTGGAGGAAATTGGAGGAGTCAAATGTAAAGTTGTTGAGGGTAAGGACCAGCTCTGCTAAGCGGAGGAGAGTGTCAGTGGCTGGGTATAGGTTGCTCCTCTGGTCGAGGAAGAACCGGAGGGCTCCGAGGCCATCCTGGTGGGGGATGGAGGTGTAGAGTGACCGGACATCCATGGTGAAGATGAGGGGGTGAGGGCCCAGAGAGTGGAATGCGTGGAGGCGGCTGAGAGTGTCTGAGGTGTCTAGAACATAGGTGGGGAGGGATTTGACCAAGGGGGATAGGATGGAGTCAAGGTATGTGGAGATGAGTTCGGTGGGGCACGAACACGCAGAGACAATGGGTCTGCCGGGAGAGCCGGATTTGTGGATTTTGGGGAGAAGGTAAAAACGGGCCGTGCGGGGCTGGGGAACGATGAGGTTGGAGGCTTGGTCAGGTAGGGCGTGGGAATTGATGAAGTCGGTGATGGTGCTAGAAATGGTGGCCTGGTGCTCGTCAGTGGGGTCATGGTCCAAGGGTAAGTAGGAGGAGGTGTCCGAGAGTTGGCGCATGGCCTCAGCTTTGTAGAGATATTACTACTTCATATTATTTATCCAAGGTCAAAATATGAAAAACAAGAACTGCTTCACTTTGTTTGTCTAAAGACAGGGAAAAAATTCCTTCGATGGATATTTTAAAAATAGAAAAGCTAACAAAGAAGATCTTAAAAGTTAATATATAATACCATTACATGAAATTAACAGTCTTAGAGAAGATAAATGTTGTTTGATACCATCATACTAAAATTCTAAAAAGTAATTAAAGAACAACTCATCCAATTAAATTCTTAATCATTTACAAAATGATACATTGTCAAAATAGGAACAATAAATCTCCAATTGTAACTTAATCAACTATCAGTAGCTCCCCGTCACAGCTTCCCCCACATAAACCTCCAGAAAGCTGGAAGCGCCTTGAGGATTGTTAAAAAATCGGTTGTTACCATTAAAGAGTCGTATACGCAGTCTTGCTGGATAAAGCAAGGCGGGGCGCAACTGTTTCTCAAACAACTCAGACATTACATTATGGAAAGACTTTCTCAATTCCAAAAGCTCACGGCTGTAATCAGGACCAAACTGAAACTTGCATCCTTCATATTCAACCATGCCCAACTTTTTTGCTGCTTGGAGAATATTCTCCTTCATCTGCAAGATGTGAAACCGAATGATCAAATGTCTCGGTTTATCTTGGAGATCAGATTTCTTCCCGATCCGGTGTGCGTTATCCAAAATTGGAAGATTTTCATAGTGCTCGGTGTTGAAAGTCTCCTTTATCATTTTAGAGGCATATTTTATAACATTATCCCCTTCTTGACCTTCAGGCAAACCAACAATTCGCAAATTCAGTCGACAGCTTCTGTTTTCCAGAGCCATATTTTTAATCTTGTTTTGCTGGAGTGCCCGAGTATTTTCATTCATTTTCCGTTCCAGTTTTTCAATCTTCAAATCTCTTTCCTGGCCCAAGGTTCACAAGTTATCAATTTGTTCCTTCTGTTCACGAGATTCATCTTGTAACATAATCAGCTTGTCTTGAACTTCCATGAATTTGCTTGAAATTCCTTTCATCATTTCTTCCAAACTGCAAAATCTTGTTTTCATTTCATTTTTCATTTCATCGTTCATTTTCGATATTGCTTCTAAGATACCAGAGTCAGAAGCTGCGCCTTCCACACGCTCCTTCCTTGGAGAAGCTCTTTTCCCTCTTGTCTCCATCCTTTATACGATTGAAGTGTATAAAAGTGTTATCAACACTTTAAGAAAGGTTAGACTGTGCCTTGAAATCAAGTAATAACAAGTAACAATGAAAGAGCTGTAAGCAAGAAGTTAAAAGTTAAGGGAGCTAACAAAGTTACAACCTTTTCAGCATGCTGCCACTAGGAGAGTGTGTGACAACTATTGACTGTAAAATGAGGGAATCCTTTATGATGGATGTGAAATGAGGTAAAATGAGAATATAATTAGAAGGAATCTATCAGCCATGATTGAATGGTGGTGTAGACTCGATGGGCCGAATGGCCTAATTTTACTCCAGTAACTTGTGAACTTACGTCAGCATAATTTTACAAAGAAGAAATACAGAACACCTGGCCAGAGCACTCCAAAAAGTTGTTACCTTGGAAGGCAAGGATTTATGCTACCATGTTAAAATGTATAGAGGCATAATTAAAAGGGAGAAACCAGGGAGGAGGAAAATCCAGATAATTTTCAAATACTTGGACTAGAATAAATAGAGTTTCAATTTCCCCTGAGAATTTCTTATCATATGATGGGGATCAGAATTGGACTCTCTTATTCGCAATGTATAGCAGTGTTCTAAGACCTGATGATAATCCAAAGATGTGAGGTCAGGTTAAATACATGACCATGAATATGGCAGAAGGAGTATAATGTAGATTATTTGTAAAAATACAACCTTTGGTTGATAAAAATTAATAAAAAGGCTACTCTTTAAATAGTGAGAAGCTAGTAAATGTTAGTGTGCAAAGTGATGTGGATGTGCTGATTCATCAGACACAACAAGTAAAAATCTGTGAAATTAGAAGGCAAATAGTTTTCTTGCTTTTACTGGAAAAGGGTTTGGTGTATACAAGTAAGAAAGGCTGGCTGAGATGACACAAAGCTTTGGTAAAGCCTCATTTTGAAGCTTGTGCATAGATTTGGTCTCCCCACTTAACAAAAATATATACTTGGCTTGGAGCCATTGCAGCAGAGGCTTGCTAAATCCATATCAGGGAAGACAATCTTATCCAATGAAGGGAGGGTGAGATGATAGACCTGTAGTCATAATGTTCAGAAGAATGAGAGGCGATCGCACAAAGACATGCAGGATTCTGAGAGATTGACCAAGTTCATACTAAGAGGGTATATTCTCTTGTTAGTAGGACTACATAGGAAGAATGCTGTTAGGATAAGGAGCTAACTGTTTTATAAAAATATCTCATAAAGATGAATTTCATTAATCTGAAGGTTGTAAATCTCTACCTTGGGGGATTGTGGCTGTCCTGTGACTGAGAATTTTCAATGCTGAGGGTGGGAGATATTTGGACACAAATGAGTTGGGATAGTGGAGAATGAGTGGGGGAAATGTACTTGAGCGGTTTGATCGACCATTAATGTGAAGGGAGGCTCAAGCGACCAAAGGGCCTACTCCTGCTTCATTCCTCAGGTTCTCATACATTTACTGAATTTGTAATCATGACTAAAATGAACCTTAACTTTGCAGGTGAAGCTTAGTTTAGTTTTTAGTTTGGTTTAGAGATACAGCACGGAAACAGGCCATTTGGCCCATCGAATCTGTGCCGATCAGCGATCCTAGCACTATCCTGCACACTAGGGACAATTTACAATTTATTTTACCGAAGCCAATTAAACTACAAATCTGTACATTTTGGATTGTGGGAGGAAACCAGAGCTCCTGGAGAAAACCCACGTGGTCACGGGGAGAATATACAAACTCCGTACAGACAGCACACATAGTCAGGATCGAAGCCGGGTCTCTGGCGCTGCAAGTAGAAAGTGATTGTCCTTAAGTCTCTCATGCAGGTCTGTATATAAATAGTGGAAGATTTCCAATTACTTCATCCTAATTAAATGCTGTTCATAAAATCTTCCTTTCATATGACTGATGGGCCAAATCATGCTGGACTTGGACTGTCATTATAATCACACCCCATGCATCTCATACTATCCAAGCCCAGATGTAGAGACCATCCAGGAGGAAGGGGAGTGAGAGCAGAACTAGAGGAGATGCGGGTGATAGATTCTATGACAGTAGGGGGGAAACAACATTTACTCTACATCGAACATTGAACAATATAGTGCAATAACAGGCCCTTCAGTCCACAATGTCTGTACCGAGCATGATGCCATCTCCCATCCACCTGCATATAATCCATATACCTCCATTCTCTGCATATCCCTATATCTAACCAAAAGTCTCTTAAATACCACTATCATATCTGCCTCAGCCATCAATCCCGAAGATAGCCACAAAATGCTGGAGTAGCTCAGCAGGACAGGCGGCATCTCTGGAGAGAAGGAATCGGTGACGTTTCGGGTCAAGACCCTTCTTCAGAGATCTGAGTTTTGTAATGATAGGTAGAATGTTAAATTGATTCATTAAATAATATTTTAAACTGTTTTTGAAAAAAAGGAATGACAGCTTTAAAAATTCCTTGAATGTCAGCGACATTTAACATTGAATTATCTTCACAATTTTGATGATTGTCAAAGCTGAGGACAGGGCTTCCTTATTGTGTCTCTTGTGGCTCTGATACTGTTCAGATCATGCCAGTGGTGTTTGGGATGCTTCAAGCCTGCAAGGCAGGTCCTCAACATTTATGTCAAGTATTTGATCTTTGACACCTGCTGCAAGAGAGCTGAGAGGTTTCATTTTCCAATTAAGATCCAGTGTGAATATTACTTGTGAAGAAGTCATGATGGATTCACATCAACATTAACCATTAGCGAAACTGCCAACAACCAAGCTGCTGATGCAAAGTACATTCAATTTGTTATCAGTTTTTCTTTAGGCTCCAAAATTCATCACCCTTAATAGTCTTTGTAAACATTTCAGCAATGTCTTATCAACAGAGATAGACATTGTTGTTCTAATAGATGTAGTATTTGTATCACCGCTGACTCAGTCCCGTGTCTTGTCTTGAGACCTCATATGACCAACTTACAAAAACTCTCTTTCCCTTAGGCAATTAACAGAAGTTTTAAAGATAAAATCAAAAACACTTTTCTGACACATCACATGATCTAATTGCTTTTAGAAACAGTCTATCGTTTGAGCTATCTATTTCCCCGAAGAGGAGCCATGTGATATAATCCTTGCATCTGCTTTACTCTTGTTCACACCACAATATGAAGAAGTGCTTTCAATTTACTCTCTCTATAAACCATAATATCTTACAAATTAGCTCTTGTCACCAAATCATTCCATTCAACGTTGAACAGATTTTTCTTAAGTCATTCTTCAGTAACTCAGGAAAGATTCCTGCATTTCTAATTTGTAATGTCTCTGGAGGGTTTCCACTACTTCTCATTCAGATTAGCGACTGATGGCTATTACATAACCACTGACTTCCACAGCTACCTTGACTACACGTCCTCCCACACTGCCACTTGCAAATACGTCATCCCTTAATTTCTCCAACCCCATCGCATCTACTCTCAAGATGAGGCTTTCCCCTCTTGGACATCCAAGATGTGGTTTCCCATCTGCTGGTGCGGATGGAGCCTCACCCATATCTCCTATATAAACCACATACTGGTAACCCTCCTCTGCTCCCTTTCCAAAGCCTCCACATCGTTTTTTTGTAATGGGGCCACCAGAACTGCATGCAATACTTCAAATGCGGTCTAACCAAAGTCCTATAAAACGGCATCCTGACTTCCAAACTCTTATACTCAATGCCCCAGCTTATGAAAGCAAGCATACCCTATGCCTTCATTACCACTCTATCTACAAGTGTTGGCATTTTTAGGAACTTATGAACTTGGACTCCAAGATCCCTCTGTAAATCAGTGCTGTTAAGGGGCATGCCATTAATTGTATATTTTCCACTTACATTTGGCCTCCCAAAGTGCAACACATCACACTTCCTGTGATTAAACTTCATCTGCCATTTCTCCTCCCATTTCTGCAGCTGACCTATATCCTGCTGCATACCTTGCAGTCTGTACTAAATAGACTTTTAGTCTGTCCCCAGCGATCTTGGTGTCAAATGCAAATTTACCAACCAACCTGTCTGTTTACTTCCAAGTAATATATATATATATATATTTATATATATATCACTATTAGCAGAGGTCCCAGCTAGATTCTTGCAGCACTCCACTGGTCAAAGACCTCTAGCCTGAATGTTGTCCTTCCACCACAACCCTCTGTTTTCTGTCAGTAAGCCAGTTCTGAATCTGAAACTCATGCTGAGCCCCTAATTAGCCCTTCCAAATGGAAGTAAATCCTATCACAAAGAATCCTCTCAATTAGCTTCCCTAACATTGACGTGAGGCGCACCAGTCTGTAATTAATTGGATTCTCTCTACTTCCCTTCTTAAATAAAAGAACATTAGCTACTCTCCAGTCATCTGGGACATCACCTGTGGCTGGTGAAGATGCAAAGATCTTTATTGAACCTCCTACAATCTCCTCTTTTGCCTCTCTAATTAACCTGGGATAAATACCTGAATTTATCATCCTTAATGCTCTTCAAGAGCCCCAACACCTCTTCCTTCTTAATCTGAAATCCCATTGCATATTAGTATTCCCCTCACTGATCTCACTCTCCTTTTTCTCCTTCTCCTTGGTGAAACAGATGCAAAGTACTTGTTTAGTACCTCACCTTCATACCCAGACTCCAAGCACAAAATCCCTTATTGATCATTCATCAGTCCTTCTTGTTCCCTGGTTACCCTCCTGTTTTTAATATAGGTATAAAAAGCATTGGAATTGTCTTTAACGACTTGCCAAAGCCATTTCATGATCCATCTTTGGCCCTTCTAATCACCAGCTGGAGTTCTTTCTTTCTTTCTTTCTTGATATTCCTCAAAGGCCCTGTCTGATGTCATCCTCTTAACCCTTGTATGCACTCCCTTTTTCTTTTCGACCAAATTTAACATAACAATAACTGATAATTTAAATACTTTCATTTTTACTTTAGTTTTGCGATCCAGTGTGGAAACAGGCCATTCGGCTAACCAAGTCTGCGCCGACCCGGTAATCACCCCGTACACTAGCACTATTATATACGCACTAAGGACAATTTACAATTTTACAGGCTTATTAACCAACAAACCTGTACGTCTTTGCAGTGTGGGAGGAAACCGGAGCACCCAAGGAAAACCCATGCAGTCACAGGGAGAAGATACAAACTCTGTACAGACAGCACCCATAGTGAGGATCAAACCCAGGTCTCCAGCGCTGTAAGGCGGTAACTCTGCAGATCTGCAACGGTGCTGTCCAAGCTTTTCAGAAGTTTGTATCCATTCCCTTCAGATTAAAAAAATATTGTATCCATCTCTCCTGGATCTCTGCAGTACCCGTGATTATTCTATCAGCCTTAACAGTCTGTGGAAGTCCAAATGTTTGCATGCCCCTCACACATTCCAGAAAATCCACCTATCTCACCATCCCACCTATTTTTCCAGCTCAGTCAGAAACCAAATCTGAGGAGATAATGGGATGGTCAGCATTTTGGGTCAAGACCCTGCATCAGGATCCTCCCCCATCCTGATGCAGTCTCAAACCAAAACATCAACTATATATTTGCCTCCACAGATGCTGCTTAACCCACTGAGTTCCTCTCACAGTTTTATTTTGCTCCTGATTCCAGCATCTGCAGTCCCTGGTGTCTCCAGTACTGGGAAATCTGATGCCTGAATGACTGAGCTGTTTTGAATTTGAGATGAGTACAAAGAATGATGGAATTTCCTTAAGATACAGGGAGGAATCTAATGGATTTGAAAAGAGGCATCAGGACCTTCTTTCTGGCAGAGGCATTATGTTTCCCAGCCAGATGTGGCAGGGAGGTGTTGGATATGATGGCTCCATGCCAATTAGTTATTCCCCTGCTGCCCTTGGAATTTCTGCTCATGTCAATGCAGAAGGATTGATGTGCACAATGTCTCAAATCACAAAGTGCAGATTTTTATTTGAAGTCGTCACTGAGTTTCTCTCAAGGAAATAAAAAATCATTCTCAAAATGAAATTAAATATGTTCTTGAAGTTTAAGTAAAGCCAAGACAAAACTACGATTGGGATCAGATTTTTTTGCAAAGTCAAAGTGCAGAATTGGAGATGAGCCATATTAACTATCTGCTGCCAAGGATAAACAAAGGAATTATCAAATTTATTTCAAAAGTTTGACAAATAAAAAAATATTTTACTTTTACTTCATGTGAGGCATTCACTTGGTTTCCATTAGCCCTGGTTATCTAGTTTTGTATATTCTACTGGTAAATATAACCATTGGTTTATTAGACCTCTGAGATTAAGTATGTTAGTTGGATCTGATAATGAATGCAATCTCATATTAATTGTGTTTACATAAGTGATTGTGTCTGACATCTATCAATAAGCACATAAAAGATTAATATGCTACTATCCGTGTTGCTGCCGTGTTGTCAACATCAATGCAAACAAAAGAAAAGAGCAGTAGGCCAAGTAGCTCATTATCCCTGCTCCACTTTTTGGCAAGGTCCCGACTAGCTTTTTACATTTCACTTTGTTGTTCTATCCCCAATCCCCATATTTATTGATTTGCTTGGTGTCAAAATCTATCAGTCACATTCTTGAATATATTGAATGAGGAAGCATCCATATCCACTAAGGTAGAGAATTTTAAACGTGGTCCTCTTCATAGAAACGTTTCTCTTCCTCTGTCAAAACAGGCCAATAATGGGACAATGTTGTCCAATTTAAGATGTTCCATGTAAGTCCCGTAATATCTATTATATATATCCAGCTCTGAAAACCTAAAAATTAATCCCCAGTGGGTAATGCCAAATGTACTATACATTTATATTAACACGTTACATTCTACAACATTCATTTGACTTTTGATCCTATTCACCCAGAATAAGTTGAAGTAATCTTCAGGATTACCTTACCTTGATTATTCAATGTTTAACATCTTTCAGTGAGATCCTCTCTTAATTGTCCTTGTTACTGTCGGGTGATCACTTTTTTCTTTCCACGTTTCTCATGTCCTTTGTACAGGAGATCTGTCGTATCTCTTCTCCTTTGCTGATAATATTCTGATGATTTTCTGCTGCAGTTATCAAATAGGAGCTGTAATATTCATGTATTCCAATGTATTGTAAACTCAACATGTTGTTTAACATAACTGCTGTCTGGAAAATACTGGAATCCATTTTTAAGGAGGTAAGAGCAGAACATTCAAAAATCACAATGCAATCAAGCAGAGTCAATGTGGTTCAATGAAAGAGAATCCCACTTGACAAATTTGCTAGATCTCTTTGCGAATGAAAAGAATACTGTGGTGGAGCCAGTTGATGTAAATTACTGGGATTTCTAGAGGGCATTTGATAACGTGTTATGTAATAAGGTCAATGCAAAGATATGAGTGCCTGGGGTTGGAACTAATATATTGGCATGGATGGGAGATTTGCCAACGATAAACAGTATTGAGATTAATGAGTCATTTTCCAACTGGCAATAGTAGCTAGGGAAGTGCCACAGGGTTCAGTAATGGACCCTCAACAACCAAAATTCTATATTAATGATTTAGATAAAAGAACCAATTTTATTGTTGCTAAATTTGCTGATGAAACGATTTGTGAGGAGGGTTGAAAGAGCCTGCATTGGGATAGAAATACATTGGATAAGTTGGAAAGAAGTTAGCAGATAGAATATAATATGGAAAATATGAGATACCCACTGTGGAAGGAAGCTTTTAAAAACAATTATTATTTAAATGAAATGAGACTACAAAAAGCTGTGGTTCTAAAGGATCTATAAGTCCTAATATGTGAAACAAAAAAGGCTGGCATATAGGAATAGCAAGTAATTAGGAAAATTATTGGAATGCTCACCTTTTTTGTAAGGGGTTTAGAGTATATAAGTTGGGAGGTTTTAGTGCAACCTTACAGAATGTTGGACATACTGCAGATGGAGAACTGAATACAGCATTTGTCGCACATTTAAGGAAGGATATTCTTGCATTGCAGGCAGTGCAGATAAGGTTTATTAAGCTGTTAAGCTGTTTCCCGGAAGTTGACAATATGAAGATAGGTTGAGCAAGTTAAGCCTACACTTGGAGAAGTTTAAAGGAATGAGAGGTGATTGGATTGAAATAAATACAATTCATAGTGAGTTTGATAGGATTTTGCTTCATGTGAGTCAAACATAATTTTTCTAGGCCCCAATACTCCTTACAAATACAACCCTATTATATTTGTGCTAATTGTGTACAAGCTGTTAACATTCTGTAAAATTATTTCTCAGTATTATCTTGATATTATCATTCATCTGCAAATTCTCTTTAATATTTTAACAGATATAGTTACAGCATTTAGGAGACATTTGGACAGGTACATAGATAGGAAGGTAAAAGGATACAGACCTTTACGGCCAAATAGGATTCACTTAGAAATGTATCAACATCGGGATCGACAAAATGAGCCAAAAAGGCAGTTTCTGTGCTGCATTCATTTCTTGACTCTATTGCTTCTCCTTCTTAATATGTCAACAGATATGAGAAATTTAAACATAGCATTGATGTACAGCTGATCAGTAACAACACCAGAAACAAGATGGGTCTAAAGCATTACTATAAATGGGGAAGCTGTCATATTTTAGTAAATTGATTTGAACCATGCACTGCATTGAACATTTAGCCTTTCATGGTCTCACTTGAAGTTAAATTCTGCATTCAGCTAAATATAACTTTTAATCTCTCAAACTCAAGGGGACGTAAGCAGAACCATATTTAACAGAGTTCATTGAAAAAATGAGTGACCTGATATAATGCGGTTTTGAAGCAGCAGTATTTTGTTGCTTTATTTTATTGATATGCCTTAAGACAATTGTTTCATTTACTTACATTTATTTTGTCTTTGATGATTGTCAGAACATTTTCAGTATGGTCTAAACTCCGAAGAAAAAATGCTCAAACTGACATGTATTTCAGCCTCAATTCACTAAAAGTTGACAAAATCATGGATTGATCATTTCAAGATGCAGCATTTTCTAGAAATATGGGGCCCTTGTGAGTGAATCAGCTTTTTCACTGCACCTCAGTACATATGATAATAATAATAATAATAAACCTAAACTTAAAGTGCCCTTGGAAGTAGTTGGGAAGCCAAGTGCACTGAAGTGACAATGTTGAGGGTGCAGCCTCTATCTAGATCATTGGTTTGCACTTCTCACTGAACTACATATGGCTGCGCTCCCCTTATATTGTCATGGAGTCATACAGCATGGAAACAGGCCCATCGGCCCAATTTGCCCATACTGACCAAGATGTCCCATCTGCACTAGTCCCACATGCCTACTTTTGGCCCATTTCATTCTAAATCGTTCCTATCCGTTTACCTGCCCAAATGACTCTTAAATGTTGTGATAGCACCTGACTCAATGACCTCCTCTGGCACCTCATTCCATTTACTCACCACGCATTGGGTGAAATAGTTGCCCTTCAGGTTCCTGTTAAATCTTTTCTCTATCACCTTAAAACTCTGGTGTACTCTGGTTCTTGATTCTCCTACTCTGGGTAAAAGACTCTGGGCATTTACCCTCTCTATTCTCCTCATGATTTTACGTGATCTTATAAGATCACCCCTCACCCTCTGCACTCCAAGGAATAATATCCTAGTCTGCTCAACCTCCGCCTATAGCTCAGGCCCTTGAGTCCTGACAACATCCTCGTAAATCTTCTCTGCATCCTTTCCAGCTTAACAACATATATGGTGGATGAATGGGGAAGATTTGTTAATGGTGACTGTAAAGGAGAGGCTTGGAATTGTGCAAGAATATGGTGAGAAGGAATATCAGCACTTTTTTGAAAAGGGGAACATGACAAGCCAGATGGAGAGAGGGAGATGAGATGATCTACAGATTGATGAGTTGATGGAAGAGTGGTGTGATGCAGAAGAGCTAAATGGGGAAATTATGGGGGCTTGAGGAAATTACGCAACACAGTATAGATGCGTGTACCACTGAACTTCCCTTTCTTGAAGAAATTAGATCATTAAACTGCTTTTGGCATCTCCAGACATGAGAGTTCACATACCTGCTGTTCATTTCTGTGGCAACTTTTGCCAGCCTTTACAACATTGAAATGCAGCTGTCCAAACAACCACCATGTTCACCTGGCCATCCCCTTCTGCACCATGTCAACAGGAGAGATTATCTTCCTATGTCCCCTTACAGAACCCAGCATGATGTGCAGAAATGGTCATTAAACCAAGTGTCAACCATCGCTTGTGTTTGTCTTTTTGTGCCGAATGAGATGGATGACTCTAACGACTTGTTTCAGTACCCTTTAAATATTGGAGATAGATGGGTATGCACACCAACATTTGGAGATAGATGGGTATGGACACCAACATCGTGACGATACAACTTAATTGGTTAAGAAATCTAAAACTAATCTGTTAATGCAATGGCCGGTTGAAAAAATGCAACTCTCATTCACACTTTAGAGACATGGAATTCCATTCCACTTGCTACTATTAACCAATCTCTTACTCCACTCAAATTATCTTTCAACACAACAAGACTTGCGTCAATAGTTTCTTCCGCTGCACCCACTGCTTGCCAGCCGCAAGTATAACCCAAATCAGATTAATCCTTGTGGAAACAAGGAACTGCAGATGCTTGTTTACACAAAAGGACTCAAAGAGCTGGAGTAACTCAGTGGGTCAATAACATTTCTGGAAAAGCCATAAATCATCAATTTATTTACACGTGTACCGAGGTACAGTAAAAACCTTTGGTTTATTCATAAAACATGACATTTCGGGTCGGGACCCTTCTTAGAAACAGAAACATAGAAAAATAGATGTCAGCACCGCCATTCATTATGATCATGGCTGATCATCCAAAATCAGTACCCCGTTCCTGCTTTTTCCCCATATTTCTTGAATCCTTTAGCCCTAATAGCTAAATCTATCTTGAAAGCATCCAGTGAATTGGCCTCCACTGCCTTCTGTGGCAGAGAGTTCCACAGATTCACAACTCTCTGGGAGAAGACATTTTTGCTCATCACAGTGCTAAATGGCCTACACTTTATTCTTAAACTGTGACCTCTGGTTCTGGACTCCCCAACATCGGGAATTTTCTGCATCTAGCCTGTCCAATCCTTTAAGAATTTTATATGTTTCTATAAAATCCCCGCTCATCCTTCTAAATTCCAGTGAATACAAGCCCAGTCGACCCATTCTTTCATCATATGTCAGTCCTGCCATCCCGGGAATTAACCAGGTGAACCTACGCTGCACTCCCTCAATAGCAATAATGTCCCTCCTCAAATCAGGAGACCAAAATTACACATAATACTCCAGGTGCGGTCTCACCAGGGCCCTGTACAACTGCAGAAGGACCTCTTTACTCCTATACTCAAATCCTCTCACAATGAAGGCCAACATGCCATTAGCTTTCTTCACTGCCTGCTGTACCTGCATGCTTACTTTCAGTGACTGATGCACAAGTACATCCAGGTCACGTTGCAACTCCCCTTTTCCTAATCTGACACCATTCAGATAATAATCTGCCTTCCTGTTCTTGCCACCAAAGTGGATAACCTCACATTTATCCACATTATACTGCATCTGCCATGCATCTGCCCATTCACCCAACCTATCCAAGTCACCCTGCAGCCTCATAGCATCCTCATCAGAGCTCACACTGCCACCAAGCTTTGTGGCATCCGCAAACTTGGAGATGTCACATTTAATTCCCTTGTCTAAATCGTTAATAGATATATTGTAAATAACTGAGGTCCCAGCATCGAGCCTTGTGGCACCCCACTAGTTACTGCATGCCATTCTGAAAAGGACCCATTAAATTCCCACTCTTTGCTTCCTGTCTGCCAACCAGTTCTCTATCCATGTTAATACCCAACCCCCAATACCATGTGCTCTCATTTTCCACACTAATTTCTTGTGTGGGACCTTGCCAAAGGCTTTTTGAAAGTCCAGATACACCTAATCCACTGGCTCTCCCTTATCCATTCTATTTGTTACATCCTCAAAACGACCCAGATTAGTCAGGCATGATTTCCCTTTCATAAATCTATGCTGACTTTGACTGATCCTGTCACTGCTCCAAATTTGCTGCTATAACATCTTTAATAATAGACTCGAGTATCTCTCCCACGACAGATGTAGGGGTAACTGGTCTATAATTCCCCATTTTCTCTCTCCATCCTTTCTTAAAAAGTAGAGTTACATTGACTACCCTCCAGTCCATAGGAACTGATCCAGAGCCGAGAGAGCATTGGAAAATGATCACCAATGCATCCACGATTTCTAGGGCCACCTCCTTGAGTGTTCAGGGATGCAGACCATAAGTCCCTGGGGATTTATCGGCCTTCAGTCCTAACAGTTTACCAAACACCATTACCTGACTAATGTGGATTCCATTCAGTTCCTCCCTTCCACTAGATCCACGGTCCCCTTGTATTTCTGGGAGATTGTTTGTGTCTTCCTGAGTGAAGACAGAACCAAAGTACTGTTCTTCCATTTCCTTATTTCCCATTATAAATTCACCTGCCTCCGATTGTAAGAGACCTACATTTGTCTTCACTAATCTTTTCCTTTTTACATATCTAAAGAAGCATTTAGAAATGTTCTTCAGACTGAGTCCGAAACTTCACCTATCTGTAGGTATGTTACAAAACTTACCTTCAGCGGCGCTGCGGTTCTGCCACTGGCCATGTGCGCGACTTTGGCGCCTTTGAGGGGGGGGGGGGGGGGGGGGTTAAAATGCAGTTTTTCTCCTACCTGTCCTGGATATATTTTCTCGGAGTGAAAACTTTAGCTGAAGAATTGTTCCAACGGCCTTTCTGTGAATTTTTTTTTTAATCGCCCGACAAGTTCAGCACTGGAGTAATTTAAAAATCCGTTTCTAAAGCCGTCAACACCGACAACGAGGACGGATTTCACGTATGGGACAGGTAAATGAAAGCTGTTTATTTTATGTATAAAAGTGCTTCTAAAGATGCTTTTAATTCACATTTTACATTGCGAAACGGTGATTTAGGACCCATACGAACCGGCAGTATTTTTCCTGCCGATATGGGGTTTAAATTCACTGCAACCGCAACGTTCCAAATGATCGCGTTCCTCAAAAACCCACTCGCAAGATGATTTAAATGGCCATTAATTTATGGGAATTAAACACTAAATTCCTTCCATTTGGCCTGTAAATCCATGACAATGAGACTTAAAAATCATGTTATATTGTGAATGATTGTGTGAATGTTATTTGGACACTTAGGCTATTTAAAAATGTTAATCTTTTCTTAAGAAATGGATAGATGTTTAGATCTAGTAATTGGATTTTGTAATTAGCTACAATTGGGTAACTAACCAATTATATGCTTTAATTTCAGGTAAGATTGTTTCATATTTGTTTCAGAATGCTTAAATCTATAATAACTGAAAATTTCATTCAGTTCTCTTAATGTTTAAGAAAGCTATGGGCTTTTGACTGTCCTTGATCACAGCTTTTGAGTTAAGTCAATGGACAAACAATAGGGAACAAGATGCTAATTTCCGAGTATGAAAATGGCCATAACTTTTTTAATACTGAAGATATGAAAGTGAATTAGGTGTAAAATTAAACTTATTTTTATGCTTTATCTGATGGGACAAATTGTAGACTTGATTTTTTAAATCTCAAAATGTTGTAACATTGCTACTATCTGTGTTCTCCACAGATGCTGCTTGATTCATTAAGTTGAAACCTGAACGGAAACCTCTGGAGACTTTGCATCCCACCCAAGGTTTCCGTGCGGTTCCCGGAGGTTCCCGGAGGTTTTTGTCAGTCTCCCTACCTGCTTCCACTACATGCAACCTCCGGGAACCGCACGGAAACCTTGGGTGGGGCGCAAAGTCTCCAGAGGTTTCCGTTCAGGTTTCCTAAGTGGGACAGGGGCACTCTAGCACTTTGTCTCCTTTTCTGATCATTCCTTCATCTGTAATGTACAGTGATAAAAAAAATGCGTTTTCTACTGACTCTAGAAGACAAATAAAACTACAGATGTTGGAACCTGAAACAATAGCAGAAATGCTAAAATAACTCAGCAAGTCAAATAGCTTCTGTGGAAAGAGGAAGCAGTCAATGTTTCAGATCAGTGGCCTTCTCAGAACTTGGGGGAGGGTGATGGGTTCAAAATTTTAAAGTGGATATTGGAAGAAAAGTGAGGTGTAAGACAAAAAGCCTGTAGAGAGAAATGTTAAGACAGATCAGGTGGCAAGGTGCATGAGTGCTAACCATGAATAGGGAATTGTAAAGAAAAGGAATAAAGAAATAACAAAAGCATGATAATGAGAAAGATGAGGCATCAGATGGATCAGAAAGGGGGTGGATTAAGGATTAAAATACTCTGGACCAAATGCAAGTGCTCCAGAAAGTAATCATCCAATCTGTGTTCCATTTCTCCACTGCAGAGCAGATCACCGAATATACGACATTGAATGAACTTCAATTGAATTACTGATTCAGTGAACGGGAGGGTGAGGTCGGTTGGGGCGCTGCAAGCCGGCGCTCTGCCAGCAGTGTGTTAGTTTTTTTAGTGTGTTTTAAAGTATGTTTTTAATGTTTCTCAGTGTGTCTTGTGTGGGGGGTGGTGTGGGGGGGTGAGGGGGAAACCGTTTCGGTCGCCTCCTCCACGGAGAGACGACTTTTTCCAGGTCGCCTCCTCCGTGGCATTTCCCGGAGACGAGCCCGGGGCTTCATCGGCGGATGCAGCGCGGACTCTCGGCGTGGAGCGAGCGAGCCCTGGCTGGGGCTCGCCGGAGAGGAGCGCTCCGTTTCGCTGGCCCGCGGTAGTCTGCAGAGCTCCAGCCGGCGCGGTATCCGCAGCCCGGGTTCCCTCGCGGGGGACCTGGGGGAAGAAGAAGCCACCACTGCCGTCCCGCGGCCTACTTCTACCGCGGGCCCGGCGTGGACTTACCATCACCCCTGGAGGGAAGCTTCGACCACCGGCCCTGCAGTCTGCAGTGCTTCTGGCTGCAGCGCGGCGGGGACTTTAAATCTTCGACCGCCGGCCTGCGGCCTACACCAACCTGAAGCCGTGGACTCCAGTGGGGAGGCACCGATTCAGGACTTACCTGGACTTTTACCTTGCCTGAACATCTGGACGCCCGCAGCCTGTGGCTGCGGAGGGTTGAAGTCCAGACCACGGGGGAAAATGGAGGAGGACTGGCCAAATTTTGTGCCTTCCACCACAGTGATGCTGTGGTGGATGTTTGTGTTAAGTTTTTAATGTGTATTGTGTGTTCTTTTTCAATGTACTGCTGCTGGCAAATTCATTTCACTTGCACTTTATGTGCAATGTGACGAATAAAACCGTATTGTATTGATTCACCTGGAATAGTTGTTGACAGCCCCTAATGATGGGAAAGGAAAAGGTGAATGGACGGGTGCTTCATCTCCTTTGGTTATATGAAAAGGTGCCATGGAATGGAAAGCAGTAGGTGGGTTCGGAAAGGCAGACCAGGGAATCACAATGTGAGTAGTCCCTGTGAAATGCAGAAAAGGGAGGAGAAGCAAACTTGTGACTGGTGATGGGATAATGTTGCAGTTTTTTTAATTTTCATGATTTTGTTCCGTTTTGATTTGCATTTCTTGAGATTTTCTTTAGGTTAACAATTTGAACATTGTTTTCAAGCCAATGGTAATCCAACCTGGGGTGTAATTTAAACCTGTGCAAATGCTGCATTTAGATTAAACATGGTTCTATAAACTAATTGGAATATTTCATGCATCATTAAGCAATTTTCAGTGAAACCAATTGGCAATGACATCTTTATGATTCTTTGCCAAGTCAAACAAAGCAACTTTTATTTATATAGCACCGAGTGTATCAAAAACCTTCCGAGGCAATTTCCAAGAGGGTCATTAGTAAAAATGACATATTAAGTAACAATGGTTGGTAAAAAGGAGACAGAGAGTTGGAGAGAATTTCCAAGTTCATGCTCTGGCATTTGAAGAGCAGTGTTGCAGAGATGGCAGAGTAATTACAATCAAGGATGCTCATACAGACAGTATCAGATATCTAAGAGGACTAGTGAAGAATACAGATGTAAAGGGGGGGCGAGGTCATGGAGAAATCTGAAAAGTGGAATAATCATTTTAATGGATAGATTGAAAGATACAGTAGGGAAACAAGCCATTCGGCCAACCATATGCACACTGACCACTGATCACCCATTCACACTCGTTCTATGTTATTCCACTTTTGCAACCATTCCCTGGACACTAGGGGAAATTTACAGAGGCCATATAGGATGTGAGAGGAAACCAGAGCACCTGAACAAAAGCCACATGGTCACAGGGAAAAAGTGCAAAATCCACATGGACAACATTGAAAGTCAAGATCTAACCAGGGTCCCTGGTACCAAGAGGCAGCAGGTCTATCAGCTGCACTATGTATTTCTTAAGATACAAAATATGGCAGTGAGTAAAGAAGAGATTGTTATACAAGATGCATTGGACAGGAACCCCAGACTTTTGACTGATCTTAAATATGGATAGGATGGAAGATCACTCTGTGCATTAATGCTGTTCATAAGATCATAAGTGATAGTAGAATTAGGCCATTCGGCCCATCAAGTCTACTACGCCATTCAATCATGGCTGATCTATCTCTCCCTCCTAACCCCGTTCTACTGCCTTCTCCCCATAACTTCTGACACCTGTACTAATCAAGAATCTATCTATCTCTGCCTTAAATATACTGTAACCACTGACGTGGCCTCCACAGCCTTCTGTGGCAAAGAATTCCACAGATTCACCACCCTCTGTTATGGGTCATGCCTTTAATTGTATATTTTCCCCTCACATTTGACCTTTCAAAGTGCAACACACACACTTGCTTGGATGAAACACCATCTGCCATTTCTCTGCCCATTTATGTAGCTGATGTATAGTGAACAAAATCAACATTTCTGTTCGATAAAACTAGACAAAAATTAATTTGGGAATGTCACTTTATTTCAGCTATTTATTCATTCAAAAGAGAAGATATCACCAATAGTTTTGCACATTTAATCAAAGTTGTATCTAAACCCTAAAAAAAAATTAATGAGCTTCATTTGGGTATCACAGGCTGATTAAAAAAACGCTTGGAAAAACATAAACAAATCTTACTAAATTATACACGTGATTTCAAGTAATTGTTCTTTGAGTATATTTAAGTATATTAACTGATATTGTTTTGTTTGGGGTTCAAACTCCATGTCTTAAAAGAAATAAAGTTAATGCTCATAATAAAATCACAAATTCCAACTTGTTGTTGATTGCCCAGCAAACTGGACATAATAGTACATTCCATACAACAGTGCATGATACAATTCTTTAATGGCTATTGCCAGTAAGAAACAGAAAGTTTGAAAAGTTAAAAACAAAGAAATTGATTTCCATGGAAAGTGTAGCCCAGTTCAGAATGTGTGAAAACTATGATAAATAATAATTTAACATTTTATATAGGTTCTGTGCAGCTACTTTGATGGATATTGACATAGGACCATGTGTGTAATTATTTTATTCACATTTTACTTCACAATTCTACCAAGAGAAAGTTCACAAGTGAATTGGGATAAGTATTGTAATTATTCTTTTTTAACCTTAATACTTATAGAATTACATATCATACTTCTTTAATAATTCATTTTGCCAGTGTCTCTGCTTCTTTAAGAATGTAGATGGTATTTTAAGTTTTTTCAAATCCTCTACGCATTTCTGCAGCTCTGCTTCCAATGTCTGTTTCTCTTCATTACTTTTGTTTCGATCCAAATCAGTGGCTTTGTCAAAACTGCCTTGATTTGTGTTTGTTCGTTTGCTGATTTTCTGCTGATGCAGGATTTTATCTTCATGTTGTATTCTTTGCACATCTTCGAGTTTCAGGGTGGTTGCTCGCTGTGGAGGCTCCGGGAGACTTTTGGTCATGATTTCTGACCCAGAGTTTATAATCAAACAACTTTCTGTGTTGGAAGTGGCAATATCATTACAACTTGTTACATCCTCTGTATTATTGCTGGTTTCAATTACTTTGTTGTTCTGATCTTCTGCAACGCCAGCTAAATCTACTGATATGCCTTCATCTACAGTGAACACAAAAACAAATATTACATTGTAGAAGAGGTCAGTTGAGTTATCAAACATTCAGAAAGTAAACTATATAAATCATGTTCAATTATCTTTTTTTTTTAAAAATATAAACTTGACAGGTAAAAATCAACTATATCTAAAGCTCCATGTTGGCCAGATTTCCTTCCCAGAAGAACATTAGAGAACCATATGTGGTGATACAGCAGTTCAGTGGCATTGTGGTTACTATAACTCGTATTTTTATTGTTTTTAAGAACGTGTTCTTTTGCAGTCTTTTTGATGAAGGTACTTCCACAATGTAGTTTGATGAGTGCTTACATGATTTTGACCCAATATCGACAAAGGAATTCTGGTAAATTTCAAAAATAGATGGTGTGTGACCTAGAGAGAAACTTGGCCTCAAACGATTCTTGGTAACAGATATTGAAGTCCCCTTTGTAAAAAGCATACTATGTCTCTTGTTTCCTTCAGTGTGCCTACCAAGTTGAATTCAACATGGAATAGTACTGATTTACAACTGATGAATTCTGTTTATGGTAGTCAATAGATTTCCTCACTCACATTTGATCTGATGGCATGAGATTTCCTGAGTTCTTCAGGATACCTGGGGCTATTTCCTTCTCAAGTACAAGCTCCTCTCCTAATTCTAGCACAAGTCCGCAAATGTTAGAAAATGGAATTTATGCAATTGACCGGGCTGGATGCATTTTCATTGTTAATATTTCAATGATTGATGTTGACCAGCCTGTGTAGTTTCATTCTTATTATTATAAAGCATTGATACAACAAAATGAGTTACCAGACCATTCAAGAGTCACTTAAGAGTTAACTATGTTAAGGGGCTGTCCCAGTTGGGCGACCTAATTGGCGAGTAGAAGAGTTTGATAAAATGACATGTTGAAGACCTCCTTCGACTATGTTGAAAACTAGCTTCGACTAGCTACGACTAACTTCGGGAAAATTGGACACCGAATAGTGGAGAGTGAAGACGACCTTCTTCAATCTGCTTCGACCTCCCTTCAACTATGATGAAGACTATTTATGACTACCCTCTACCTTCGGCTCCCCTCGATTACTCACGACTAACATGCCGACCTACTACGACAACTACGAGAAAAAAAAGCAATTTTTTCCATGGCGACTTTTTTTTACTCGCAGGCATTTTTTAACATATTGAAAAAACCGCCGCGACCTAGCTGAGGCCTCAAGTACGCGGAGACCACTCTCGAGCACGAGGAGAGTTACGAAGACCTCCTATGACCTCGTGTCGACTATGCTGAGAGTACGAGTCGAAGGCAAACTCGCCATAACTCACGGATTAGTCGCCCAAATGGGACAGTCACTTTACTGAGAGTCTGGAGTCACATAAAAGTTGGGGCAGTACGGTGGCGCAATGATAGCATTGCAGAGACCCGGGTTTGATTCCGACTACAGGTTCAGTCTATACAGAGTTTGTATGTTCACCCCGTGACTGCATGGGTTTTCCCTGGGTGCTCTGGTTTCCTCCCACACTGCGGACTCAGTGGGCCGAAGGGCCTGTTTGCAACCTGTATCTCTAAACTAAACTAAGTCAGATAAAGGACAATAGATGTTCTTCCCTGAAGAGAATCAGTGAACCAAATGGATTTTCACAGCAGTCTATTCATTTCATGGGCAGTTACTGCTTCGGATGTTCATTCCAGATTTATTTGAGTAAGTTCTTAGTCCTTTGGGATAGCACTAATGTTGCTGATAACAGGCTTGGTTGATCTAGCATTTTATTTTAATTCACATCAATTCCTCATATCCTCACCTTTGTCAGAGTGATGAGAATGGTTCATGAAATCTTTGTCCTCAGCTTTTAGTGGATCTTGCACAGAATCCTGTTCTGGCAGAGATGATTGATGTAATAGCTCATGGGAATTTTCATTCAGAGGCTTTGATCCAGTATTAGCCTCAGAACAGCAGTCCAGGCTAGGTGTGGAGACATCATTGCAACTCACATTGTCTTCAGCATCCTTAATAGTTTCATTGACTGTACTATGTTCTTCTGTGAATATAGTCACGTCAGGTGCTGTTTCTTCCACTATGGTAAAATACAAATATAAATACTGTAATACAGAAGAAATTACTAGACCTTTATGTTGAATGTTTGTTCTACTTTGCATCACAATCATATATAAATAAATCGTCTGATTTTTCTCTATATTTTGCAAGTTCTGAATATATTAAACTTTAATTGCAAATTTGTAAATATATATCTGAAATATGCAGTTCTGAAAATAGCTTTTATTAGAATCCAACTGAACCGGAAGTTGCTTTAAAGTAAAGGGTAATCTAGGCTTTGACCATTACTGCTCTCAATCAAAACTATGCATTAAAAAAAAATCAAATTACTTAACATTTTAACTTCACAAGAATAAAAGTGATAGTGGGGATTTTCCCATATTTGTGATATTGTTTATGCAGCAGCAGTGCAATTGAGCTTCCCCCCCCCCCCCCCCTTTTTTTCCCCTTATAATGCCTTATTTTGTAATTTATATTTCATGGTATCAGTGAACTAAGTAAGCTGAACCTGATTGCTGGGATCAACGAATTCATAATAACATTTTGCCTCTTAAATCATCTTGAGATATATTTTCAGTCATTGGTATAAAATTGATAGTGGCGAAAAACACAAATGTGAGGTACTGTTGTCTGGTGTTTCACAATTATCTGTTTTACTCTGCCGCCAAAGACAAGTTTGCTTCTTGTTTTCAGCAGGCAATAGCAGTCATTTGATACCACACCAGAGTTGTCCAGTTCCACCTGTTCAATTAAATCATATTTATCTTATTGTTCCCTGTAAAATTTTAGTATTTAATGAACATTGGTTTGGGGGAAAATTAAACAGAACATGTTAATAAGGTATTATTAACGCAATGCAAATGATTACTTTCACATAGGTTTTACTTTTTGGTTCCAACTGTATAACTATTTTGTTAACATATTGACCATGTTTCCCTGACCCGTCATTTCCACCTCTCGGTCTTTCACTTCCTTCCTCCGCACAGGACATAAAATGTGTTTTGATTCGATAAATTTCCACCAATCTTTGTTACTTAGACAAAGGTGAGTAGATTCTAGGTTCAGAAATACATGGAACCCAACTGTCTGTGCACCTGATGCAATCAGATTAACTTATCTGAGAATCAGCAGCAGGGAAGAAGGTGCAGGGGACTAGAAGGGAACATCATCGTTCCTGGACAGAAGTTACGATTTTCTCCTGACTTTCAATATTTAGTTTCATCACCACATCTTCCTTCTTACAGAGGGTGGTGAACCTCGAATTCTCCATCCCAGAGGGTTGTGGAGTCTAACTCACTGGCTAGTATGTAAACCAGACCCAAGGAGAACAGTATCTCCTGGACCCATTCTTTGGCTGCCGCTTTGTGATCACCAAGCTGGGAAAGTAGAACCACCAGGAACAACATAATCAGCAAAATCCCATGACTACCACATCAGCAATTTTGTATCATTGTCAAATACACAACTTTCCTATCTGCTCTTTTCTGCAAGTGTATGAATTACAGATCAAATTACATATATCAAATGTCTTCACATTTTAAAAGTCTGCTGACATTTTGCTTTTAGTTTTCATTTGTATTGTGCTCTCTCTGTATTATCAACCAGCAGAATTAGAAGTAATTCCTTCTGGATTATAGATATCTTATTAAAAGAATTAATGGAACCAATAAGCTATTCAGACTTTTTGAGTCTGCCTCCAAATTTAATTGGATACAGTATCTAATCCAGCAAATAGTTTTAAAAGCACTCAGAGATTTTGAATGAAGATTGCATTGCATCTATCCAAGCAATCAAAATATATCCAATGTGCTACATTAATTACTGGTTTCTAGGCACTTCATTTTGGGTTGGGAGAAGGAAATACTAGCCATAGCTTTTAAGGATAATTTTATCTTCAGATGATTATTGTAAATCTGATAAAAGAAACAACTGTTTGTATTTAGTGATCCTCTTCACCTGGGTACCGAAAGAGACTGAATTAAAGGAATAATCCTGATAGTAATAGATTTTTTACTGCAATTTAGACTGATATTGAAGGTTTCTGATAACAAATATGGTATTAATGAATCAAAAGCAAATTAAGTTCCAAGGCAGGGGAATTAAGGAAGAAGAATTAAATTTTACTGGGGCTGGCAACAGAGTTTGAGTAAGTTTAGTTTATCCAGATATCAACGCATTCCATGTGATGTGACACACCATCTGCCATGTGTTTTACCAATTTTGAAGCAATTTCCATTTCTTGTAGTAGATTTTGCAACTGAGCTGAATGTAACTGTTACACTTTAATAGTTGCTGTTTTGAATGAATTTACTTTAATTTAAAAGTTCAATGTAAGAGGTTAAACGCTTTTTAGAAAATATTGTAAATATGCAAAAGTCGAGTTTTGAGTTTGCGCTTTGTTTATTGTCACATATACCAAGGTACAGTGAAAAGCTTTTGCTGCGAGCTAACCAGTCAGCGGAATGACAATACATGATTACAATCGAGCCATCCCCAGTGTACAAATATGATAATGGGAATAACGTTTAGTGCAAGATAAAGCCCGATCAAAGATAGTCTGGGGGGGGTCTCCAATGAGGTATATAGTAGCTCAGGACTGCGCTCTAGTTGTTGGTAGGATGGTTTGGAGAAAGAAAAAAAAAGACAGAGAAATTGGGGTTGTCAGAAGCTAATCACTAAAAACTTGAAACCAATGTGGATTTCAAATTGTATAATTCATAATCCACAAAAAAAAAATTTAAGTTATTAAAGTACAGGATTCAAAAGAAGAATCATCATCTAAGGATAGAAACATAGAAATTAGGTGCAGGAGTAGGTCATTCGGCCCTTCGAGCCTGCACCGCCATTCAATATGATCATGGCTGATCATCCAACTCAGTATCCCGTACCTGCCTTCTCTCCATACCCTCTGATCCCCTTAGCCACAAGGGCCACATCTAACTCCCTCTTAAATATAGCTAATGAACTGGCCTCGACTACACTCTGTGGCAGGGAGTTCCAGAGATTCACCACTCTCTGTGTGAAAAAAGTTCTTCACATCTCGGTTTTAAAGGATTTCCCCCTTATCCTTAAGCTGTGACCCCTTGTCCTGGACTTCCCCAACATCGGGAGCAATCTTCCTGCATCTAGCCTGTCCAACCCCTTAAGAATTTTGTAAGTTTCTATAAGATCCCCTCTCAATCTCCTAAATTCTAGAGAGTATAAACCAAGTCTATCCAGTCTTTCTTCATAAGACAGTCCTGACATCCCAGGAATCAGTCTGGTGAACCTTCTCTGCACTCCCTCTATGGCAATAATGTCCTTCCTCAGATTTGGAGACCAAAACTGTACGCAATACTCCAGGTGTGGTCTCACCAAGACCCTGTACAACTGCAGTAGAACCTCCCTGCTCCTATACTCAAATCCTTTTGCTATGAAAGCTAACATACCATTCGCTTTCTTCACTGCCTGCTGCACCTGCATGCCCACTTTCATTGACTGGTGTACCATGACACCCAGGTCTCGCTGCATCTCCCCTTTTCCTAGTCGGCCACCATTTAGATAATAGTCTGCTTTCCTGTTTTTGCCACCAAAATGGATAACCTCACATTTATCCACATTATACTGCATCTGCCAAACATTTGCCCACTCACCCAGCCTATCCAAGTCACCTTGCAGTCTCCTAGCATCCTCCTCACAGCTAACACTGCCCCCCAGCTTAGTGTCATCCGCAAACTTGGAGATATTGCCTTCAATTCCCTCATCCAGATCATTAATATATATTGTAAATAGCTGGGGTCCCAGCACTGAGCCTTGCGGTACCCCACTAGTCACTGCCTGCCATTGTGAAAAGGACCCGTTTACTCCTACTCTTTGCTTCCTGTTTGCCAGCCAGTTCTCTATCCACATCAATACTGAACCCCCAATGCCATGTGCTTTAAGATGGACCTGGAATAGAGACAATACCATAACAATTCAGGTTCCTATCGAGGCAAAGGTATATTTATTCCAGAATGATGAGCAAGATTAGGAAAGATGCTTGTGCTCAACCCCAAGCTAATCACAGACTGCCTTGGAGCATGTCCCACTCTCCTGGAGTGCAACTTTAACAAATTGTAGCTACAAGTGACTACATGCTGGAATCTGGAGTAATAATTTGCTCGAGGAGATTAGCAGGTCAGGCAACTCCTATGGAGGGTAATCGACAGTCAGGACACGACCTTTCAACTGGACTGAAAGAGTAGGAGTGGTGGGGGGGGGGGGGGGGGGGAGTTAGCCAATATAAAGCAGTAAGGGGGAGAACTGGCAAATGATGGGTAGATCCAGATGAGGAGTGGTTGAGTAGCAAATAGATTCAGGTGGAGGTGGGAAGGGTGGAAATAGCAATAGAAGCTGGGAAGTGATAGATGGATGGAAAACTGCTATGCAAATGCAGATAACTTATTGTGATGACTTGGAGTTACATTACAGCAAGTTATTCTTGATATTAAATGTTGGACTGATGCATGCAGCCATTGACTAGCATGGCGAGCAATGGTTGCATGCAGGCATGGTTCAAAGGAGAAGGCAGCACACTTTAACATGAACAGAGGATTATTCAGTATCATGTTCCCATATTAATTTTGGAGATTAGCCAATTAATTCACTTGCCCCTCTCCCGCACTAGCCTCCAGCCCCTCATTTGCTAAATTCTGAAAAGTTACGTCAGGCCACCTTGAAATTGTAAAGTGTAGCAAGAAATGTTATTGTGTTTACTTTTTCCATGGTTAAATTAACATAAAGTCCAGGAAATAACAAGACTGTATAAAACATTAGTAAGACCACATGTGGAGCCCTGTGTAACTCTACTTACAAGTAATATAATCATTGGATCAATTCCAGGAACGACAATAAAGGTGACTCCTTTACTGAATTAGAAACACAAGCTAAGGAATAGAGACTGAGGATGCCAAGTTTGTTGTCATTGGGAAAGCACCTTAATAGAAATATTATCCAAATGTTTCAGAACATTTATACAACATGTGCTGTTGATCTTAGAAATCTCCTTATTTAAGGGAAATATATTGGCTTCCAGCTCCCTACATTGGAGTGGAACTTTACTTTGCTGCCAAGAAAGGTAATTTCATTTCAAACTATGACATTTTTGAAAATGAAGAATTTTGCAAAGATGAATTATTTATAATTCTTTAAACAAAAACCAATATTAAAAAGATGGAGAAAAATGTCAGGAAGAAAGTGGGGGGGAAAAGGGAAAGTCAGGGATGTGCTGGGAGATTTGAGGGTTCTGGGTCACACAATGTTAAAGGCTGTTTCCAGTTCGAAAAAGACAACAAAAACCATGGAGATATATATATATTTTTTTTAACATGAAAGGGAATATCAGGTTCAATGTATATTGGTGTATCTACATAAGAATATGATAATTGAAATTGTGTATTTTAGGTTTCATAATTTCAAAAATGGATGAAACAAAGGACTGTGCACAACAAGATATTGCAGAGTATAACTAAATACCAATGCTTTTAAATTGGGCATAATAAAATAGAATACTATAAATTATGTAATAAAATCTTTTGAAATTAGGAAAGGACTGAAACAGATAAATATAAATATTCTGCTCTCAATGTCTACATAGTCTAAAATAATAATAGACAAGATATTAAATGTGAGTAATTTAGGAAAAAAGCAAAGGAACACTTTTGTGATTGCCATTCTTAATGAAATTGAAAGGCAGTTGGTCTCAATACTTTATTTAAAAGGATTTTACGTATTTCACAATTAACTCTTGAACTAATGCAAATACTTTATTATTATGATACACCAAGCTTGCCTCTGCACTTTTCTCATTTCCCCTTATTCCTTTCCTTTATAAGCTGTTTTTATTGAATTTTTCTTAATTATAAACATCAGAGATTAAGATTTACTTTGTAAAGTTAAAATACCCTTCATCTATCATTGTGCTCATCTAAACAATTTATATTTCCTGCCTGATGTATCTGAAATATTTTGACATTGAACTGATGATAAATTGATTACATGTTCAACAAAATTAAGACTTTCTAGAATGTAACATTCCGCACGCTTATATAAGGAATACCTCAGAGGAATATATTCTTGTTTAAAATGTTACACACTTTTAAAGAAAAGAATTACACTTTACAGTATTTTGCTTTGATAATATAGAAAATGCTCCAAACATCACATTTGTTCAATTTGCTGTCCTAATTTCTGTATTATGCAATGGAAAGTAGTAATTTGGCACTGGAAACTGATTTAACTTTTAAATATCCCAGGAAGAGCTTTTATGACATGCAAAGTTTGCATCTTTCTTTTTTACTTTAAAGATGTTTGGAAAGGACCCTGCCACTTTCTGCATTTTTGTTAATACAGACTCCATAATGCTCAGTGAAACATGGACAGGAAAAGGATTTGTGGTAGATCTGAAGATTGATGTGGAGTGAGGAGAACATTCAAAAAGTTTGTGGATTTTCAAGCTGAGTATGTTTATGGATTTATGATTTGCTTTGGTGACTTTTTTTATGATTCTGTTATTGCCAGAACACAAGTTTTCATTAGTGTTTGGATTAGTTCCCAGTTTTCCTCTTTCCAAGCTAATCCTAATAGCATCAGAATGATTGATAATACAGTCCAAATGAGCCGAGAAAAGGTTCTGGAGAAATGTTGTGCAATCAATATGCCATATGCACTTCTCCTTCGGCTGCAGAATTAACAACTGGTAAAAGGATGAGAAGGTCTGATGGTGAGTTGATCAGAAGGCTCTCAGTGACATTACTTTGGGGTGTGAATAACCAATGAGCCATTACGCAAGAAGATTGCAATCCTTTATGTGTTAAAGTTTCCAGGATCAATCATTGCCTTTTTAAATACTAACCATTTTTAAAAGTCTTGGAAATCATCTCTGAAAATACAATGGCAACCTGCCAATTCAGGTTCCAGGGAGAGGTGGATGCCTAGCCACCGTATCACTCCTTCTTAGGGCATTTTAGCTTTGATGCTGTGCAGTCTACTGCGTACCACATATCCATATCCTCCACTCTACACGTGGCTTTCCCTTTTCTTTCACCCTGGCTAATTGGGTTTAATACCCTCATAGACGAGCTTTGGTGAAAACTGCTGCTGGGTTGGGATGGTCTTAATATTCTGTGGAAGCCTTGACATTTTGTCCCTCTGCTTAATGGATTCACTTTTAAATCTCCACAACAACTTAACTTTAATTTGAAATCATTTTTTTTTTCTCTATTACCAGTTGTGGAAGTCAAAAAGCCAGTTTGCACCTGGCGTTCTGACTAATTATTCAAATTCGGTGGACCAGAAAATAATATACGAATACACTGGAGATTTTAAGCAGATTTTAAGTCAATGGAACGCAATTTGTATTGACCTGAAGATAAAAAATGGATTTGACACATCTCATTCGTTCGAAAAGATTTTAGCTGGATTTTCTTTTGTGGAATCACTGATGCATGGAGTGTTCGATGTAATTTTGCGACTTCAAATTGAGTTGGAAGCCACAACAAAGACATAAAACCCCATGAGAGCAAAGTGCGGGTTAAACATGCAAATTTCCAAACTTATAACAGTGTTACTTTAGAGTGAGCACATCATCTTCTGTTCAACTCTGTTATTACCTCCTCTGGGCAGGAATTTTACCCCCTCTTTCTCTCGTTCTCTGTCTCAAATTCTAAGTGAAACCTGGGTCAGCATTTTCCTTTCATGACAGGTGTTCCAACAGGGTGGAATTTCCACTAACTCCCTTCACATTACCCAGGATCAAGGCAAAGAAGTAATGGGAGTTCCCTATTCAACCAAAGGAAGGTTCGGAAGCCAAGAAAATGTGCCTCTGATTTACCTTTAACCCAAAGAGTGAGAATATATTTTTGTTAAGAACTTGTTCAAGATCAATCCTTCAACGGCTGCTGGCTTTGGACCAGGAGATTGCAACCTCTACAAGGGGGGGGGGGGGGTGTTCAAAACTAGTGTCGCTGCTTCCCCGCAGTCAACTGGCTCCTTTGTCCACAATGGCCTCGGGAAATCGTAGAATGTAGACAGATGAGTGACGCATCTTTTGAGCCGCTGCTAACGTTATCACTTAGTAGATGGACAAAAGGAAATGTTGGCAGGAAATTGAAGCCACAAGGACTTATGAAGAAGCCACAAGGTCTGAAGAAGGGTCTCGACACGAAACGTCACCCATTCCTTCTTTCCAGAGATGCTGCCTGTCCCACTGAGTTATTCCAGACTTTTTTTTCTACCTTCGATTTAAACCAGCATCTACAGTTCGATCCTCCACAAGGACACTAGTGTTTCCCTGGAACAGTGATAAGCTACAATGCCAGACTCTTTTGTCAACAAATATGTCGCAATTTACTAGCCTAGACATCCACGATCTTTGTCAAGATCAAAACATCATCCTGGGCACCATTACGGCATTGCCAAACTAAGGGGTGGATTTTCAAGGATGCAAGTTCTGCCTGTCCATTAAAACAATTAGCAGAGTTCCCTATGTCTGTTGCTAATGTATGATTGGCCTAAGCATCTATCAAATTTGTGGCAATTGTGATCATAAGGTGGGTGCAGTCCCAACTAATAAACACGTAGATATTTGGGCACCAGTGCGGTGGTTTGAAGAACCCCAGTTTGAAAGGACTGTAGAGAAAGCATGTTTTTTTTTTCTCAGGGAGATCTACACCAACTTTACAGCCTACATTTCTATACTTGTACTAATAATAGTTCTCAAGCTATGCCATGAGTGGACTACCACTGACATTAGTGGCATCACCATGACCTATGAACCTCTAAAGGTTGGGGCATCCAAAATACTTGATCGTGTTACAGCAGGGTAACAGGGCCTTTGCCAACTAAGATACCCAATCCAAACTGGAATAATTTTCCCACACCTGGCCTACATCCCTCCAAAACCTTTCCTATCCATATGTCTTTCAATGTTGCCTCAACTACTTAGTCTGGCAGCTCATTCCATATACTACCCTCTGTGTGAAAAGGTTTCCCATGAGGTTAAAATTTTCCATCGCGCCTTAAACCAATGCCCTTTAGTTCTTGTGTAGGAATGAACTGCAGATGCTGGTTTAAACGTCACCCATTCCTTCTCTCCAGAAATGCTGTCTGTCCCGCTGAGTTACTCCAGCATTTTGTGTCTGCCCTCTAGTTCTTGATTCCTACCCTGGGAAAATGACCATGCATTCACCTTATCTATCCCCCCTCCTAATTTTATACACCTCTGTAAGATCACCCCTCAGCCTCTTGTGCTCCAAGGGAAAAAGTCATAGCCTGCCCAACCTCTCAAGTCCTGGCATAATCCTTGCAAATTTTCTTTGCACTCTTTCCAGTTTATGGGTTTAATGATCAGGTAAATCTAGGATGTGGCTTAGCTAGCTGTCAATAGTTGCTATCAGCTGTTGTTGAATTATGGTTTGTTCTTCTCCATCTAATTATAATGATCCAATGTATATTACACAAGACCCTACCATACTGTAGGTCCTCTTAACTTTGGATTGGAACCGATTCAGGCACCAGGTTTGATCCAGCTTAAAACTTGTTTTCTCATTAACCTTTCCCTGTTCTGTTGAAATGTCAACAGAATTTTTGTCTCCACAGATGCTGCCTGACTTATTTCCAGCATTGAGTTTTTATTTAAAACACAAATGCGTCATTGAATGAGCTTTATTTTTCCAATTGTCATACAGGAACCATGCTGAGTCAGCTAGGGAGAAACCGGGAATAAGTCAATATAGATCAACGAAGAATGACTTTTAAAAGTCACACACGAGAAGCAACATTTGAAAGAAGAACATTCTATTTTAAGCTGCTATAAAGAGTTTATACTAAATAATTAACACGACAAATTGAACAAGTTAATCAACAACAGTTTTGTTTCACAGTTGCATTTGCTTACCTGCGCTGCTGAGATGATTGGTGATACACATTTGACTCCAGGAGCCGGATGAACCTATTCAGAGAAAACCAGGAACAGCTTGACAGTAAGTATTATTTTCTTCATCTGCAGCTACTGCAGTAAATAAAATGCACCAATATCAAACTCTCATTCCCATTTGTATTATATTACATTTCAGGCATGGTAAGCAATAACAATCATATCTTTCATATTCTTAGGAAGCACATATCAGGATATTTGACACCCAATCAGGAAAAACGTACCCACATTTTAAAAATTATTTCTAATAATAAAAAAAAATCCTTGCGAATCATTGAATGAACTAGTTGCAACATCAAAGATCAAAGGTCAAAAACTTTATTTGCCATTTGTGCTTACACACATAGGAACTCTTGTGCGGTTGTTCAGAGAGTCAAGTCAAGTCAAATTAAAAAGACACACAGAAAGACACATAATCTATAAAAACATATACTTTTCTAGAAATAGAAAAGAAAGTGCCTAAAACCCTATATAAAGGGGAAAGTGAGAGCATTGTAAATTGCACAAACCCTATATAAAAGTGTCGATTGCATTGTAAATTGCACAGGCCCAGGAGACAATATAATATGATATAATATGATATGCTATGAGGTAGGTCAGGACATCAGTTCATTTTGTTTTGGCCAAGAGTCTCACTGTGGCAGGGAAGAAACTCTTTAAAAAGCGTGTTCTGTTTGTGGCGATGCTGTCCGCTCGTCTGTGCCTGAGGTTGTATGTGCAGTTTTTGTGTTTGAGCAGGGAGTGAGCTGGATGTAGTGTGTCTCTGATGATTCTCTCTGCTCTTTTTTTGACAGCGCTGTGTGTAGATTGTGTCCATGGAGGGGAGTTCTGTTCTGATAATCCTCTCTGCAGTCTTTATGACTCTTTGCAGAGCCTTCCTCTCTGTCTGTGTGGTGTTTCCATACCACACCGTGATGCCTGTGGTGAGGATGCTCTCTATCAGTCCTTTGTAGACCTGGGTGAGAGGGCGACAGTGCAGACCAGCTTTTCTTAGAAGCCTGATGAAGTACAGTCTCTGCTGGGCTTTTTTCACTGTGGCAGCAAGTCCAGTTCAGATCTGATGTTACTTGTAATCCCAGGTATCTGTAACTGTCAGCCCTCTCCACCACAGTCCCCTTGATGATCAGGGGGCTGCAGGGGGGGTTATTGATTATCAATTTCCATTATCCATGCAGGTATAGGATTTCTTATTCAATTATTTTTAGATATATAACAAGGCATGGATAGAAAAAGTAAAGGGGCTTCCCACTGCAGCGACCTAATTGGCAAGTTTAAAAGAGTTTGAAAAAGTGTCATGTTGAAGACCTCCTTCGACTATGTAGAAGACTAGCTTCGGGAAAATTGGACACCGAATAGTGGAGTGAAGACGACCTCCTTCGATCTCCCTTCGAGTATATGGAAGACTATCTACAACTATCTTCGGCTACATTAGACTACCCTCGATTACCTACGAATAACATGCCGACCTACTACGACCTACTTCGACTAAACCTACGAGTAAAAAAAATATCGATTTTTTCCATGGCGACCATGCGGCCAGTACGAGTCGAGGGCAAACTCTCGTAAACTTGCCAATTAGGTCGCCGCAGTGGGACAGCCCCTTAACTTTTCAACTCAATGGATTAATTCTGCTAAGAACACAGTAAACTCCGCAAGTTATGTGGAATTAAGTTCACTTTGACCTATCAGGCCATAACAGATGCTAATATTCAGACAATTCAAAGAATTCTAAGATCCAAACTGAGCACTTTAAATGCCATTATCAGTTTCCATTAATATTAATTGAAGACATCTTCCATGATTTTTTCCTCTATTCAGCATGTGATTTTTTCCTCTATTCAGCAATTCTCACACAATTAGTTTGATTCCTTTATTTGTACCAAATGAACGGAAAGTAAAATTGGGTGGGGTAAAACTACCTTCAATCCTATCCTGTCAGTTTCTTGCCAACCAAGTAGGGTGAACATTTATTTCATAATGTCTAAAATTGCTATTGAGCTCAATGTCATTGTCAGACCTGGTAGCATTCATTGTGGCTTATCCAATTTGTCACTTAGCACATTTTGCACAATATCAGGTTTCAATGCTGTTCTATATTAATATTTGGGAGTTCAACCAAAATTATGATGGGATGTGAAGTGGATCCATCTTAAAAGGCACTCAACTTTCACTTAAATCAATTTCTAAAACTAAAAATACCTGAGCAATGTTATTTATAACAATAATACTGTTGGTACAATACCAGCTATAGATTAGTTGGCGCCATTTTCAACCACTGTGACCATGATACTACACATTTGGGCAAGAAACTATACCATGCTGACTAGGAAGACAGAAATTGCAATATTTAAATCTAAATTTATGTGGCTAAACATGCTGTATTGATCTTAAAATGCCTTTAATCCAGATTATTATTTTGATCAAATGTATCTCGGACATTAAGTTGTACCTTTACAAAGCAACTGTTAGAAGGTGCTCACTCCAGGTGACATACATGGATTTAACTTTCAGCGAGGAGTTTATGATTACCAGTGGTGCAATAGCCTTACAAAATGCACTACATTTTTAAACCAGACATAATTGTTACTTTTTTTAACCTTGAAGGTTACGTCGATGAAACAGTGGCAGAAATTATGGACACCACATACTGTTGTAGTGCTAGCTGAATTAATGTTTCCATGGTTAAAGCAGGCTCTAAAATGAAATCATACAAAATAATAATCTGTCCTGATCTACATTCAAACATTTTTAATGATGTAATTCCATATTTCGTTTCAAATCTGCTATTTCCATGTCCACACCTTGGACCCAGCCATTCTATGTGTTCTCCCTTTTTCCATAGCGTTTCTAACCATTTCCTCACGTTCCTTGCCATCCACGTCCACCATTATCCTCCAAGAAGGAATTCCGTGCAAGAAATAACACGTGCAAGTTACATACAACTACATTTTCCAGCTCAAGCCAGCCAGCCTTTGGTCCCTTATTTACCACAATATTTATTTTGCTCTCTTCAGCGTTAGTCATCCCTCTTGATATGGTCCCTTACTCCATTCCAAGCACAAAGGAACAGTTTTTAACATATCTGATGCACCATTGGCTTTGCCTTTAATGGTTGATGGAGATGGATCTGCATACTGGGGCATCATAAAGGGAATGGTGCCTTTGTTTCAGGAAAAGGGGAAGAAAAGATGTGTGTGGTACTGCAATTGCAGTGAAGGTGGTGGAAATTGCAAAGGATGATCTATTGAAGACACATGTTATGGGTGGTAAGTGAGGACATGGAGCTCTATCCTTGCTTTAACCAGCAGAAATAGTGAGAGCAGGATGTAGAAAAATTGACCAGATACATTCAAGATCGCCATCAACAACAGTTGAGGGGCACATTATTCAGCAAGAAGGAGAACATTTCAGAGGCATCTGAAATCACAAAGCAGATGGCAATGATTCAGGTGAATTGGGAGAATGGATGGAGTCCTTGAAGGAAGGACAGGTACAGGCCATCATCGATTTTCCGAAAACTGGTGGTCCGGCAGCTCCTTTAGTTCACGTGAATACTTGAACCTCCCACCCAGTAGAGGCAGCCAATCTCTACCTCATCAGAACTTCCAGGGCCGATCGGCAGGATGAAATTTGCCCCCTGTGGCTGGGGCTCTGAAACTCCAGCCTTTTCACACCACTGGTCAGGCCACTTTACTCGTGTACTTAGCATCAAACTCTCAAAACAGACTGACTATTCAGAGCTCTATCATGTGACAGGATGACCAGGTGGATGGAGGAAAACATTGAAGAATGTTGTCAAGGCCTCCTTGAAGGGATTCAATATCCCCAACTGGGAATCTGCTCAAAGTGGAGGAGCATTTTAAATTATCTGGAGAATCTTGTGTCCAAGCATTGGAAATATGTAGATGCTCAGCGTAGAGGGCCTGTCCCACGAGCATGCGACTCCATGCGGCAAGCGTGACCTAACGTGGTCGCTTGAGCCGTACGGCCTCACGGGGCCGGTCCCACTTCGATCGCCGGAGTTGTGCGGAGCTGGTCCCGACATTGCGCGGGGCTCTGAAAAACCGACCGTGTTCAAATGTTCCGCGCTGCAACGGCCTGCCGGCCCGCAGCCGCCTCAACGCAGTACGCACCGCCTCGACGGGCGTGTGCAGCGCCTCAATGCCGTACTCAGCATCTTAACGCCGTACGTCACGCACGGACTTCACTCGAACTTCACGTCACTCACTGGACCTCCGCGCAGCCCCTGCTTCCGGTTTGGTCGCGTTCGCCGCATGCAGGTGGGACCTGCCCTGTACGGGGATCACTCAACCTCCACGCGGCCCCCGCTTCCGGTTTGGTCGCATGCTCGTGGGACAGGCAGTAGAATTGAGTTGACCAGACGTCCCACCCACCACCTGAGAAACAGTATATATTTCCCACTGAGTGTGACTGTCAATCATCTCAGAACCTACCAACCCAGAGTGGAACTGAATTATCCCTGATACCACATAAGAATAGAAGGCAACAGAACCAGTATGTTCTACCTGCTGATTATAATCATTGCACTTTCCACATTGAAACAGAATCATAAGTGTTCAAATGAATGAGTTTCAATGAGAGTGAGATGGGTTGTCCAATTTTTTTTTTAATGATACAGTTCTGGAGAAAAATTCTTGATTCAACAAAATTTCTCACATAATTTCTGATATTTTCCGTGTCAATTACTACATGCTAGTCATCACCATCACAGCAGGAATTTACTGTTATAGCATCTTTGATGTACAAAAGGTGGGAATTTAAATATAATTCTTTGCACTGCTTCTCTTCAAAAGGCTGCTCCAACAGAGACTCCCTCTTAGAAGATAATAAAATTCCTATGCCTAGTGATGGTTTCTGCTTCCCAGACCATGCACCTTCTGCCAAGTTCAATCTTCAAGGTTTAATTAGTCAAATAATTAATAACAATACATCAATATGAAATGGACCAGATGACTACATTTTCGATAGCAAAATATTGTGAATGCACTTCTATTAACGTATCTTGCCATTTGTCTGTACAGAAATTGTCAATGTTTCTTTTCATGGTAACAGAATGCCTCAGACATCCTATTAACTGCATTAACACTGGAAATAGATCCAGTAATACATTAATGTGCTCACCATATAACCATACATCAATTACAGCACGGAAACAGGCCATCTCAGCCCTTCTAATCCGTGCCGAACACTTAACTCTCACCTCAGATCCAACCTTACGTTTGACTGCACGTCCTTATTCTCATCTCTCCACCCATTGGAAAGTACATATTGCTACTTACAGGTCTCGGCTATAAAACTGCATATTCCTTTCAAAAAGCCTTTATGAAATAATGTTCATAAATTCAGTTCGTCCCAAAATGTTTTACAGTAGTGTATTTTAGAATTGTGGTCACAATTGCAATGTAGAGACCACAACAAACAAATTTTCTTCAGCACTGTGATATTACCCGAGTAGTCTAGTTTTCTTATCCTGATTAAGGCTTATCAGTTATTAGAATAGTCAGATTATTTTTTTTTTAAACACACAGGCACAAGTAAAATGAGCCTTAGTTTAATGTATTTGTTCAGTAATGTTGCACTACCTCATTACTACCAAGCGTCAGCTTAGATTTTGTGCTCTAGTTACTGAAGTGCCACATGAACCCACAGGCAATGATGTTACCAACTGGGTCACAGCTTCCATACAAAATGGTCTTTGAAGGATAAAAGGGAAATTTACAATTTATTATTGTCATACAAATATTAATGCAGCTTCCATAAACATCTTTGAAAGGCAAGTTTGAAGAACTAATGATAAAGTTCAGGGTTAAGCAATTACAGCCGAGTCAATTAATAATTTTCTCTGGTACTGGAATTTATTTAAATATACCAGAACAGTGAATATACTAGAACATGTCAGTATGAGATTGTAAAACCTTTAGCACACTTTCTATCTCAGGGAATGTTTTATTTGCAATTCTTTTAACGTTCAATGATCATTTTATCTTTAATACTCAATGTAATGCACAGTAAAACTGCTCCAAACTATCCTCAAGGCAGGAGAAAACAGAATCTACTAGCAAGTGTGTCAGTGATGGGTCAAATGGCTACTTCACTTCATAACACAAGTGTACAGTGCTTGAATCTGTTCAAATCCATTCTTTAATGTTTATATTGAAATTCAAGCCCGAGTTTAGGCTTTACATATGCTATGCATTTGTACATGCATGCATGTTTGTATTTTGAACACTATAACCCACACCAAAAGACAGAACATCAATTTAAACTTCCATTACAAACCTTTGTAAATGGAAATTACAGGTGTTCAAAAGGGCTGTGTAATTAAGTATTGACAGTAGAGAAATAAAACTGAAATTGTTTTCAAAGATTTGTTTCAAAAGAGGCTTAAAGATAAGCTTTTTTGTAAAGACACAATGACGACCGTCTTGAAAGCAATGAAAATCACTTATTCTGTACCGTCGCCTATAGCTGCAAGTGCACAATGCAATGAACATTTATGCCTGTTCATCAGGAGTTTTAAGCATATGACTAAATGTTACGTAAATATCTTGCCAATATAACAACATAAAAACATAGAAAATAGGTGCAGGAGTAGGCCATTCGAGCCTGCACCACCATTCAATATGATCATGGCTGATTATCCAACTCAGTATCCTGTACCTGCCTTCTCTCCATACTTTAGCCACAAGGGCCACGTCTAACTCCCTCTTAAATATAACATGAACTGAAATTATGACGTTTCCATGATTTATTAGACCATAGTGACATATCTATTCCTCTGACAATGTAGAAGTTGTGTACCCACTTTGCTAAACGTTTGTGAATCATCAGATTCAGAATGCTCTCATTTCAAAAGTGTTCACCAACCTGCTATTGAAACTTACAAATAGAACTTGCTACTGGAATTCAGGTTATAAAATCATGTAACAAAAATAACTTAGATTTAAGTAAAGGTACAAATTAAACTGTCAAGACTGGCTTTTGTTCTAATCACAAAATAGCTTTATTTTTATACAATACCACATATGCATATCATAAGAAACATCAATTTTGGGGGAGAAATCTGCATAAATATCTTAGCAGAGACTTATGCAGTATCATCCAAATTTTTGACAACAATAATTTCACTATGAAATTGTAATTCATTTATCATATTTAAAGGCTACGCGTTATTTTGGCAAACATATTTTAAGATACAAACCGCACTTCGTAGAACTTAGTACACCTGCGCTGTCAAAAAATGGCATTCGTCTTCAAATTCACTATTTGGCATCCGCGTGTCGATGTAAAGAGAAACACTGTCTCACCATCTCCGATTAACCTTCCCATAAGATATTCTTTGGGAAGAAGCACACACGCAGTTTGCTGTTCATAAAATAATGTTAGTTCAATAACTCCCCACCTGAAGTATCCAAAATCCGTTTTTTTTTTATACTATCGTTCACTTCCTCGTCGGTTTCTCTGCCACTGACCATTAGCATTAATTACTTCATTTTATTTTCCAATTATTTTCACGTCAAAGGCGATTAACTAAGCTGCTGAAGGCACCTGCACACGTGCCAACACCCAGTGTGCACCACATCCAGACACACGCACACAACCAAACTTTGTGCTCGGTTACAAACTATATGCACCAGTTTAATAAAACAGCGTCGTGTCCTTAAAATACGAAAACAACATACACTTTTTTAAAAAAGTTCATCCATCCAAATGTATCAGAGAGCGTGGTAAACTAGGTGAGGCAGCAATGGCACATGGAGATTGAAAGCTGGAGGAACAAGGGTTTCTGTTCTAGGGGTGGTGGGGGTTGGGTTTAGGTCTAATCGCTTTGGGGATCATTGTGCAGATGTTTGTGATGGGCAGATCACTCACGGTAGAAAACATATTCCGTGTAGCTGGTCCATATCTTGTCGTCGGTCTGGTCGTGAGCGAAGGCACAGGTGCCCGTCGAATTACACGACACCATGTGGAAGCCGGCTTCGGCCAACTTGTCAAACGCCTGTTCCAGGAAAGTAAACTTGAGGTAGTAGCGGGACGTGTAGCGCTCGGGGGGCCGGTCGGGGTCCCTGCTCTCGTTCAGCGTCTCCCCGAACACCTCCTTGGCCAGCGCCGTCTTGCCACACACCATGATCCTGGCCACTCTTCGGAACTTGGCGTCCGTCTGGCTGTCCCTGCCCAGCGTGTATGAGCCCCGGTAGCCGATGGTGATGAAGCCCATTCTCCTGTCGCTGCTCACTCCGCCGGCCGTGGCCGCGACCGCGACCGCACTGCGCGCCACGTCCGTGCTGGGAGAGCCGTCCTCGGGGTCGCTGGGGCAGGCGTCTTCGTTGATGGAGTTCTGCTTGCTGAGTTTGGGACTGAGTGTTTTGACCAGTTCGGGCAGAGCGAAGTACTCGGCCTCCCGCTGGAGGCGGCTCCGCTCGGGGAAGTGGTCGGGCAGCACCAGCTGCTGGTCCCGCATGTAATCCAGGATGTAGCGGAAGAGAAAGCCGTCGCGGTCGATGAAGAAGCGCCCCTTGCCGTCCCTCGCCAGCCCCAGGCCGTTCTTGCGCCCGAACATCTGCGACAGCAGGGAGTCGGGCACGCTGAGCAGGGTGGAGTAGCGGGTGATGTACACCTGGCCGCCCACATTTAGCTCCACGATTTCGGGGAAAGGCGTCTCCTCGCTGGCCATGGTGCAGCTGGCGTTATCCGGCAGAGCCATCGCCGCGCACTGCTGCAGGCACTTGCCGGCCCTGCTGAGCAGAGCTGCGTGCGGTGAGGTGAGAGGAGGAACGAGCTCGATCGCCCGCCAGCCCCGCGTGTTCTCTCCTCTCTCCCGCGCTCACTCTACCCGCTCTCCCTCCAAGCCAATTTTAAAGCGAGCAACGCGAGTCCGCCCTCGCCGTCAGGCTGTGGGAGGGGCGGTAGCGCCTTGCGCGGATCAATGCCCCCATTCCCAGGGAACGCGTCCTTAGCTTCGCCACTTGCACCCGGCGCGTCAAGGAATAGTCCTGTCAACTTTCACTTTGCGCCCACGTTGAGCTTTAATGGACCTCATCAATGGACGCCACTCCATACGCTTCAGTGTGCAAGAGGTCTTAGTTGTTGATCACTGCTGAATCGAAGATGAACGCATGTCAACAAAAAAGACTCAGAACTGCGATATCCAAATATCTGCATGCACTCTGCACATAAATAAAGTAAATTACAGTGTTTGTAATTGCTAATCAGTGTAAAATATTTAAATCCAAAGTCCAAGGATGCATTCTACAGTGTCGTTCAAAGATCTGCTGCTCGCTGTAGACGTTCGTGATGGCTGACTGAATACCAATTACTTTCGGGAAGCAATAAATAAACATTTTTTTCCAGATATTGAGTTCCACAATCGGGAGTTGGCATTACTATTTTGATTCCGCTATTAAGTGTTACTTTAAGTGGGAATATTGCATCTTAAGACATCAACGCACAGATAAAACGATTCAATATTTCTGGGTTTTCTTTGTCTACTGTATATCAGATAGCCATAATTAGAAGGGTCTCGATCCGAAAAGTCACCTATTCCTTCTCTCCAGTGATGCTGCCTGTCCCACTGAGTTACTTCAGCATTTTGTGTCTACCCACGTTAATTATGTTTTCATCTTTATTTCTTGAAATGCATTATTACATTCATCTTACCATATTTTATGTTAGCCGGTTTTAAGTAGCAGTTGGAACTTTCTATTATCCTATCTCTAGGATAAATGTTCTACTTTATTCTTGTTTTTTAATTCGATTAAACATTTTCATAATAAATGCAGAATGATATTACTAATTTGGCTCGGTTCCTCTTTTAAAATATATTGTAACAAACCGTTCGTTTCAGCTCCCAATAAGGCGCAGGGTGTGCGTGGTCATGCCGATTACAAAATTACTTCCTCTGCAATATTGTCACATGTCCTGTGATTAGTTGCCCATGAAAATTTTGATAGTATCAGTAAACAAAATTGTAACATAAATAAATAAATGCAGCTTTGAATTGATACAGAGCAACTATGTATTCCATTAAAACAATAGTTTTGAGATGACGGTTTACAGAAGAACATTAAAAAATGTACCATTGACAATATATCTCTTGTAAGAGTTTTAAAGTCTCAATGTTATCTGTAGGGCTTCCCTTCCGACCATTTTAGCAATACAGATAATGGAGGAGTTGCCTGTATGAATTGAGGTTTCCCAAGCAGACGTACCAGAGCAGTCTACAGTATGGTGTACAGTATATCATCTGATGAAAGGGCATCACAGTTAAACGTTAATTCTTTTTTCTCCCTCCGAAGATCTGCATGACCTGATGTAAATTTACAAAATGACCTGATTTACCTCATGTTTTCAACAGTTGTAGTTTTTTTTTTTCCGTTTCGCTGTTGTGGACAGTCCTACTTAGGCAATTTTTCAGGCGACTGCCGGCGACTGTCAAGCAGCCAGCAGCCTGAAGGTTGGCGCCGTATTTAAGACTGTCAAAGCACAGTGTGCGGTAAGTCCTTTAAAGTGGGGGGCGGAGGAAGAAGGAGTGGAGACAACTTTTAAGAAGCCAGAGATACACGGCTGTGAAGCTCAGCGAACATTTTACATTTCCGGTCGGTTATCCTTGGTTCTGAAAACTACTGCTTACGTTTTTTTTTGCCCAATGAGCCAATGAAATTCATCGGTCAACACCGGCTACAACCTACGAGAACCTACGAGAACCTTCGACCGCCTGGCAACCCACTCGGACCGCCTGGCAACCCACTCGGACCTCCTGGCGACCCACTCGGACCTCCTGGCGACCCACGTACGGCACGAGAATTCTCACTACTCTCCATGGGCTGCTTCATTTTGGTCGCCGCTAGTTTTTCAATTAATGAGGCCGCAACAAGTTCCCAGGATGCGGGAACTGCTCACGACCATGAAGGCGACTCCCCGGTAACCACCTGCAAACATGTCTCCTGCAGTCGCCTAAAAAGTCGCCTAAGTGGGACAGGCTCATTTTTCAACAAGTAATTGATTCCAGTCGAAATGTTTTGTGTGAACAGATTACAAGAGAAAGGGTGGGCTGATAATGAATTATAGAGGTGATGTATGCAAAGTCAGAATTATGATCAAAGTAATAGTTGCACAGTGGTGCAGCGGTAGAGTTGCTGCCACAGCGCCGGAGACCAGAGTTCGATTCTGACTACGGGTACTGTCTGAACGGAGTTTGTACGTTCTCCCCTTGACCTGCGTGGGTTTTCTCCGGGTGCTCTGGTTTCCTTCTACACTTCAAAGATGTGCAGGTTTGATGGTTAATTGGCTTTGTTTTTTAAAAAGTGTAAATTGTCCCAAGTGCGTGTAGGATAGTGTAAGGATGCAGGGATCGCTGGGCGGAGCGGATACGGTGGGCTGAAGGGTCTGTTCCCACTCTGCATCTCTAAACTAAGCTAAAAAGTTATATAATTCTTTACAAAGGAAAATAATGCTTGCAAAATTTAAACAAGGGGAGTGGTTATGGAGATAATGAATGGAATGAAAATTGATAGGATGGGTCAAAATAACATCTATCCTTAATTTATGAGGATTTTGAGTAGAGATTGCAGAAGATCTTAATATAATTTCCAATTTTGGAATTATGCCAGATACAAAAATGGCAAATCGTTTTGAAAAATAAATATTTGAAATATATATTTTTAAGTTTACTAACAATTACCAGAAACCTTTAAGCAGTTCTATTAACATGGGTTGTAGATACAGATATTAGGGAAAGTATTGAGAAAGGTTTGTGTCAACAAGGAAGTGCCAGCACAGATTTGTCAACGGTAAACCATATTCAACAAACCAGATTGAATTTCTTTGCAGCAGATTTAATAGAGAAGATGGATAATGCACATGATTTACTGAGTGTAAACAATTCTGAGTAAAACATCAAATGTGAAAAAGAGAGATCTGGGTGATTATGCATGAAAATCTTTGAAAGTGCCAGTGCATAGGTCATGAGCATTGGTGCAAAGGAAGATCCATATCTGAGCTGGCGATATCTTGAAGGGTTGTTATCTTGGAGCAAGTTATAGAGGTAGGGAGAGTTTAGATCATGGAAAGTACTGTAAATAAAGGTGAGAATGATTTAGAAAATGCAGAAGCTATTCTTGCAGTGACAAGGAAAAACACATTTCCCATCTTAGTAAGGTGATCTAAAATAAAAATGAAACAGTTGCACGTTGGTACAGCGGTGGAGTTGAATCACTAAGAACTGAATCACTAGAATTGAATCACTATAAACAATATATATGCTCTATCAAGTGTAAAGACTAAAATACATTGATTTCTAATTCTATGAGTTGAATCAATTTTAATCACTACATTGAGTGAAGAATTGTAACGTACTTTCACTTATCGTTACGCAAATTTAGTAGCCGTGGTTTGCATATTCAATTAAAAAGTGTCATAACTTTTACTAATATTTAAACTATGTAATCAGATGGTGCCCTCTACTGGTGGTGTGGAGTAAACATTTCATGGAAACAACAGAAAACTGCAATTAGGAGCAACTAAAACGTTCTAAAGATAACGAGAGGTTTTGATAGGGAAATATTTCCTTAATATTATATAATATCTCTACTTTGGAAGGTCAAAAATGTCGGGATTAACCTGTACATGACAAATGATTCTACATTTGAACTGTATGAGACTGTGATTAGAATGACAATATTTGCAGAACTCAATTTCATCATTAAATATTCACACTGAATGATCTGTGGTAGAAAGTTAGGGCAGGCCATTTTTCCTAAAAGAGAACACAAGAAGAACTTTGCATATGAAAACACGAGTGAGGCATTTCAGGGGTGAGTGATACTATATTAAACTCTCTCCTGTAACACCAATTGATCCTTGGCCACATGAATTTTAAACCTGAGAATAATGGATTTAGATTAACCAATTTTATAACAGGATTTGGATAAAGGTAGGCATATGCAGTTCGATCACAGATTTACCATCATCCCATTCAATGGAGTTGTGGGTTCATCGTAGAAGGTCTACCTTGGGCATTTTCAACCTGTCACTACTGAGGTCTGAGGTTTCCACCTGCTTCAAAAGGGCATCAATTATTCCAGTGCCCAAGAAGAGTAAGGTGACGTGCCTCAATGACTACCGACCTGTGGCACTAACGCCTGTGGTGATGAAGTGCTTCGAGAGGTTGATCATGGCGAAAATCAACTCCTACCTCGACAAATACCTGGACCCACTGCAGTTTGCTTACCGCCACAACAGATCAACGGTGGATGCGATCTCGCTGGCCCTCCACTCCACTCTGGACCACTTGGACAACAAAAACTCATATGTCAGGCTGTTATTCATTGATTACAGCTCGGCATTTAATACTATCATCCCCTCCAAGCTGGTTACCAAACTCACAGAACTGGGTCTCTGCGCATCCCTCTGCAATTGGATCCTCGACTTCCTCATCCACAGACCACAGTCTGTTCGTATTGGTGGAAATGTGTCGGACTCGATAACAATCAGCACGGGAGCATCTCAAGGCTGCGTGCTCAGCCCCCTACTGTACTCCCTCTATACTCATGACTGCGTAGCCGGTCATAGTGCGAACTCCATCATCAAGTTCGCTGACGAAACCACTGTCGTGGGACGTATCACTGATGGGGATGAGTCCGAGTATAGAAGAGAGATTGAGCAACTGTCCGTATGGTGCCAGCACAATAACCTGGCCCTCAACACCAGCAAAACCAAGGAACTGATTGTGGACTTTGGAAGGAGTAGGATGGGGACCCACAGTCCCGTTTATATCAACGAGTCAATGGTTGAAAGGGTCAAGAGCTTCAAATTCCTGGGCGTGCACATCTCTGAAGATCTTTCCTGGTCCGAGAACACTGATGCAATTATCAAGAAAGCACATCAGCGCCTCTACTTCCTGAGAAGATTACGGAGAGTCGGTTTGTCAAGGAGGACTCTCTCTAACTTCTACAGGTGCACAGTAGAGAGCATGCTGACCGGTTGCATCGTGGCTTGGTTCGGCAACTTGATTGCCCTGGACAGGAAGAGACTACAAAAAGTAGTAAACACTGCCCAGTCCATTATCGGCTCTGACCTTCCTTCCATCGAGGGGATTTATCGAAGTCGCTGCCTCAAAAAGGCTGGCAGTATCATCAAAGACCCACACCATCCTGGCCACACACTCATCTCCCTGCTACCTTCAGGTAGAAGGTACAGGAGCCTGAAGACTGCAACAACCAGGTTCAGGAATAGCTACTTCCCCACAGCCATCAGGCTATTAAACCTGGCTCGGACAAAACTCTGAACAATAATAACCCATTAATAACCTGCTCCCTCGACCCTCTCCCCACTCCCCTGTTGAAGTCCTGCCTCCCCGTTCTCTGCCCCTACCTCACTAATCTCTTCAACTCCTCATTGTCCCAAGGAATTGTACCCTCCGCTTTCAAAACTGCTGCCGTTACACCAATCTTAAAGAAACCTGGTCTTGATCCCTCCTCTCTCATTAACTACTGCCCAATCTCAAACCTCCCCTTTCTTTCAAAAACCCTGGAGCGTATCGTTGCGTCGCAACTTCATTCCCACCTCCTTGCGTATAACCTACTTGAACCCCTCCAATCTGGCTTTCGCCCCCTCCATAGCACAGAAACTGCTCTCCTCAAAGTCCTCAACGACCTCCTCACCTCTGCTGACACTGGTTCCCTCAACATCCTCATCCTCCTCGACCTGAGCGCAGCCTTCGATACAGTGAACCATAACATCCTGCTCACCAGACTCAAAGACCTCGGCATTGAAGGCTCTGCACTCAGCTGGCTTCGTTCCTACCTTTCCAACAGATCCCACTTCATCTCTGTCCACAACCACACCTCTGCTACAGCCGCAGTCACTCAAGGCGTTCCCCAAGGCTCCGTACTCGGCCCCCTCCTCTTCATCATCTACATCCTCCCCCTTGGTCAGATACTCCGCCACTTCAATCTGGACTTCCACTGTTACGCTGATGACACCCAGATTTACCTTGGCACTAAATCCTGGCATCACATCACTCCAGTCCTCAAACAACTTCACTGGCTTCCCATCTCCCACCGGATCACCTACAAAATCCTGATCCTCCCCTACAAAGCCCTCCACCATCTGGCCCCCCCATATCTCATTGACCTCCTCTCCCCCTACCAACCCTCACGGTCCCTCAGATCCACATCAGCCGGTCTCCTCTCCATCCACAAGTCCAACCTCCGCAGTTTTGGGGACAGAGCCTTCTCCAGGGCAGCTCCCAGGCTCTGGAACTCCCTCCCCCAACTGATCCGCAATTCCGTGTCCCTCACCATCTTCTAGTCCCGCCTCAAGACCCATCTCTTCACCTCTGCCTATCCTTAGCCCCACGTCCCCGTCCCTTTTCATCTGTGCATTAATTGCCTCATACTGTGTTTTGTATTGAATTCTGTCTTTACTTTGTGTATTAGTCATGTCTCTACTATTTATTTCATTCCCCTTACATGTTTTTCCTCTACATGCTCAATTTTTGTAAGGTGTCCTTGAGACTCTTGAAAGGCGCCCATAAATAAAATTTATTATTATTATTATTATTATCTGTCATTTTGCACTTTATCAGTTTATTTATTCATGTGTTTTGTAGTCAATGCCTATTATGTTCTGTGTGCTGAAGCAAAGCAAGAGTTTCATTGTCCTATCAGGGACACATGACAATAAACTTGAACTTGAACTGTTCAAGAAGGAACTGCAGATGCTGGAAGATCGAACTTGAACTTACCCCTTCATCCATTTACCGAAAGTTATTAAAGGAACTGGATATATTTTGGGTTTTAATCCTCTTGCAATGAAAGGATGGTAACTGTGAAAAAATATATTAAAGGTGTGAAATAAGAGGAATAGCTTTCATTTTGCTTTCACAACAAAACTATATTGGAAATAAATAGTGGATATGACCAGAGAAGCAATGTACTGATTGATTTCCACCAGTTTCACTTTTCAAGGAAAAAAACACTAAAGGCAGCTAGACAATTTTTAGCAAGATTGTTTAGCACATTAACAAGAAATTAGAGTTGAATTATATATTTATAAGATGAATATCAGATTCAAGTATGGTAAACTGAAAGACAGTCATTTCATGTGACATTTGTAGGATCATCAGGTAATACTAGAAACTTATGATTGGCATTTCTATTTGTATGGTACAGTAATCTTTTATTGCTATGTCGTAGAGTTTAGGGTCTCGTTGGGTCCCAGTCACACAGGAGGCCTGGTCCCCCAACGCAATCCATTACCAATGCAATATTCCACCACTCACCCGTTCCCCCAACACAACCCATTCTCTCAACGCAATATTCCACCAAGTGAGCTCCGAGAAAAGACGGGGGAAGAGCCATGGGGGAGAGGGTGGCATCACGGGAGAGGGGGGGAGGAGCCAGCGAGGGGGACCAGAGGGGTAGTGGCTGGAATTGGCAGTACGATAGGGACTCACAGCGGGCGTTGGTCGCTGGTCATTCTCCTCCGCTGGGATCAGAGTCTCCGCTTTCGGTTTCGCGACATCTCCGACGCTGGGCTGGGCCTCCGACTCTGGGCTGGGCTGGGTCGGGTCTCTGACGCTGGGCTGCTGCTTGGGGCTGGGCTGCTGCTTGGGGCGGGGCTGCACCGCTTCGGGTGGGGCTGCGCTGCTTGGGGCTGGGCTGGGCTGCTGGTCCCTCCGAAAATCCAGTAAGAAACCTCCGCCGGCCGCCCTCCGCTCCAGTAAAGACGCGATGGCACAGGAAGGAGGAGAACATCCCGGGGAGTAACCTGCAGGAGAAGAGATTGATCTGCGCACGCGAGATTTTTCAGATTTTTAAACCTCGCCAACCGATCGGAACAAAACTTGGTGCACTCGCACCACAGGAGAACGGTGAGTGAACTGGCGAAAAATCGTAGCGCTATCACAAACCGTTTTTGCACAAATAGAAAGACTGCCAAACCGGAAGATAACAAGATCAGAGTTTTAGTTATGTATTGATTGATACATGAGGATCTTTTTAAGATACAATTAGAATAAGTGGGATCCGTTGGGTCCCAGCATCACAAGGGAGGGCTGGTCGTCCAACGCAATATTCCACCTCTCCACCAATTCCAATATTGGTGGCCGAGGGGGGGGGGGGGCTTTCTAGGGCGCTAGTATGGGTGTTGTGGGCTGAAGGGACTGGTTTCCAGAGGGATAGTATGGACATTGTGGGCCGAATGGATTCTTGGGCTGGCGGCTCAGTCACTCAAACCTGTTGTGCTGGCAGTTCACTCACTCACAGCTGGTGGGCTGGCAGTTGACTCACGGCTATTCCTTGAAATTCCATTTCAAGCAGGGTGCAAGGCCACCAAATTCAAGTGCAGTTTCTTACCACTTCAAGCAGGATGCAAGCCCACCAAATTCAAGTGCAGTTTCATACTATTTCAAGCAGGGTGCAAGGCCACTAAAGCCAGCGAGTCGTGACCTCTCCCTCCTCCATCTTGCATAAACTGAGCCATGCCCACACTTCTGGGTTTTATAGTCCCTCCCTTTCCCACCAGAAGGGGGTGGCCTTCATGGTGTGATTGACAGGAGAGAATCTCAACATTTTTTAAACACTAATAACTCTTTTATTTTTCATCGATGGGAAAAATCCTCGGCACCTGATGTGCGGAGGGGGCCTCTGAGTAAGATGGCCAAAAATCACAGCCGTACGTGGTAGCGTTTTTTGTAAAATCAATATAAAGCGCAAACAGGAAGTGGTCAAGATTAGACTTTTAATTATATAGAAGGCAAGGCAACTTTAATTAGGCAAGGCAACTTTAATTAGGCAACACAGCTTTAGCATTTCCAAATCAAAGACAACACAGCTTTAGCATTTCCAATCCAAAGGCAACACAGCTTTAGCATTTCCAAACCAAAGGCAACACAGCTTTAGCATTTCCAAACCAAAGGCAACACAGCTTTAGCATTTCCAAACTATATTTTCAAACCACATTAAGGGCACTGAGAGGTCAGTAAAACCACTCACAGTTTAGTAGACATGTGTTCAGTGTTATTCACAGCTCAGACTGAGAGACATGACCCTCTCACTTCCCCCATCTTGCAGAAACTGACTGACGCACTCAACGCTTCCGGGTTTTATGGTCCCTCCGGAAGGGGCGTGTGCTTCAGGAGAGAGAATCTCAACATTTTTTAAACACTAATAACTCTTATTTTTAATCTATGGGAAAAATCCTCTTGTGCTGCGCAGCGGAGGGGGACTCTGAGTAATTTGGCCAAAAATTACAGCCGTAAGTGGCAGCGTTTTTTCTAAAATCAATATACAGAACAACAGGAAGTGGTCAAGAATCAGACTTTTAGTAATATAGATAGCAAAAATGAAATAACACATGTGAGGAAACATGTGAATAACCACTGCCAAGGAAATTGATGATTCTTCATTTGCAAGATTGGTTCTCAAATGAGGCTGGCAATCAAAGTTAGTAAAGATACAAAAAAAACGTTTTTGAGTACATTAAGAATGATCAACAGTGGATCTCTAACTCCTTGGTAGTAATGTACCTTGGATTTTCACATGATAGATTCTGAAAAGGAAAAATCGATAGATTTTTAGACTTTAAAGGAATCAAACACAATGTGCTTAAAGCAGGAAAGTGGAGCTGAGATAAAAGACTATTCAGATCTTACTAAATGGTGAGCCAGGCATGAGGCCAAATGCCAAACTCCTAAATCTATTTCTCAAGTTCCTATGTTTTCACTTGCACATCCACATCAAGGCTGCTTGCACAAAGCCCTCAATGACAGGAAAACCAAGGAAACACATTTTTTCAGATGTGCTAAGATTCTGATGATTAAAATCTATTTTCCACTTATATGGTCAGTTCAAGGTACTTAATTTAAAAGTTTCCAACTTCAATGAACATTTTTTCACACAATGACCATTCATCATTCTGCAGGTATGCTGGTATGAAAGGTACATTTGAACAATTTGACATCTATTAAATCCAGCCCACTCTCTTAAGTGCTGGAAGTTGGCAGTTGCTTGATAGTTTATTACCTACTTGGGAATAGCTCCGGTTATAATGGGGCCATCCTGGGACAAAATGCCATTTCAATTCTTTGAACCTGCAATAAACAACATTCGGTCATGTGTTTCGTCATTTGGGCCAAAAAAAATCAATTAGGAAGCAGGAGAGTCCTTTATATAGTTCCATCAAGTGGAAGTATGGATTCAGATATACTCTGTCACTTAATGTTAGAAAGTTTTACTTTTCAATAGTTTAGATACTATTTTCTGGTTAAAAAATTGGTATTGTTAACAAAGACAGAATGGGGTAAGATAACAGGAGCTGCACAGATGGAGATACACAGATGGATATACTGGGAGGTACACAAAATTGCTGGAGGAACTCAGCGGGTGCAGCAGCATCTATGGAGCGAAGGAAATAGGCGACGTTTCGGGCCGAAACCCTTCTTCATACTGTGTGGTGCTCATCAATAATGCCTTAGGCAGCAGACAGATTTGGAAACCACAAGTAGTTATCAGCCGTTGATCATTGCACTAATCTCCCTGACTGCTCATTAACATCCTGAGGATGCTCATTAACATCCCCTGCTTCTGCTCATTTTCCTCTTGTACATTTTCCAGTCATTGTGCTGCATTCTCACTCTATTTGGTATTAAAAAGCTGATTATTTTGAGATGGAAACATAGAAAAAATAGGTGCAGGAATAGGCCATTCGGCCTTTCGAGCCAGCACCACCATTCAATATGATCATGTCTGATCATCTAAAATGAGTACCCCGTTCCTGCTTTTTCCCCCTGTCCCTTGATTCCTTTTGCCCTAAGAGCTAAATCTAACTCTTGAAAACATCCAGTGAATTGGCCTCCACTGCCTTTTGTGGCAGATAATTCCACACATTCACAACTCTCTGGGTGAAGAAGTTTTTCCTCAACTCAGTCCTAAATGGTCTACCCATTATACTTAAACTGTGACACCTGGTTCTGGACTCCACCAAAATCGGGAACATTTTTCCTGCAAGAATGAAATCTTTTAAGAATTTTATATGTTGCGATAAGACCCCCACCCATCTTTCTAAATTCCAGTGAATTTAGTCGAACAATCGACCAGTCGACCAATTCTGTCATCATATGTCAGTCCCGCCATGCCGGAATTAACCTGGTGACCCTACGCTGCACTCCCTCAATAGCAATAATGTCCTTCCTCAAATTAGGATACCAAAATTGCACACAATACTCCAGGTGCGGTCTCACCTGGGCCCTGTACAACTGCAGTGGGACCTCCTTGCTCCTAAACTCAAATCCTCTCGCAATGAAGGCCAACATGCCATCAGCTTTCTTCACTTCCTGCTGTACCTGCATGATTACTTTCAGTGACTGATGTACAAGCACACCCAGGTCTCGTTGCACATCCCCTTTTCCTAATCTAACACAATTCAGATAATAATCTGCTTTCCTGTTCTTGCCACCAAAGTGAATAACCTCACATTTATCCACATTACTAGACTGTGGGACCCAGTCACTTGGGCCCTAGTCCCACGGGAAGGGGGGGAGGGGGTTTGATGTGGGGGGGGGGGAGGGGTGGGGTGGGGTGGGAGGGTGTGGGGGGGGAGGGTGTGGTGTGGGGGGAGGGGTGGTGTGGGGGGGCTGGGGGGGGGAGGGGGAGGAACGGGGAGGAGTAAAGAGGGGGTGTGGATGTGTGAGGGGAGGGGGGGTGTGGGGAGGAGGGGGAGGGGGGAAGGAGGAGGGGGTAAGGGGGGTGTGAGGGGGAGGGGGGGGTGTGGGGGGGGAGGGACTCCACTCAGCGGCCAACGGCCGCGGCACCACACAGCACCTCCCGACTCCACACAGCGCTTACTCAACTCCACACAGTGGCTTTCACACAGCTTTCGGCTTTCACAGGGCTTTTTCACAAAGCGGCTTTCACACGACTTTTATCCGACTCCACACAGCGGCTTTCCCGACTCCGCACAGCGGCTTTCCCGACTCCACACAGCGCCTTTCCCAACTCCACACAGCGGTTTTCCCGACTCCACACAGCGGCTTTCCCGACTTCACTCTTGCGGTCTCAATCAGCATAGCTTATTTACTCAGCCCCACCTCCGGGATGTTATTCTCCAGTGGGTGCCGGAAGGGGCCTTATCTTCATGATGAAGATACCCTTCTTCAGACTGATAAGTAGCAGATAAGTGATTAGCTGTTGAGTATTAAGGCATCAATCTGAAGAAGGGTTACGACCCGAAACTTTGCCTATTTCCTTCGCTCCATAGATGCTGCCTCACCCGCTGAATTTCTCCAGCATTTTTGTATACCTTCAATAATATTCACATTATTTTCATCTCTTAGCAGCGAATTGACATCCGGTTTGGAGTTTATGTGAGGAACTGGTGCATTGTGCAATCAAAGGTTCTTAGTCCTACTTCTGCAGAGTGTGAAACAGGATTTTGATAAGCATAGGAATTAGCAAGAAAAAAAGCACTACACTTGAATCTTAGATAGCAGATCAGTGATTAGCTGTTGAGTATTAAGGCGTCTTTTTCATTTAAGTTAGACTACAGGAAACTATAATGTAATGTTATAGATTAAACTGGATTATTTAAATTTAACTAAACTTTAAGTAATGGGTTTATCTAACTGAATAAATAAAAATAATCCAAGATATGAATAGGAAAGGTTGTGTCTCTGGAATGCAAAATGAGAGAGATCATAGATGACAAGACTATCTGCAGCAAAGATGTTGTAGATGCCACTGGGTCAAATCTTTCTAGCTCAGAATCAGTCATAGTCTGTGATTTGGAGACATTCAACACACAAGATTTGGAAATAATTTTGGAATACTTTTATCCAGAAGAAAACACAGGTTCAGGAAGGATATTACCAATAGGGAAGTTAGGTAATTGAAGGTTCTATGCATAATGAACCTGTCCAGCAGGTACAATGTACTCAGTATCCTTAAGGGCACAAAGAAAGACCGAAGGGTGGAGAGGTACAAAATACACCAATTCACCACGTCTCAGAAGGCTGATCAAGAAAAGGAGAATAGGGCTGGTGAGGAGGGGAAGACGAATGAAACAAAATGTGGCAGCGATGTAAGATTCAAAGATTACAAGGGACAGATAGTGTAAAACACCAATCAGTGTAAATAACAATCAGCATTTGCTCCCAAGCCAACATTTCCAACACTGAATAATTAATTATGTTCTGTTGGCTACATTAGATAAACTTCTCTTTTAATAGGGGGTTGCACGTAAGGTCACTGGGTCATAGGGCTTGACGCAAGGAGCCGCTCAATCCATCTGGAGGACATCCGTAACTTCCGGTATGTTATTAATGCAAGGAACGCGTACTTTCCTACCTGTTAAAAACCGCCAAAATGTTGAATTTTTGCGCTGTAAAAAATTGTGGAAGTCGGGGTAAGCGTGAGAGACATGTACCCAACTTCAGAATTCAAAACGTGAAGCGAAATGAAGGTTAAGAGAAGCGAGAGCTGAAGGGATAAAAACAGCTAAAGTGCTTGCTGAACATTGGCCGTGCAGATATCGGAATTGAAGATATTGGGAATTATCGCGTTTGCTCACTGCATTTCATCAACAGTAAGGCATTATTTGTGGTTTTTTCTTGATTCCTTTGGTATCTAAAAAGTCTCAGAAGTGATAAATCTGGCTGTAAATTTTGCTTCAGAGGCGTTTTCTTTTTGTATGTAAAAACCCATTTGAGAACCATGGGCAATTTAAAAAATTTACAGCCAGATTTATCACTTCTGAAACTTTTTAGATGCCAAAGGAATCAAGAAAAAACACAAATAATGCCTTACTGGTGATGAAATGCAGTGAGCAAACGGCCAATGTTCGCCAAGCACTCTGGCTGTTGTTGTCCCTTCAGCTCTCGCATCTATCTACCGTAATTTCTCCTCACTTTTGGAATTCTGAAGTAGGCTAAATGTCTCTCACGCTTATCCCGATTTCCATCATTATTTACAATGCAAAAATTGACCATTTTGGCGGGTTTTAACAGGCCTGCCACGCTGGAAACAATGGTAAGTGCTCACCTGCAGTTCATCGCGTGTACTCCAGTTGGAGAAGCGTAGCAACAGTACGGGTCATTGGTCGTGACCCGACTGCCATGCAACCTCCCTATACCACGCTCTATAAAGACACTCTATTCCAGATTTTTTATAGAATAAATTGCCAGAGCTAAGAGCCTTCGGAGGGAAGAAAAAATCCCCAGCTGGGAATCCCTGGCTCAAAATCATCAAGGTGGAAAACATCATACAAGATGGTTCTAAGAACCTCTAGTCTAGTCATTGGGAACAGTCAGCGCCCTGTGTAAAGGGCAGAATGTGATCACCTTTTCACAAACTAACCACCAACCCATCACCTACTGCCCCATCCATAGATAAGTTAGAGCTCCGTACATCGGCTTCATGAAGTGAAGCCACTCAAAACACAGCAAGCTGGAGTGGAAGTAAGTTATTCTAGTCCGAAAAGAAGAAAGCTCGTCCTTAGATGAAGGAACACAAGAGGGTGGATCACAACCCCGGCATCAACCATTTGGGCCAGTTGATGGCCCAATAAACTGGGACCATCAACCACATATCCTCGAACTGGAGCTGTGGAGGCCAAGTCAATGGATATATTTATGGCGGAGATTGTCAGATTCCTGATTAGTAAGGGTGGCAGGCGTTTTGGGGAGAAGGCAGGAGTTGAGAGGGAAAGATAGATCAGCCATGATTGAATGGCGGAGTATATTTAATGGGCCGAATGCCCTAATGCTGCTCCTAGATCTTATGAACTTATGAAACACATACCCAACGTGAAGTGCCTCGAAAAGGGGACGGTGGGTCGAACTGATGGAGCATGCGCACTTCCCTGCAAAGATCTTTGCTTCCCTGTGTTGAAGAAGGAACTGCAGATGCGGGAAAATCGAAGGTACACAAAAATGTAGGGGAGGAGACAGCAAGGGCTAACAAAATTCTCCCCCAATTTTGTTAGCACCTTGCTGTCTCCTCCCCTTCCTCAGCCCTCGGGCTCCTCCTCCTCCTTTTTCCTTCCTTCTCCCCTCCCCCCCCTCCCTATCAGTCTGAAGCATAAGATCTTTGGTCTGAAGAAGGGTTTCGGCCCGAAACGTTACCTATTTCCTTCGCTCCATAGATGCTGCTGCACCCGCTGAGTTTCTCCAGCATTTGTGTGTACCTTCCCTGCCTCTACGTTGCCCCGCCCACCGGCTCGCATGTCAGTTGGTCAGGGCGGAGCCGCCCAGCCTCGACTCAGTCAGGAGGCCGAGCTGCACGCGCGGGATTTCCCTCGCGCTCCTGTCGGCAGCGAACGCCCGTCAGTTGGTGAAGGTCGAGGCCGGATGTGTGAACAGGAACCCGCTCTTGTGCAGTAACACACGGTTTATTTCTGTATTGTACCATCAACAACGACACAAAAAAACAAAACATATATTGAGTTTTATTTTTTAATTCTCCGCGCTGGTTGCACTCTCAGTGAACACTCTGCTATGAACAGTTATCTCGTCCTCTGAGAGTTCCTGAGTTGGTTTCAAGCGAAAGCGAACACGGACCCGTTGTTTCTGTCCTCTCTGCATCTGCCATGATCGCCGTTAGGAACCAGTTGCAGAAGGATTTTTTCACACCGCAGGAAGAAAGGCTGCTGGGCTTGGTGTATGCATGGAAAGCTGGAAAGAAGAGGAAAAATTGCATAGTGTGTGCCGCAGGTGCGTAAGCTGTGCGATTCTGAACTGGATAGTTTGCAAGGAGGTCCTTAGCAGCGAATTGCCATTCGGTTTGAAGTTTATGCGAGGAACTGGTGCATTGCGCGTTCTAAAGTTTTAGTCGGAGACATACGGCACTACAGATGCTGGAATGCTGAGCAAAATACAAAGTGCTGGAGAAACTAAGTAGGTCAAGCAGTATTCGTGGAGGGAAGTTTCGGGCCGTGACTCTTTTTCAGACCGATTGAAGTCCAAAGAAGGGTCCCGAACCAAAATGTCTGTCCATTTCCTCTACAGATGCTGCCTGAACCGCTGAGTTACTCCAGCATTTTATGTTTTGCAAAGGTTTTAGTCTCCGGTGGAGCTGTTCCCAAACCATGCTTTCTAGTCAAGAGAGTTTTATTGTCATGTGTCCCAGATAGGACAATGAAATTCTTACTTGCAGCACAACAGAACATGTAAACATAAATCAAAACGGAAGATAAAAGTTATGTGTGTCTATAGACCATAGGCCATATATACACAATAAATAAACATAGTGCAATAATAATAATATATTATTATTAATTATTGTTATTGTTCAGAGCTTATTTGATGTTGTGTCTAATAGCCTGATGGCTGTGGGGAAGAATCTGTTCCTAAACCTGGATGTTGCAGATTTCAGGCTCCTGTACCTTTTCCCGATGGCAACGGTGAAATGAGTGTGACCAGGATGGTGTGGGTCTTTGATGATGTTGGCAGCCTTTTTGAGGCAGCGATTGCGATAGATCCCTTCGATGGTGGGGAAGTCAGAGCAGTGATCACTACTTTCTGAGGTCTTTTCAGCTCCTGGACTTTCAATTTGCCAAACCATGCCACGATACAGCCAGCCAGTATGCTCTCTACTGTGCACCTGTAGAAGTTCGAGAGAATCCTCCTTGACATACCGACTCTCCGTAATCTTCTCAAGAAGTAGAGCCGCTGATGTGCCTTCTTTATAATTGCATCAGTGTGCTGGGACCAGGAAAGATCTTCGGAAATATGCATGCCCAGGAATTTGAAGTTTTATTACCCCTTCCGCCATATAAACAGGATTGTGGGTCCCTATCCTACCCCTTCCAAAGTCCACAATCAGTTCCTTGCTTTTACTGGTGTTGAGAGCCAGCTTGTTGTGCTGGCACAATTTGGTCAATCGGTCGATCTCACTTTGTGACATCTGTGATTCGTTCCACAACAGTGGTGTCGTCGGCGAGTTCGCACTATGTCTGGTTACACAGTCATGAGTATAGAGTGAGTACAGCAGGGGGCTGAGCACGCAGGCTTGAGGTGCTCCCGTGCTGATTGTTATCGAGGATGGTCACTCAATCCAGTGAGCCAGGCTCATTCTTGTTATTTTCCTGTAATTTACCCTCGTAATGGGTCCAATCCTCCTTGTGCCCAACTGCAATTGAAGCAATTACGCTACTTTCCAGATGTTTATTGAATATAGGAGGGAAACTTGAATCTTCCTCACAGGGAGAACCTGTAAGCGTGACACAAAAAACACTGGAGGTCTGAATCAAACCTGGGCTGCTAGAGCTGAGACAGTTGCACAACCTGCAGTGGCACGTGCGGGCCAAAACATAAACTTGTGGAAGTTTTTGGGAGAGTGAGTGGCAACTCTCTTCCCTGTGCGGGGACCCGACTATTCCCTGTCGGGTCTCGGATGTTGTTGGGCCTAACATCGTGGAGCCGGAGGCGACCTCTGGCCGGGACTAACCTGAGGGCTCCAGTTGTAGAGCCTGTGGAACTGAGATCGCGGAGCTGGCCAACTTCGGAGCGGGAAGAGCTGTGGTGGCGTGCGGCTGCGACCCGACTTTGGAGTTCAGAGGCACCGGCCGCAGACACGGTGGACGGGAACATCGGGAGCTCCAAGTCCCTGGTGGGAGACCGCTTTTCCGAGCTCCGCAACGGCGACTTCTCCCGCTGGAATCGCGGGTTTAAAGGACATGGAGCCGGGGCCTAACATCGCCCGGCGTGGCTTAAATGGCCTCAGGACTTACCATCGCCCGCCGGGGGCTTTAACATCAGAGCCCCAGTTCGCCTCGACACTGCAGTTGGACTGCTGGACCACGGGAGAAGGAACAAAGGGAAGAGATAAAGACTTTGCCTTCCATCACAGTGAGGAGATGTTGGAGACTCACTGTGATGGATGTTTATGTAAACTGTGTTAAGTGTGGGTCTTGGATTGTTTTGTAATGTAAAAAACTGTAGAAATGATATTTCGTTCAAACCTAGGTTTGAATGACAATAAATTTTATCCAATCAAATCAAACTGTTGCTAAGTTATAACCGACGCTTAATAGGCTTTTTTTTAAACCACTTTAACTTTATGCTGGAACCAATACATTAAAAACTTATGCCAATTCAAATAAATTCCCTTAATTGCAGTTGAAGTGTAATGAAGGCACGCTGAATCACTTACAGGAGCCTGATATTCATGTGAATTTGTATATGCATAGAAATCCCCATTCTTTTCAGTTCTCAGTATTGGTGGCAAATGCTGTCTGCTTTAAAATGATCCCTGCTCCAACAACTAGGTAATTGCCCTATGTTGGAGAATCATTACACTTACTTACTGCCTATTATGCCTCCTGGCATGTAGGGCAGCAACGAAGGTCCTTCACTCCTGTTGATTCCTTCAGTTGCTGTTTCCGTAACATATTTCTTTTACGAGACAGGGTTGTTAGCCCTGTGCTCAACCACCAACCCGGAGGACCAGTGGATCGCTCTTCGTCTCGCCTCTACCCTTCGCCCTGTCCAGCAAGGGAGACCCTAACAGGAGACATAGCTCTAGGTGTCACTGAGACACACAAGCTCCCTGACCAGGACAAGGTTGTAATCCAACGGGGAGGAATCATTAATTAGCACATAAATATTTGCCATTTGGAAACCCTGACAGAAAATGCTTCCAAGCTTTAGTCTTGCATGCATTGAGGTGATTGGTTTATAGATGAAGTAATCAATAGACAATAGGCGCAGGAGTAGGCCATTCGGCCCGTCGAGCTGTAATTATGATCCTAAAGCTTACCCCGTTAGTCTAGTTCAGTCAAGCACTGGATCAACTAAACTTATTTATTCTCAATCACAAATGAACTTCCAATACGATACCTAACCAACACTGCGGGTCCGATCCTTGTCTCTATTTGTCCAAGCCCTTCAGCCTCGTGCGAATAGACACTTCCAGACGGTCAGCACGGCCCCTAGTGCTACCCTAGAAGTTCTACTTCGACCCATGTGGTGTCCCCTCTTTTATACAGTATCGGACCCGTGGCGCAAAATACATGATGGGGGGGGGGGGGGGGGCGGCAACCCCTACAAGCCAATCACAAATAAAAATCATATAATACATTTATTGAGAGCTCCCTAACCCAATCACAAAATACCTCATTACATTGTTTCCACAGAAGGTTCTAGTTGGAAGACAGTTCACCAGTGTAAAGAAACATTTCCCCAGGTAACATAAACAATTCGAGCAAGGCTCCATGCTTTAACCAATCACAAAATGCAAAGACCTGGCAACATAGTTAACAATACTTTTACACCACCACCCCATTCTGTAACCAATCCTGGTCATGCATTTGCAGCCAGGCTCAGCTCTTTCTGCAAAACCCTCACACATATTAACAATTGAGGGGACATCTGGACATCACCCTGTGCTTGACTTCCTCCCAGGGTCCAGCCACTTGGCTTTGCAGCTTTTTGCAGAAAGATGACTGGCAGGCTTTGCAAAGGCAGAGATCCTCCATTTTGTCACATACTAAATTGGCCAATAGTATAAGAGCCAGCACTGCCATTCAATATGATCATGGCTGATCATCCACAATCAGTATCCCGTTCCTGCCTTCTCGCCATATCCCCTGACTGCTAACGTTAAGAGCTCTATCTAACTCTTTTGAAAGCATCCAGAGAATTGGCCTCCACTGCCTTCTGATGCAGAGAATTCCACAGATTCACAACTCTCTGGGTGAAAACGTTTTTCCTCATCTCCGTTCTAAATGGCCGACCCCTAATTCGTAAACTGGACCCAGGTTCTGGATTCCCCCAACATGGGGAACATGTTTCCTGCCTCTAGCGTGTCTAATCCCATAATAATCTTATGTTTCAATAAGATGCCCTCTCATCCTCCTAAATTCCAGAGTATACAAGCCCAGCTGCTCCATTTGATCAACATATGTCCCGCCATCCCAGGAATTAACCTTGTGAACCAACGCTGCACTCCCTCTATAGCAAGAATGTCATTCCTCAAATTTGGAGACCAAAACTGCACACAATACTCAGGTATGGTCTCACTAGGGCCCTGCAGAACTGCAAAAGGACCTCTTTGCTCCTATACTCAACTTCTCTTGTTATGAAGGCCAACATGCCATTAACTTTCTTCACTGCCTGCTGTACCTGCACGCTTACTTTCAGTGACTGGTGAACAAGGACCCCCAGATCTCATTGTACTTCACCTTTTCCCAACTTGACACCATTCAGATAGTAATCTGCCTTCCTGCTTTTTGCCACCAAAGTGGATAACCTCACATTTATCCACTGCATCTGCCCACTCACCCAACCTGTCCAAGTCACCCTGCATCCTCCTTTGGGGTGGGAGATTGCAACCTTCACGTGGTCCACCCTGTTTCGAAGAATGCAATCAACCCGGTGTGCACAATCAAATAAGATCAAATAAAACAAGTTGTTCTACAACTTTAGGCTGTGCACGCCATACGCAAGAAGAAGAATCATTCTCCTCACACTTCACACTGCCACCCAGCTTTGTGTCATCTGCAAATTTGCTAATGTTACTTTTAATCCCTTCATCTAAATCATTAATGTATATTGTAAATAGCTGCGGTCCCAGCACTGAACCTTGCGGTATCCCACTAGTCACTGCCTGCCATTCTGAAAGGGACCTGTTAATCCCTACTCTTTGTTTCCTGTCTGCCAACCAATTTTCTATCCATGTCAGTACCGTACCCCCAATACCATGTGCTTTAATTTTGCCCACTAATCTCCTATGTGGAACCTCATCAAATGCTTTCTGAAAGTCCAGGTACACTACATCCACTGGTCCTCCCTTGCCCATTTTCCTTGTTACATCCTCAAAAAATTCCGGAAGATTAGTCAAGCATGATTTCCCCTTCGCAAATCGATGCTGACTCAGACCGATCCTGTTACTGCTATCCAAATGTGCCGCTATTTCATCTTTTATAATTGGTCGAAGCTGCCACCCTCCAGTCCAGCGGATGAAGCTGTTGCTGCGGGAGCTCCGGAAAAACAGGTCACCAACCTGTGACCTGCGAGCTCCCGACGATGTCGTCTACTAGTGTTGTGGGAATTACAGAGACATGGCTGCAAGAGGACCAGGGCTGGGAACTGAATTTTCCCTTCTCCCTCTCAAATTGTAGATTACAACATCATATTATGGTCACTACCTCCTAATGGCTCCTTTATCTTGAGTTCCCTTATCAAATCCGGTTCATTACACAACACTAAATCCAGAATTGCCTTCTCCCTGGTAGACTCCAGTACAAGCTGCTCTAAGAATCCATCTCGGAGGCACTCCACAAACTCCCTTTTTTGGAGTCCAGTACCAACCTGATTTTTCCATTCTACTTGCATGTTGAAATCTCCCATAACCACCATAGCATTATCTTTGCTACATGCCAATTTTAACTTGCACCCTAAATCCAGCCTACTGTTTTGGGGGGCCTTTAGATAACTCCCATTAGGGTCTTTTTACCCATACAATTCCTCAGTTCTATCCGTACTGACTTTACATCATCTGATTCTATGTCACCCCTCGCAAGGGACTGAATTTCATTCCTTATCAACAGAGCTACACCACCTCCTCTGCACACTTGTCTGTCTTTTCGATAGGACATATACCCCTGAAAATTCAGTTCCCAGGCCTGGTCCTCTTGCAGCCATGTCTCTGTAATTCCCACAACACCATACTTGGCAATTTCTAACTGAGCCTCAAGCTCATCCACTTTATTTCTTATACTTCGCTCATTCATTTACAACACTTTAACTAGGAATGTTAATTTAAAGTACAGGTGCACAACCTTTTATCCGAAAGCCTTGGGACCAGACACTTCTCGGATTTCGGAATTTTTCGGATTTCCGAATGGAAGATTTTTAGCGTAGATGAGGTAGGTAGCACGGGCAGCTTGAAAAGTGTGGAGCGGCTGCCTCCTCCCCGGAGACCGGGGAATCATTGTAAATCATTGCTTAAATGTTAGTCAGTTAGTTTGGAGGGATTTTATGGGGGGGTTGAAGGGGGAAACTTTAATTCTTAGTCCCCTACCTGGTCGGAGAGGCGGGGAGCGGGCAATGCCTTACTGGGTCGCCGTGCAGTAAGCTCCGGAGCGCTGTGGCCGCCGACTCCCAACATCGCGGAGCTGGGGGCTGCGGGCGTCCGGCCGCGGGCGGCGCCGGTTAAAGCTCCGACCCCGGCAACTCTACCCCTGGCTGCGCGGCGCTCCAAATCCAGCACCGCCCGCGGCCAGACGCCCGCAGCCCCAGCTCCGCGATGTTGGGAGTCGGCGGCGTCGCAGCGCTGGGATACCAGCGGGGAGCGGGCAGTGCCTTATCGGGTCGCCGTGCGGTAAGCTCCGGATCGCTGTGGCCGCCGACACACAATATCGCGGAGCTGGGGCTGCGGGCGGCGCTGGATTTGGAACGCAGCGCAGCCAGGGGTAGAGTTGCCGGGGTCGGAGCTACAACCGGCGCCGCCCGCGGCCGGACGCCCGCAGCCCCAGCTCCGCGATGTTGGGAGTCGGCGGCCACAGCGCCCCGGAGCTTACTGCACGACGACCCGGTAAGGCATTGCCCGCTCCCCGCCTCTCCGACCAGGTAGGGGACTAAGAATTAAAGTTTCCCCCTTCACCCCCCCTCTTCACATAAAAGCCCTCCAAACTAACTGACTAACATTTAAGCAATGATTTACAGATGTTTAAGTGTCTCCCCGGTCTCCGGGGGAGGAGGCAGCCGCTACAGTAGTACAGACCTGGGTTAACCGTGGGTCGTTTCGGGTCAAGTTTGGCGCCAAACGCGAGCTTTGGTGTGCAGACGACATCCTGGAAAAAATGTCCGGTTTTCGGAGCTTTTCGGTTTCCGGAACTCCGGATAAAAGGTTGTGCACCTGTATAACTAAATAGAGGGACTTGTGAATGTTCATGGTCAGAAATATTGAACTTTAATCCAATTAGGCAATGAGACCTATAAGGTGTAAGTTTTGTGAGTAACCTTTTCTTCAGCTTCTAGCAGATCCTGCTCAATATATTTACATAAATTGAGAGAATATTAAGAACAATTTAAAAAAAATCTTTCAACTGCTTCTCCAGGACAGGACGTTCTGACTACAACCTGACTGGCAGATTTCCAGTGACCTTCACAATTCCACAAAGGCGATCGGCTTGCAGGCCATATTAGGATTGTATTCCAACTTTTGACAGTTTTGCAGTCCTATCCATATCTAAGATGTTATTAATGAGGCTCAAAGTACAAACAGGAAAGCAATGAAACTAGACAAGCTCCATTTTTAACCATTGAAAATGAAGGGGCAGAAAATCTGAAGAGATATTTGCAAACCCAATTGCTTGCTAATTTTAATTGAATCACCCAACCTTATTGAGAACCCTATGCGTGATAGAGAAAAATTGCAAACTTTTAAGTTCACCTGAGCTAACCTTTTACTTCTGCTGATCGAAATGGTTAAACTCGGATGGACGGAAATTAATCAAGTATAATTTATGTTTTTTATTGTTAAAGCATCCTGCCAATAGGTGTAATGATTCTACATTTATTTCCTTGTGTAGTCTCAACTGATCGTCCATATCAAGCTTCCCTTGTGAAATTTAAAAAAGCTGATAAAGGTGATGCATACAAACAGGTGGCATGGTGGTCATTTGAGGATCTACTTCTGGTTGATGGAAAAGATGCATATAAGGTAGAAGAAGAATGATTGTATTCTTTTGTCACTGGTAATCAGAATAATATGAGAACCTAAAGAACTGGTAATCAGAATGATATGAGAACTTAATATAATTGTCCACTTTAGGCAGAAAAATAGGTGCCACTCAACAATGAAGACAAAGATCAAAAGCAGAAGGCACAAATCCAAAGTCAAGGTTACAGTAAGGGAGTTCAGTATTCCGAAAAACGCAAGGAATCATGGAATTTGTAAAAGTTCATTCGAGAAAAAAAAGCAAGCGGAGGTGCTAGGTAGCAGGAGAGCAGGGTGTAACAGCGAGAGAGAGGGGGCAGATGCGAGTGGGTGACGGGGAGAGACTGGACTGGCGGGGAGACGATGAGAGGTGGGGGAGAGAGAAGAGGGGATGAAAGACATGCATGTTTGCATTTTGCTCACAGGTGTGTTTAGTTTAACATTCCGAGGGGAGTGCCAGGTTTTGCACGTTGGTTGCAGAGACGGGCAATGTCCCCCAGTCCCTCCCTCCAGTCTGGGATGGGGGGGGGGGGGGGTTGGAGAGATTGTCCTAGCGCAGGGGAGTTATTGCGGAGACGGGGTGTCCGGGACTTGCAGTGAAGCCACGATAGTGAGTTCCTCTCTCCCCATCCCTCTCCCCCTCAGCGGGGCAGGCAGCATCATTGGAGAAAAGGAATAGGTGACTTTTCGGGTTGAGACCTCTGGATAAAACGAGAGGTGCAGCTGACGGTCCCTGGCCCGTCAGGGAAATGGTTTCTGGGGAGTTGGAGCAGCGCCGGAGACCCAGTTCGATCCTGACTACGGATGAAACGCAGGTCTGTTTACATGCAGCAGCTTAGCTGCCGAGAATGTTTATCTCCAGTGACATATGACCTGGGCATGCGCAGTTGGAATACCGAACTCGCTTATTGGAGCAGCCGTGACCTTATGGAATGGCAGAGGGGTCAAGAGGCCTACTGTTGTTCAAATCTTTGTATATTTATTTACTCTTTTGATGTTCTATTTTATTTTCAAAGGATAACCCTGAATTCGATTTGCAGTTTGATAAATTATACAAGTGGATTACCAGCAATTCTGGAGAGAAAAATAGTTTTATGTCCTGCCTCTTCAAGCTCAATCGACGTTATATGCATGGCAGAATTAAGTTTATAAACATCAGTTCTCAGATATTAGAAGGTAAAATCAACAAATGTATTATTTTAACTTCCTGTTAATGAAACACTTGATAAAGATTTAAAATGGAGTGTGTTTAAAATGTGAATTATTTTTGGTTATACCATTGGTTATACCATTAGAATGGGCTATAGAATTTATAGCACAGCTGTATTTCAATATTGCGGTGATAGCTTGTGTGGCAGAGGCCCAACTCTGGAATTTCTAACAATATCTAACAGGTCAAGCTAAAGACTCATTTCAAAGGAGTCAATAGGTTCCAGGATGGACTTTAGATATTGTGGCATCAGGGACACGACACCAAATTCGGCAGTGACAACACCGACACTTACAATGGGGTGAACTTATGTGATATGTTTTATTTACAGTGACAAGAAGGTCCAGGATTGCATGGAGGTGCTGTCCCTCGTTGTTAGGGCAGAAGTCCGGAGGCATTAGCGATCTCCGGCTTGTCCCGGCAGCTCAGACCTAGCCTCGAAGGAGGAGACGTGGTGATCTCTGGCTTCTACCTGCAGTTCACCCTTAGAGGAGGCACTGGCGGTCTCAGACTTATCCAGGCAGCACAGCTTTGGGCCTGAAGAGGCGGGTTAGTCTTTGCCTCTGTGTGGGTGCAGTCCCTTGTCCATGGGCAGACACTACTGTCACAGGCTTGCCTCGGCCACTCAGTCTAAGCCTTAGTTGAGGCACTCGGGCTTCTTCCCGGAAGCCCTGTCTTGGCCACATGGTGGCATTGGTGTTCTCGAGTTTGTACCAATGGCTCAGTCTTGTGACTGCGACAGGGGAACACAGCTAACAGGGGTGCTCCCCACTTTCTCCTCCCTCCCTCCCTCTGGATTCCATGGGTTAGAACAATGCATCTGCCTGTGGTCGAGAATTTAAATTCCAGAGTGTGCAAATTGTTAGGAAAGTTCTGGGACTGATAGGAAAGGTCGACTAAAACATGATGGTAGGGGAAGGACAGAAGGCTTGGAGTGTGTAGTTGGAGAGAGGTTTATGGAAGGGTTTAAAAACTGGGTGATTGGTTTAAAATTAACTGCTGTCATTGGAAGAGCTGTCAAAGGTCCCAAGCACCGATGTAATGGATCAGTGGGATTTGGAGTGAACACAAAATGAGCGGAGAAGAAAAATATGTGATATCAGGATTGAACTATTGAGAGGTATTAAGGTATGTTCGCTCATTGTCTAGGAAGTGACGGAAATAACAGGTACAGTGGAATGGATAACTACGGTTTTGGTGACAAAAATGTCAGTGTGATCCTCGCATCTTTTGTAGGAGATGATTGTGGAAATAGTGGGAAAATTGATTGTAAAAAGGTCATGTGTGGTGGAGAAAGAAGATGAATGTTTTCATTCAAGGATCATCTTGGTATAATTAGTTTTAGTGGTGAAAGTCATGTATAACTTCAATCAAATACGGCGATGAATTGTTCAACCAATTTTGTGTCAGGAATGTTCTATTTTTAATTTCGTAGACTTGAGGGCAGAGCTGGAGGGTATATAATGGGAACAGATGCTGCCTGTCCCACTGAGTTACTCCAGCATTTTGTGTGTACCTTGGCTTAAGACAAGCTTCTGTAATGGTGGAATTTTAGAAGGGAGCCATATTGGATCATACGCTTGGCACAAATGGGTGAATGTAGTTGGAAATGCAGTTTTATTATTACTGCTCAATGCCGGACCTCAGCATTAATTTAGGTTTATTATTGTCACATGTACTGAGGTACAGTGAAAAGCTTTGTTTTGTATGCTATCCAAACAGATCCAAAATACCGTACATGGATACAATCAGTTGAAACTGAACTACAATAAATAGAGCAAAGGGAAAAATACAGATTGCAGAATATAGTTCTCAGCATTGTAGTACATCAGTTTCTTAGACAAAGTTCAATGTTTTCAATGGGGTAGAGGTAAATCGGCCAGTGTTCTAGATTATGGAAGGACTGTTCAGAGGACTGATAGCAGAGAAGAAGAAGTAGTTCCTGAGTCTGATGGGAAGTGCTTTCAAGCTTCTGTACCTTCTGCTGGATGGGAGCAGGGAGAACAGAACGCTGGGGTGGGACCAGTCTGATTATGTTGGCTGCTTTTTGAGGCAGCATGAAGTGTAGTAGGAGCATGTCAGCCATGATCATATTGAATGGCGGTGCAGGCTCGAAGGGCCGAATGGCCTACTCCTGCACCTAATTTCTATGTTTCTATGTTTCTAAAAGTATGTAAGAGTCACCGGAGACATGCCAAACCGTCTTCTCAGGCAGTAGAGGTGTGTCTTCTTGGCTGCCATTATTATCAATGGAATTGGAACCACCACATCCTTTTCAGCCATTCCTTTGTTCACTTTTCCAACTGATCTAGATCCTTTTTCACTGAAGACACAAGATGCAGATGCTAAAATCTTGAGCGAAAACACTGTTGGAGAAGCTCAGTGGATAAGGCCTTATCTATGGAGGGAATGGACAGACAACATTTCGGGTCAAGACTTGTTTTTCCTTGACATACCACCAATTTTGGTGTCATCAAAAACTTACTAATCATGCCACCTACATTTTAACAAGCTTTACCCAGAGATTTAAGATGCAGACTTGAACTGGACAAAGGGAAGCTTGGGTCACACCTACTCAGATTTATTAGATTCCCTTTCTAAATGTTACTGCAGCATGTCTCAGAGCAGTGGCAGAAGCAGATATTGAAGGCTGTTTCCATACACCCAGATAGCCTGCATGGAAACTCAGTTTAATAGTGACTGGGATAACATAAAGGCCCTTCTCAACCAGAAGAGGGCCTTCAGAAATGGTGAAAGGGAGGAGGTGAAACAGGTGCAAAAAAGATCTGAAGGCAGGACTAAGACGGCAAGGACAACTACAGGAGAGAGCTAGAGCTGAAACGTCAGTAGGGCCACATGAGGGATGTGTGGAGCGGTATGAAGAGTATTACAAGCTACAAGATGACCAGTGGCTTGGGGAGAGAAAACAATCAGGACTGGGCCACAAGCTAAACTTGTTTTTTAATAGATTTGATGGAGTGGCCTCTGCCCACCTGCTCCCCGACAGACACTTCCCCCTCAATCCCCCTGGTCCACTTCCTCTGCCCTTTCTTTGTTGCACCTGACCATCAAGGCTAAGCAGGTGAGGAAAGAGCTAATCAGACTGCCCAGGAAATGTCACGGGTCCCGATGGTGTCAGCGCTTGGATATTCACGGTGTGTGGCAGCCAGTTGTGTGGAGTTCTCCATGTGGAAGACATCCTGCCTGGTTCCAACGAGGACGTGTCCCAGCTCCAATGACTACAGACTGGTGGCGCTGACTTCACACATCATGAAATCCCTGGAGAGGCTGATGCTCACTCACCTGCGACCCTGGGTTAAACCCTACCTGGACCCTCTGCAGTTCGGTTAACAAACAAAGATGGGAGTTGAGGACACCATCACCATCATTCCTATGCTCACCTGGATAAGATGAGAAGCACTGCTAGGGAGCAAACTAACGAAGATGCGGGTGTCCTGAATCACCAACTACCTGACTGGACGACCACAGTATATCAGGCTACAGAACTCAGACATGGTAGCGAGCAACACGGGCCCCAGAGGGGACAGTCACCTCTCCCTTCCTGTCACCATCTCGTACTTCAGTTATAACTCGGATTCCTGCCCCTTGCAGATGTTTTCAGATGACTGCAATTGTGGGCTCCATCAGTGAGGGGAGGGAAGCTGAATACAGAGGTGTAGTCAAAACTTTGTTGAGTGGTGTGGGTTGAATCACCTGCAGCTCAGCACCGACAAGACTAATGAGTTAGTGGTGGACTTAGAATGAGAGGATCACCCCGTCCCCTGCCTCCAACGATGGTGTGGATGTGCAGTTTACCAAGGAGTACAAATACCTTGGAGTTTACCTGGACAGGAAACTGGACGTCCAGGAACACTGAGGCCCTGTGCAAGAAGGGACTGAGCCAGCTGTACTTTTTGAGAAGATTCTTCTCCTTCAACGTTTGCAATAAGATGCTGCAGACGTTCTATCAATCGGTGGTGGCCAGTGCCATCTTCACTATCGTGTGCTGGGGCAGCAGGGTGAAGGCCATAGACGCTAACAGGATTAACAAGCTCATCAGGAAGGATGGCTCCGTCCTGGGGGCGGAGTTGCTTTCATAGGAGGTGGTCTAGGAGGGGAGGATGCTCCTCAAACTGCAGAGTATCTTAAACAATATAGCTCACCCCTTCCATGACACACTGGTCAACCTGAGGAGTACCTTCAGCAACAGACTAGTTCCACCAAGATGCAGTACAGAACGCCACAGGAGATCCTTTTTCCCCTGTGGCTATCAAACTGTACAACTCCTCCGCATTCTGTTGTGAGGACAACTGACCTCCCCCCCCCCCCCCCCCCCCCCCCCCCCCCCCCCCCAATCTTTGCACATCCCCAATCCTTTCCACTCGTCACTTTAATTTCATGTATCTTGTGGTTTATGACTGTTGGCAGTCCAATTTCCCTCCTGGGATAAATAAAGCTCTATTGTATCGTATATGATTAAGTTCAATCGAATAATGCATGCTGCCCTTCGTAATGGCTAAGAACATGTAAAACACAAAGAACATGTAAAAGGGTTGATTAATTCCAACCTGAAGCTATTCAAACTGTTTTGTGATGTATGTATCTGTTGGAAACATTATGTTGAACTATCTTGAATGGCAAGTCCATCAGTGCAAATATGGGTCAGAGATGAGGTCTTGACTACTTTGCAAGGGGATCTTTCCAACTTTATTTTCCTGGATATTTATAAAAATTAACATTGCATTTTGCAAGGTAATATTTGATGTTCAAATTGTACAACAAACAAGGCATTGAGTATTCTATTCAATATAACAAATAAATAATGAAATATACAAAATATGCTGATAAGGGTGTCTGCTGAATTTATAATAGTCATTATGCAAATGTATATTAGTTCTTCTGCTGAAATTACTAGTGATGATATCCTGCACAATTAATTTAAAGCTCAAAGGCGATAGTAATCATGACTTATCCTGTAAACAACTTGGGCTGTGTTAATTGGTGTACTGAAGTACATTATGTCAAATATTTTTATTGTCAGTTTTTTCCTTGATAATTTTGCCTAGACATTTAATATGTTTTGAGATTTAACCTGTGAAAATTGCAGTCATAAGATCAAGTTTCAGATAAATTATTTGACATTTTGTTTAATGAAGAGGAAGTTTTATCAAAATAATTGGATTTCAGAGTGCTTGCGTCCTCCAGTAGAAGAGAGAACAAGTGAGCCTATTGAAGTAGATGACGAAGAAGAAATTGATGTTTATCAAGTACTCACACCAAAAGAGGCATTGGACGTAGGAAAAATAATGGAACAGTTTGATCAATCTATATCTAATTCTGAAGCTTTTGCAGAAAAAATGAGCAAAGATCTCCATGTATTAGATGAGGTACTATTTTAAAAGTAATATATTTGAAAATCCTAATGCATTTTGCTGAATGTTCCACTCACTTTTTAAAGAGATGTACATTATTTCATTTATTAGTTAATACAATATGCCCTTTGTGTAGTTTGGTAATTTAATTACTACTTGATTGTTTTATTGAATTACTTACAGCTGTAGTGAAGTACTCAAAACTGGTACAGTCTTATATTCTGTAATATGCAACAGAAATAGCATTGGTGGATGCTACGTGCAATTATAGATGTTAAATTATTAAATAGGTAATAATGGGGCACTTGGATAGCAGTAAATGGATTAGTACAAGTCAACATGGATTTATGAAAGGGAAATCATGCTTGCCTAATCTTCTGGAATTTTTTGAGGATGTGATAAGTAAAATGGATGAAGGGGTGCCAGTGGATGTAGTGTATCTTGTCTTTCAAAAAGCCTTTGATAAGGTCCCGCACAGGAGACTGGAGACTAAAATTAGAGCACATGGGATTGGGGGTAGGGTGTTGACATGGATAGAGAATTGGTTGGCAGACTGGAAGCAAAGAGTAGGAGTGAACGGGTCCTTTTCAGAATGGCAGGCAGTGGCGAGTGGAGTGCCGCAAGGCTCGGTGTTGGGGTCGCAACTGTTTACCATATACACTGCCACCCAGCTTTGTTACATCCGCAAACTTGCTAGTGTTGCTCCTAATTCCCTCTTCCAAATCATTAATGTGAACTGTGAAGAGGATGTTAGGAGGTTGCAGGGTGATCTGGACAGGTTGAGAGAGTGGGCAGATGCGTGGCAGTATAATATAGATAAATGTGAGGTTATCCACTTTGGTGACAAAAACAAGGGGGCAGATTATTATCTCAATGGGGTTAGGTTAGGTAAGGGGGAGGTGCAGCGAGACCTGGACGTCCTTGTACACCGGTCACTGAAAGTTGGCTTACAGGTACAGCAGGCAGTGAAGAAAGCTAATGGAATGTTGGCCTTCATAACAGGAGGATTTCAGTATAGGAGTAAATAGGTTCTTCTGCAGTTGTATAGGGCTCTGGTGAGACCACATCTGGCGTATTGTGTACAGTTTTGGTCTCCTAATTTGAGGAAGGACATCCTTGTGATTGAGGCAGTGCAACGTAGGTTCACGAGATTGATCCCTGGGATGGCGGGACTGTCATATGAGGAAAGATTGAAAAGACTAGGCTTGTATTCACTGGAGTTTAGAAGGATGAGGGGGATCTTATAGAAACATATAAAATTATAAATGGACTGGACATGCTAGATGCAGGAAAAATGGTCCCAATGATGGACGAGTCCAGAACCAGGGGCCACAGTCTTAGACTAAAGCGGAGGTCATTTAAGACTGAGGTGAGAAAACACTTTTTCACCCAGAAAGTTGTGAATTTATGGAATTCCTGCCACAGAGGGCAGTGGAGGCCAAGTCACAGAATGGATTTAAGAGAGAGTTAGATAGAGCTCTTGGGGCTAGTGGAGTCGAGGGATATGGGGAGAAGGCATGCATGGGTTATTGATAGGGGACGATCAGACATGATCACAATGAATGGTGGTGCTGGCTCGACGGGCCGAATGGCCTCCTCCTGCACCTATTTTCTATGTGCACATAGTTCTGTGATAAATAAAATATGCTACTTTCTATAATTCTACTATATCTGGCAAAAAAATAGGGTGGACATGGTAAACAATGTGATATGAAAACCTTAAACGGCTTTGAAAAATAAAATACTGCAAACAGAGAATGCTATTTGTAGTATACTACCAAGCAATGGAAGTATTTTAAAATAATACATGCCTAGTATATTCTAAGATATTTTACTTATTAAAAATACTTTATCATAATGTTTAGGTCTAAGTTAATTGTAAAATCAATCATTTTATTAGTCCCTGTCAAAATCTAACAACGTTGTTCAAAAATAGAATTCAACCAACACTTTATCACTAAAATGTATAGATCAGATAACTGTGCTTTATAGTATATGCAAGCAGGTAAGTGACTTTTCTGCTGACAGTGAATATTAAGAATTATTTAAGCTCTTGTCTATCCTTCAGGCAAACATACGATCAATCATTGTATCTGAGAAGCAAGTTACTGAACTAATGGAGTTAATTGACATGAGTCTTGTTGATGTGAGAAACATTGAGCAGACACTTCAGACCTACGAAGAACTGCTGCAGAGTGTTAAAGAACAGATGGATCATATTCACCAGAGCAATTATCAATTACAAGTCATTGATTGTAATCAGCAAAAACTTTTAGAGGAAGTCATTTTTCTTGTGGTAAGCTAGCTATGTAGATTTACAGGTGGACAATAAGAGCTACATCGTGTGGTCTTTTAAAGATCACCTTTTAAAGTAACAATTTATAGGAAGCATTGGCAAAATTCTGTATGAGTGAAGCCGCAAATACTTTCTCAGGGAGGTTAAATAGTTTGAAAGAAAACATGCATGTTTTGCACAATTTAAATTGGGCCTTATTGCTAATAGACTGACAGCTCATGCACTGTCTCGACCCAAAACGTCACATATCCATGTTCTCCAGAGTTGCTGCCTGACCTCTGAAGAAGGGCCTCAAACCAAAAAGTCACCCATTCCTTCTCTCCAGAGATGCTGCCTGTCCCGCTGAGTTACTCAAGCATTTTGTGTTTACCTTTGATGCTGCCTGACCTAGAGTTATTCCAGCCCATTTCCAATAAAGAAATTGCCTGAAAGGTTACAGGGAGAAGGTTAGGAGAATGAGGTTGAGAAGGAAAAATAGATCAGCCATGATCGAATGGTGGAGCAGACTCGATGGGCAGAAAGGCCTAATTCTGCTCCAATGTCTTATGGTTTTATATAAAAGCAGTGTACATATAGCACTGGTTTGATGTCTTCTCTATTTCTCTTCTACAATTTGACTGCTTTTATTTTATAAATTAAACTAATGTTTTCCTTTTTTCCAATTGAGACTGCTGACCAATATTCTGTTGTGAATTTCATTCATAAACCTGCATATACTCCAAACCATTTGGATAATCAGTCTCCATTTGCATCACCTCAGTTTAGCCAACGAGAAAACTTATTTTTCAAATCTAATCATAATTATTGTACTGTACTTAAATCTACTGGGTCACTTGGTATTCATCTGTAATTTATGATTTTACTTCATTCCTTGTTCTGTATTTTTGATTGTTTCCTGAATAAACATGTGTATTAGAGACACATTTGATCTGTTTTCCATTTCTTTCAAAGTAAAGCCCTATAGATCATATTTTTTCACGTAAACTTGAAGCAATTAATTGACACCCTGGCAACAACATTTATGCATTTAACAGTGCTATGAAGATAGATAGTAAAAGTTTATATAATTTATGGAATTAAGAAAACTATCAAAAGTAATCAATTTTAAATTGGGAATGCAATTGAGATGCATAGAGTAAGCAGTTTGAAAAGAAAAGGAAGAGCATAAATCTGTTTTCTTTGTAGGATTGCTAGCAAGAAATGGTTTTCCTTTTCTTTGTTGCATCTTGGATTCCTTCTCAACCCTCTTGTTGCAAGGCAATATTTGGCTTAGATTTATGAATAATTTGTTGCATTGTTTAAGCTGGACATATTTTATCTCATAGGGTTTAATTGATTTAACATTACCATATTTAATATACTTGTTTTTATAATAATATTTGATGTTGTAATAGGACAAATTGGACCTGGCTGAAGAACATCAAGTAGCTTTACGCACTGGTGATCTGTCCATACCTGAGAGCTTAGAAGCTTGTATAACAGCTGTTGAAGCATTGAATAATTGTATGAATGTGAAGTTATCAACAGGTATGTTCAATTTTAACTTTTCTGCTTTATTTTATGCTCCTTGTATCTCTTAGTTAATGAAAGTCTAAGTCCTATAAACACAAATCATTCAGTTTTGTATAAATTTAAAGAACATTAACTTTGGGAGGAGGGGAGATGGTCTGCATCTACTTGAAATAACTCAAATCTGATTCAACTAATTGTCTTTAAGGTTTTAGACTTTAAATAAAAAATGAAATTCTTTGGAATTTCCTGCAGTTGTGAAAAATCACCCTTCATACAGTTAAGTATCTGGAGATAATGAAGCTGTACCTGACACCTGATGTGAGTGTGTTTGGTTTTACTTTTGAGTATATATTTAAAAATAACAAAAATAGAGATGGATGTGCTTACTCAGCACAAATTAGACAAAGTACACACCTCCAAATTGAGAAAGCTGGAGGTTACAGATAGATATATAATCTTTTCACACTTAACTTGCTGCAACCTCACTTTGTAAAATAAATGAATACAGGCTAGGAAAGTCTCGACCTCAACCCCTCATTTGTCTGATGTTAAAACTTCTCGACTAGGCCGACAGCAGATATGCTACATTTGTATAGGTGCTAAGGTGAGGTGAAAATGCCCAGAATATCTACACTTAATTATTAAAGATATTAAAGTGATCAGCATTATTGCTTTGGCGGAAATAGATGATACACCAAAAGAGCTTTGAAGAATTTGTCAATGCCTTTTAGAAGTTCTTGATGGTTCTGTTAAGTAGTGATGCCCAGGAAATTTAAATGGCCTTTCAATTACTGCACTAAACATCATTGCATAAACAAAAAAACGACTGCAGAAAATCATGACTAATGCAGGGTCCAACCGGAAACATTGACAATTCCTCTTTCCCCGCAGATGTTGTTCATCCTGCCGAGTTTCTCCAGCAGTTCGGGTGTTTTTGCTCCATATTCTAGCATCTGCAGTCTCTTGAGCCTCCATTGCTGCAAAAAAATATAGTTATATAATTTTAAAGAAATTATATCAAAAAGTTTTAATTACAAGAGCAAAATAAATGAAGGAAATATTAACCAGCTCAGGCATCATCTCTAGTGAGAAACATATTAAAATGTTGATATAAATGGCATTTCATTTTGACTGATAATAGGAGGTGATATCATCTGAACCAATTTTACTGCAAATCCTCACTTGTCTCCCATGGTCTTTGGAGCTCCATTGGAAAAATTATATCCCCTCGAATAGACAGAGCAGTTGCCATACCATACTGTGATACAGTTGGTAAGGATGCTCTTGATGGTGCAGCGGTAGAAGTTCACCAGAATCTGGGGAGACAGATGGACCTTCTTCAGTCTCCTCAGGAAGAAGAGACGCTGGTGAGCCTTCTTGACCAGAGTTGAGGTATTGTGGGTCCAAGAGAGGTCATCGGAGTGGTTGACCCCGAGGAACCTGAGCTCTACGCAGGTTCCACCTCCGTCCCGTTAATGTGGATGGGGGTGTGCGTGCCGCCCCTAGACTTCCTGTAAATTTGTACTACAGGTAAGATTGCATTGTCTGTCCCATTATCTGTAAATTTAGTTGTTAATGACAACATGAATTTCACACTTTGGTTTTATTAGGCCATCGGAAACTGCAAAGTGTTGTGGAACAGTTAATAACATTTGAAAATTTGCGACAACAATTTGAAAGTCGATTCATACGGCATATTAGCAATATATTTGTACTACAGGTAAGAAAAATAGTTAATAAAGTAAGATGATTCTTCGAATAAATCTGTCAGAAAAAAATGTGAAAAACTTGCTGTGATGCGTAGAGCAAATTTTAACATGTGGTATTGTACTTTTGTTTAGTTTATCATTTAGCTTTTGATAAACAAAAGCAAAATACATTGGAAGTCATGCATTATTTGGTTGTATCAATCTTAAATATAACCTTCATCTAGCATTTCTTGAACTGAATATGTAGAAGTAGGTAAGGATTGAGAATAATTTGATATTGATGACAATCACTTTGGTGTTTTTTCTTGCTGAGTAAATAGCACTTGACTAGGCAATGCTGTGCAATTGAACTGTTGACTGATTTATCATTTTACATTAAGCATTCAGCTGACCTTAAAAATACAGTTATTCACATGGTATTTTCAACTTTTTGAAACAGTTAAAATTAGCTGAACAATATCAGTTTGGCCTGGTTATTAACCCAGAATGCCTGCTGAGGTACTCGCTGCTTACACTGTTCAGTTACCTGTGCACTAAACCCACTGTTACCCAGAGTAGTCCCCTGGCATAACCCTCTTAAGTAGACCTAACTTCAAGGCTTTTACAGTGCTGGGTTTTTTTTCACTCATTAGCAACAAACCTGTTTCCTGAATTAGTTTTACAGTCTTTTAAGCCATGATCTTATGTTTATTAACTGTCCAATTGAATGCACTAAGACATAAAACATTGAAAATATGACAATTAAAGATACAATTTAATTTTGTTTAATAGAAAGAGCACAGAACATGAGAAAGGACCAGAAATAATGAAATGCATTAAACCCTACCTGGACAAAGATGGGGGTTGAGGACACCATCATCCACCTGCTCCATCGTTCCTATGCTCACCTGGATATGCTGGGAAACATTGTGAGAGTCATGTTTTTTGACTTCTCCAGTGCTTTTAACATGATCCGGCCTGCACCGCCAGGGAGCAAACTAACGAAGATGCAGGTGGATGCTCCATTGGTGTCCAGGATCACCAACTACCTGACTGGATGACCACAATATGTCAGGCTACAGAACTGTGTCTCGGGCATGGTGGTGAGCAACGCAGGCCCCACAGGGGACGATCCTCTCTACCTTTCTTTACCATCTACACCACAGACTTCAGATATAACTCTGCCTCCTGCCACCTGCAGAATTTTTCAGATGACTCTGCAATTGTGGGCTGCATCAGTGAGGGGAGGGAGGCTGAGTACAGAGGTGTAGTCAGTGACTTTGTTGAGTGGTGTAGCTAAATCACCTGCAGCTCAACACTGACAAGACTAAGGAGTTGATGGTGGACTTTAGGAGGGGAGGAACACCCATGTCCCCTGTCTCCAACAATGGTGTGGATGTGCAGTTTACCAGGGAGTACAAATACCTGGGAGTGTACTGGACAGTAAACTGGACTGGTTCAGGAACGCGGAGGCAAATGTACAAGAAGGGACAGAGCCGCCAGTACTTTTTGAGAAGGCTCCGCTCCTTCAACGTCTGCAATGAGCTGCTGCAGATGTTCTACCAATCGGTGGTAGCCAGTGTCATCTTCTTCGCTGCCGTGCTGGGGCAGCAGAGCGAAGTCTGCAAACGCCAATAGAATCAACAAACTCATTAGGAAGGCTGGCTCCGTCCTGGTGGCAGACTTTGATTACTGGGAGGTTGTCTTGGAAGGGAGGATGTTCCTCAAACTGCGGAGCATCCTGGACATTGCAGCTCACCCCCTCCATGACACACTGGTCAACCTGAGGAGTACCTTCAGCAACAGACTGGTTCCACCAAGATGCAGGACAGAACGCCACAGGAGATCCTTCTTCTCTGTGGCTATCAAACTTTACAACTCATCCCTCTTCTGTCATGGGGTAGACTGACTGTCCCCCACCTCCTCAATCTTTGCACATCCCCAAAGCCTTACCACTCGTCACTTTATTTTCATGTATATTGTGTTTTTTATGACTGTTGGCAAATTATTTTCCCTCCTGGGATAAATAAAGTTGTATAAAGTTCCAAGTCTTTGAAGGTGGTGTGCATTGCAATAATGGTGGATCACTGGTAGAAGGTATGAATATATAGTGTTAATAATCAAGCTGACCAACTTTGTTTGGATGGTGCCAAGTGTTGCTGAAGCTGCTCTCATCCAGACAATGAAGAGTGTTTCTTCAATTCTTTATATGTGCCTTGCAGATGATGTAAAGGCTGTAGGCTATCATTAGTGGTCAGTTGCCCCTTGGTGCTAAACTGTTTATACGACATAAGCTAAGTACATGACATGACATTGAAGGGTCTCGACCCGAAATGTCACCTATTTCCTTCACTCCATAGATGCTGCCGCACCCGCTGAGTTTCTCCATCATTTTTGACTACCTTGGATTTTCCAGCATCTGCAGTTCCTTCTTAAACAAAACTCTTTGACATAAGCTAACATTTACTTTTTAATCAAATATTCCACCAATTTTCTTTTTTCCGAGGGGACTTCTATTCCCCAGTATGAGCCATCACATTTAACTCGATCCTATTGGAAAGTGCTAAAAACTATTGTAATATATCCCAGCATGTACATCGGTGTACAAATATCAAATTTGTACGTATCAAATAACCATTCTTAGTAGCTGAGCCTTAGTGAACTAACAGCAAATGCCTGCAGAAAGTTAAAGCCAAACTGATTGAACGTCACTCATGATCTGGGATCATGGATTTTCTTTGGAGGTAGTTTTCCCAACTCAGATCTTGTGAGCTAAGTAAACTAAATTGGTGCACAAATGGAAATGAGGCACGAGCCTTTGACCTGCAGGCTTAGTAACAAACCAAATTAATTGAGTGAATTGTGTATATATATATTGACATTTTCATTTATGTTGCCTAGAACATTTAAAATATTTGTGCATCCTGAGTGGGAGAATTGAGTGACTTTGTTTCTTTTGTTAAATATTCTGAAGATATTTTTTCTTCTTGCTTTTAAGGGAAATGACCCAGGTGTTAGCCTGATGCAACAGACTGGAGAACTGATCTTTCCCAGACATAAATTTTATCATGATGAATTGTTGCCGTATAACCCTTTAATGGCTTGGCTAAAAAGCAGCAACCTGGTTATTTTTAATGGTTTGTCTAAGGTATGTTTATTTGCCTGTCAAAATGTGCTCTGTAATCTGAAAGCTAAGAAATTGTGTAGTGATGTTGATGCATGGTTACTTAAATTATTCATGTGACATTACTCTTTGTTTGAAAATGCTATCATTTAATAAACTACTTAATATCTATATATTACTAAAACTCTTGTCTTGTTTCTATCTATGTTTGTGTTTGTTGTCCCATGTGATCCTGGAACTACACCAAAACGGTACATGATAGCGCTAAAAGGTTTCACGCACCTTTGTCCCGTAGTCGCTCCTGTCAACTTTCCTTCAGATTTGATGTTATATTTCACGTTATTCATGATTTTTAAATTTAAAAATTTAACTTTCAAAAGATTTTTACTGCTAAATCCTTGCTGGCCCAGCTTGCAACAAACTTCCATACAAAATTACAATCCAGGAATACTCTGTACTTCCACCAAGTTTCCACCTGAACAGGAGCTATAACGCCACAATGGGATCTCGCAGTCCTCCACCTGACATTTGCAACAATGTTGCCATCATACAACACTTACTCCAGCTCCTGGCAGCAAATTCTTGAACAGGAGGGGAAGGGTGAATTGGTATTGTAAGTGCTGTGGCAGGCAGGGGAAGTACAATTTGAATATTTTTTTTTAAGTCCAGTGCTGGGGGAGGCAGGGGAGTGGTGCAATCTTACGTTGGGGAACGGGTTGAGTTGACGGACATTGCCTCCCATGGGGCCTACGGCTTAGTGATGGAATATTGCGTTGGGGTACCAGGCCTCCCGTGTGACAGGGACCCAGTTGGTCTAGTGTTTTTTAAAACTGAAGTACACACAAAAAAGTGACGTTATAGAGGTGTATAATGAGTTGAATCAGTGGATGGCCAGGGACATAATTGTAATTTAGGAAAGCTAAAAAAAGGTGCTTCAACAACACACATCTTAAAACAGTTCATGAGGGAGGCTAGCACTTAACGAGAAAGCATCCGACAGACTGATCTTGAAGCTATATTTGGAATTTAGTTCATCCTTGATATCAAGGCAGATCCATAAGACATATAAAATATATGAAATGATATGATTAATTTGCTATTGATAACTACAGTACGTTTTTTTAACTTCACTTTAATTCTCTGTTGATTTTACATCAGGTATATGCTGAAAATATTAAAAAACTCTATGACAAACAGGTCAAAGATTTTTTTGATTTACTGAAGTTTAAACTGACTGGAATAAAGGATGGCATGAAATTCAGTAAGTATACTTAGAGTTTCATAAAGCATTACTGAAAGCAACTATCTTGTTTACACATGAAGAAGCTCACAAAATATACTTGTAATGGATATTATGATGATATCGCCAGCGTGAAATACAGTAAAGATAATCATTTAATTTCACCTGCCCTTTTTAAAATCATTGATCTTAAACAATAAAATTAATTAGATGCTTTGCTGTAAACACAACCATTCACAAGATAAATGTAAACACATTTAAATGACAGCTCATTGATAGAACAGTCATACTCCTTTTCTAAAACAAAAGACAGTTAAATTGAAATGAAATAAATTGGACCAAATTTTGAAAAACTGAGTTTATTTTGTATCTTTGAAAAACTTTTGTTGCGTTAGTAGTATGTTTGGGATCATTGTCTTGCTGTAGAATGAATCGCCAGCCAATGAGTTTTGAGGCATTTGTTTGAACTTGAGCAGATAGGATGTGTCTATACACTTCAGAATTCATTATGCTACTACCATAGCAGTTGTATCATAAATGAAGATAAGTGAGCTAGTACCTTCAGCAGCCATGCATGCCCAGGTTATAACATCCCCACCACCGTTCTTGACGGATTATCAGTTTTCCCACATCTACAGAGGTCACAATAATTATACAACCATACACCTCTGACCCACTAATTATGCGCCCCCCACCCCCGTGTCGCTAAAGCCCTATGGTCAGCTAAAAACATAAATATCACAAATATTCCGTGTAAATTAAATTTACAGTGAAACTTCCAATTCTTGCATGGGTAGCCCAGGCGCTGGATAACAAGTTGCCATCAGAAGTCCCCACTGAGGCTCAGATAGGTGGCCGCCCGAGGCACAATTTTCCTGGCAGTACTACCCGACCAACACAAATCTTTCAAAAGTGCGGCTGGGCGGGCACGGCAAATGCGAAAATGCGGCAGGGCAGGTCGCCAGGGGCCGAGATACTGGCCTGCAAAGTCGCCCTCGGAAGTCAGCTATGGGAACGGATCTGCCGGCTCCGGCTAGGCCGGAGTTCCAGAGCACCAGGCACAGGGGGCAAATTTGACCCGCCGGTCAGAAGTCAAGCTGCGGATGTCTCTAGGTCGAGATTGGCCACCTCACCTGGCCTAGATGCAACATTTTCGGGGGGTCTTCCATTGGGGATTTTGAGTGCACTCTCGTACTTTTGTCTGGATTAAGGAAGGTATCAGGCCACCAGTTGCCAGAAAATTGGTGGGGTACCTGTACTCCCTTGAATCATCTTTGGTTGTTTTCTACAAGTAAATTCACAATAGAACAAATAGGTTTTATTTGAGATGAAGCCAGAAAACATAATTGTTATTTTATGTGTAGAACTATTTGCATAGTTTAGCAGTAGTTCATTTTCTGTGGAGAAAATATGTTTTCTAAATTGTGTGCTAATATAATGAAGAACAATTATGCCTATCAAAATGTTTAATGTACAAGATATGGTCTCTTTGTTGTACTGTAATTTTTAGAGATCCAGGAAAGTATTGAAAAGTTGACTGCTTCCACATCCAATCTGCAAAAAACATTCTTCAGAAATACTTTATATGAGCATTTAGAGCCAGAAGTTGACATAACAGATCGTGGAATCCTGGACAGGGTACAGCAGCTTTCTATGACATTATGGATATTTCAATTTAATAATATTGTTACAAGAGTTGGTTCAATGTGTGTTGAACTTTAATTTTTTTCTGATAAATGCATTAATTATGCATATCTGTTTATTCTCATTTTAATGTTTAAAAGCTATCTATATGATGACAAATTTTAACCTGGAACCATTTAAAAGTAATTGCCTACAAATTCAGCCATATATTGCAGTGTTTATGTTGTTTATGTACTAATTTGGGTTTGGGCAATGTGTTTTAACTTATCTACTTGACATTTGATATTTGGTCACTTTTTCCCTCAAAATCAGTGCTCTTGTTTTTTTTCAACACACTCCAGTTTCACAGACTCTTTAATTAAAAGTTTATCTGAGGAAAAAGGAACAAGCTGATCAATTTGTCACTCTGTGGCATTACCTGACCTGCTGTGTGTTTTCTGTTCTTCAACATGTCTTCATGTTATGCCAAGTTATGATAATACTGTGATAATAATCTGTGTGTTCCTTATTGAAGGCCTTCTAAAAATCTCGTACACCACTCAATTTTGCTAGTTCTCTTTTTTTCCAGTGATCATCCCAATCTCAGGGTTTATTCATTTCAAGAAGTTGTATTCAACTGTAAGCAAAAGCATTCTGTTGGAAACTATTTTTAACTTGTTTTTGTTTTAAAAGATTAAATCTACCATGAACTGCACAATTTTATGGGTAAATTAGGTTATAATTTGATTGCATTACATTTCCCTTCATTATTATGCAGGTTGTCCTGATCAGTTGATCAGGGTTGGCAATTTACTGTAAACTAATATGCTAGAAATAACATTTTTATTTCATGCATTTTGTCTTACTCCATACATAGTATCCACAACATATTTAAACAAGATCTATTTGACTTTTACTTGGCCTTCAACAAATGTATTTTCTAGCATACTCTGTTCTTTTATTAAACAAAACAATATATTCCTGTGACATTACATCAGATTATCTTTATTAAATAAAAAGTTACATGTTCACAGTATTAATGTACAATAAGCTGACTTTAGATGTTTGCATTATTTTCTGGCTTGTGTGCAATTATCAAGGCCAAAGACGATCAGGGCAGAGAATGGAGCACTTCCTCATTTTGTACAGAGGTATGACTCAATTTCAATAAAAAGTAATTTTTTTATTGTACCAATATATTTCTCGTTGCCTTCAAGATGGTATTTGTACCGGTTAATTTGTCATTGATGAAAAACAGCTCAATATCGTTGTCAAAAGTATATGCTCAATATTTTCAGCATTTTCTTTGTTTATTTGGTGTTTTAATCTTCTGCAATACAAGAACACATGATCAAATCACAACATACTGTTCTGAGGAGCAATCGTTAACACAATCCAAAAATGTTTCTATAATGTATCCTATCGACATGTAGATTAAAAATTCCCTTGTCACTGTAGCTTCCTTCAAACGTTCCCTAAATATTTTCCCATTTGTGCTCCATCATAAGAAGACAGTACATTATGGAATCCTGTGGACTACCCCTCTTCTATCTTCTACTATTCCTGATTCCAACCCAAACCAATTCTACATTACTATCCAATGCTCAACAACATGATTCAACAACATTCTAGAACCTTCCGCAATGAATAACACAATCCCCCTCTTTGCGGTTTTGGCACGTTCTTTTAAAATGTTGTGTATTTTTATATTGAGTACTCATTCCCGGTTATCCTGCAAATGTATCTTTGTAATAGTTATTCAATCATACTCATAGATTCCTATCTGTACTGTCCACTGTCTCCTCGGGCAGAATTGTTGTTTACTTCTTTACCTTGTTCACATTTATTGCTTTTTTTCCTGGATCAGATAACCATCAAAACATGCTTTCACAGCTATGTATCTTTCATCAATGATTCATATGACTCAGATTTATTACGTGCATTTCATCCTTCATGATCCACTCACAGTTGCACATCTTCAAGACATTCAGTGGTTCTCAAATCATTGTTCTTGCTGGATCTTGAAGTCCAGACTCAGCATCAATTGCCAGAAGGAGTTTGCTCTGAACCTTTCTCTCATACACAGACTCATTCTTTCTCAGAGCCTTCATGGTCCATTGTTTTATTTCATTCTTTGTCCCATCCTTTATATAACTAAATAATCTTTCTTCACCTTTCAGCTCTCAAAGATTATACACTTCGATGGATATTCCTTGCCCATCACTTTACTCTCTATTCATCTTCTTTTCAATCTCACCTCCTGCTATGTTCTCACTTTGTCTTCTGACCTTCCCAAAATGCTCAGTTCTTAGCAGACAGCTCAGCTTCATTCCTCCTTGTTCCCATCTTAAAAGCCTCTGAGCTTGGTGTGATGTTCGACAACTCTGCTGCTGTGTTTGTGTTGTTTCTTTGCCCAAGAGCTCAAGCTTTCACAACAAACTTGTATTGAAGGGCTCGAAGGGCCGAATGGCCTGCTCCTGCACCTATTGTCTATTGATGCCCAAAGTTGTCTGGACTACACTGCCACCCTTGGCCACATATAAAATGCTGTGTACTTTTAGATGCCATTTTAACTTCAGGTATCCAAAATGAGTTAGTGCCACGTACATTCTGTCTCGCTCAAACTTGCACTCGCACTCTCGCTATGCGCACATACTTCCAAATTCTTAGCAATTTCTACTTTTTATTTAAGTTATAGAAATCTTTGGTTAATTATCCCTGTCCATTATCTGTGAAAATTATAGTAAGAGAATAATGAGGATGTGACTTTTATGCTTTGTTTTATTGCTATGATGTTTTCATTTGTATAAAGATTATAGATCAAGTTCTGGCAGAATTGGAACCCATATGCATTGCAGAGGAAGAGTTTGTCACCAGATTTTTTATATTAGTGGAAGACACATACAGTGAAACACCACAGGTTTTGTAGTAATATTCTATATATTTTCAAACTCTTTTTAACTTGGGTGTTTAAATGGTAAATGTTTTAAGTTTTCAAGTAATAAAACCTTTAAAATTGCTTGCTTCAATACTATTACAAAACATTTTATAATCTAAAAAAAAAAATTTTCAAGAAAAATGTGATTTTGAGTGCTTTAAATGTTAACAATGGTAGTTACTCTCCTGTTTTCAGTTTAAAATACTGTATGGGTATATTAACCGTATATTTTTGTATGTGTTCAATGTCCTTTTTGGCACTGAATGTTACTTTAAATTACCTTTAACTCAAAGTTACTTAAAATATCTGTTATTCATACCTACCTGCTTCATGATCAAGTCAAGTCAAAAATAATGTTTACCACCAACCTGAAACAGCTGCTCATTGATGGGTTCATTACTGATGTCGGCTGTTTTTGTTCCTGGGTCTTAAACCCAAATGACATAATTTAACGTTGCTGAATAATAAACTAAAAGTTAGATTCATATTTAAAAGTTCTTGAGTAGCTTCATATACCAGTTAGAAAGTAATACTGGATAGCTTGTGATCATTATTTCAATATGAGAGTGTTTCTAAATGGTAGCAGACATTGTTTGAAAGCTTTTAAATTAAGTATAGTTATTTTTATTCCAGTTGGTGGGAAGTAAAAGTGATCTTGTGGCTGCGATTAACCAAGACTCAATAGAGAAAGTACGGATTCATCAGAGTATTCCTGAGTATGTAACATGTATCATAATTATTATGTCAGTTATCATTTGCCATGATCTGTTTTCCTTTATACCTATTTGTCCATTTATTAGATAGGCAATTGAATTGAGATCAAAGAATATTTCAGGACATACCTGCAACAATCTTTAGTAATAAAATTATATATTTTTAATTCCAATGGATAAGCAACTTTTAAATTAACAAATATCTGTTGTAAGGAAATAGTTTCACTGCTGGTGCTCTGAAAGCCACCTTCATAAAAATACATTTTACTGCAGATGTTACAATGTAAAATAAATGGAAGGTCTAATTTGATTTCTGAGTTGAACTCTCATTTAATATCTCTAATATCATGTAATATTATTTCAGATTTATCAATCAATTAGCACAAAATCATAAAAATTGTAACAATTTCAAGTAAGGTTTTTCCACTTACGTACCATATCAATACAGCTTCAGGTGGCATTGAATTCCTTGCTGAAATATATAGTATAATATATCCGTTTCAAGTACCACAAACGTCATTGTCTGTGGAAGAATGAGTAAATGTTGTCTTTTTGATCCAAAAGATTAGGACATTAAGTTCAAGGCAAGAAACTTGAGCACAAAATCTAGGTTTTAGAGTTGCTATGTTATTAGTGGACAAAGTATTCTGAGTTCCATTTGTTTTTGCAAATTGCTGTAAAAGATTCCTTGTCATGATGTGAAAAGAACTGTAGACTTGGACCCATGCCTTGGCCGACATTTATCCCTCACCAGGATCCACCAACAAAGAAAAGATTATTTGACCTTTTGTTTCGTTGCAGTTTGTTGGACATTGCTGCATCTCCTTGCATTGAATTTCAAAAAAAAAACTTCATTTCCTGTGAAGCACTCAAAGGTATCCAGATCTTGTGCATGCATCCCATGAATACAAATACAGTGCATGTTCAAAAAAAAAATTTGTATCCCCATTAATATGTGTTATTTCAATATCACTCTTGAATGACTAATTGTACACCCACACCTGATTAATTTTCCATTGCATTAATACTGTATTTCCGAACCTTTCATTCCGATGTTATACATATTTTAAACTAAATGCAAAATATTTGTACCATGTTTTTTACTACATTTTTCTATTAGGCAGGAAGATCTTGGAATAAGTAATAAACGAAAAATAATGAATGAAATCTTCAGTACTCTTGAACTAGATCTAAGAGGCTTTGTAAACCTATGTGATAAGATCAACCCATCTAATACCCTGCATCTACTGGTAATAGTGAGCCAATGTGCACTATCAGCCCAAGATGCTGACTCTCCTCCTTTCATCAAATCTACATTTGGAAATATTCTTGTGCATGTCAAACGCAACTTCGACAAATGCATTGTAAGTAATTGATACTTTGGTCTGGACTTTTAATGGTGCTTATTAAAATAAGTTAATGGTAACCAAGTCAACTAAAAAGGTAACTTGCTGATGTTTCTATTTCTTTATAGCATTGTTTAAATTTTGTTTAGAAAACTTGAATTCATATGTTGCTGTTCATGGTCTTGCATCTCATCAAATTTTTTTTCAACTGATGAAGTACTCTTGTAATAACAAACAAAGCATGCTCTGAAAAATAGCAAAATGTAATTGATCAGATGTGATCTGGTTTTAAGATATTGAATAAAAATTTACTATTTTCCGAGACACTGGAGATAAATATCCAGCTCTTTAAAATAATGTTCACTTGCAAATTTATCATAATGGGTCTTGTTTTAACATTCTGCCTGAAAGATGACAGCTGACAGGGCCCCTGACATTGCAGCAATCCTTCACTTCTGATTGAAAACTGAGGAAGATTTGTGCCCTGTTGTGATAAATCCCATGTCCCAATGGGTGATTGAAAACCTTCCCCCATTCAAGCCAAAATGATGCACTTTAACTTCTGAAGCATTTATTCAGAACCACCATCGCAATAGTATATCCCATTCCCTATCAAATGATTGATATTAAAGTTAAACTTCCTGTTCATTGGCTTCTGTTGTATTTGTGAAGTTTAGTATTGTATTTATTTATTCCAGTGGTCAATAAAACTCCATTTTAGTACATCTAATTTAATACTTGAACATTCATGGTTAAAAAATATATTTTTTTTCAACAAAATTTGGCCTAATTAAGTTAAACCAGCATACTTTAGCGTATATATTGGTCGGGTTTTAAGAATATACTTGTGATAAGAAGGACTTGTATGATTTTAACAAACTCATAACATCAAGATCAAAATATTGAAGATTCAATAAACATAAAATTAAAACACGAAATGAGAGCAATTTTCTGCAGCAGAAGAGAGAAACGCGAATAACATTTCAGATTGATGACCTTTCATCTGAAACAGCAAAAGTTTAAAAATAGGTTTTAAGTTATAGCAAAAGAGGTGTCAAAATGATAGATCTGAATAAGGGTAGCTTAGTTTGAAGAAGTGGAAATAAGAGGACACATATGAGAACAGGAATTAATTATTAGCTGCTAAATTATTTCAACACTGTTCAAACAGAAAAAATGTATTTGATTAATTTTATTTTTTCTGTACTTTACATCTTGTTTAATTTATTGTATTTGCGTTTCCATAAAAAATCGAATGTGGAAATGACATGGATGTTCAGGCAGGATGTGCCTAGTTTCATTCGGGCAGCATGTACTTTATGGTTTTGTGTTCTACATACAAGGATGATGGCCAATTCTAAGATGTCATTTGGCAATAAAAATGATTCCTAATGTGAGCACAGAAACAGGGAAATATGGGGCTGTATGGGGATAACAAAGCACTGGAAAATGCAGAGGGGATTATGAACAGAGGAAGCAAAAAAGTCATAATCAATCTTTAAGTCACCAGCTTGGGTATAACTAGAATATGGTGTTATGCTCTGGGCATAACGGAAAGAGGAGAATACCTTGAAGTGCTGGATTAATTCCAGGGATGTGTGGATTACCTGATAAATTGGAATTGTTTTCCTTGTGGAAGGAAGAGATTATAATGAGATCCGATGAAAACATTTAAAATCATGAAGGCTCAACATGAATAGATATAAAGAAGGTGTTCTCAGCTGCAGAGAAATCAAAAACCAAATGGCATCAAATAAAGTTGAATGACAAACTAAACAAAGATGGTATAAATACTTAGTGAATGAGCAAAATCTGACACCCACTACCAGCGGTAGAAGTCGAGGGAAGTTGTATTGTAATTTGAATGAACATTGGGTAGGTACATGGATGGGGACAACATTGCAGGAATACTAGGAGGTCAAGTCAAGAGAGTTATTGTCATGTGTCCCAGATGGGACAATGAAATTCTTGCTTGCTGCAGCACAACAGAGTATTGTAAGTATAAATACAGAACAGTTCAGTGTGTCTATATAGCATAGACCATATACATATACACACATAAATAAACAGATAAAGTGCAATAGGCTGTTATAGTTTAGAGTTTGTTTGATGGCAAGTTTAATAGCCTGATGGCTGTGTGGAAGAAGCGGTTCCTGAACCTGGATGTACCAAATTGCAGGCTCCTGTACCTTCTACCTGATGGCAGCGGAGAGATGAGTGCGTGGCCAGGATGGTATGTGTCCTTGATGATGTTGACGGCCTTTTTAAGGCAGCGACTGCGATAGATGCCTTCGATGGTGGGGAGGTCAAAGCCGAGGATGGACTGGGCAGTGGTCACAACTTTCTGCATTCTTTTCCGTTCCTGGACGCTCAAGTTGCCGAACCAAGACACGATGCAACCAGTCAGCATGCTCTCTACTGTGCACCTGTAGAAGTTTGAGAGCAAAATCTGACACCCACTAGCAGCGGTAGAAGTCGAGGAAAGTTGAATTGTAATTTGAATGAACATTGGATAGGTACATGGATGGGGACAACATTGCAGGGATAAAATAGGAGAAGACATGGAGCAGGTATTGATTTCGTGGCTTCTTAGATTTGGATAAACTGGAAAACTGATTGACATAAAAAACAGACATACGTTGCAGTAATAGAAGGTGGTCTTGTGATAAATGTGCATAGTTGGAAAGGGAACTAACTGAGAACGCTACTTGTGAATTTACTGTAAGTAGACTTTTTTAACTCTTGCACAGCTCCCCTAATATATTTATTTTTATTTAGTCTGGTTTGTGCAAACAAATAGAAGAAGCTAAGGTCCCAAAGAAGACCAAAATTGGTATTCTGCCATTTGTTATTGGATTTGAGGAGTTCTTAACTGTTGCTGAAACCATCTTTAAGAATGCTGAGCGAAGAGGTGACCTGGATAAAGCCTACAATAAAATAATTGCAGCAGTCTTCACCAGCAGTAAGTAAATATTTCCTAGGAAGAGTGGAAACAGATAAACTTCACTCCAGTTGTGGTGCCTACCGACATAAAACTCTTTAAATATATAGAGTGCCCAACTCATTTATTTTGGCTAAATCCTAAAAATGCATTTGTGTTGATCATGTTGGGGGGAGGGGGGAGTTATACCCTACACTCCAGGCTATTTCGGGTGATTATTATGGAAAAAAAACAGAATGTTGATTACAGTGATGCTAAAATAAGAGTGCATTCCTACATATAAATGGATTATGTGAATGCTATCATCTTTAATCGCAGGTATGACATTCTGTGGAAAAGCCAATATTATAAAGAACCTCTTTCATAAAATTGATTATAGTTATTCAAATTTAGTTGTGACTAAAGTAAAGTGCAAGGTTTATCAAGGGAGATAACTTTCTGAAATAACTTTTTTTCCAAATTAGACCAGTGCTTTTAAAAGGATGACAACAGAGGGCTGCATAGAAAAATAGGTGTAGGAGTTGGCCATTCAGCCCTTTCCTGCATTGCCATTCAATATGATCATGGCTGATCATCTAAGATCAGTACTCCATTCCAGTTTTCCCCCCATATCTCTTGTTTCCTTTAACCCCATGAGCTAAATCTATCTAGGTAGGTATAGAAACATAGAAAATAGGCGCAGGAGCAGAGGAGTGGACAAAAACCAGAGATGAAAAGGAGACAAAAAGCTGTGAGATAAAGGAAGAAGAAGAGTGAGGCCAGTGGAAGCAATGTCAGTCGAAGGGTAAAATGGGGTGGGAAAGTGAGCCCCACCTGGTGGGGAGCCAGGTGGGGCACAGATAGGGGAAGAGGGAGAATAAAAAGGGGGGGGATTTTGTTGGTTAGTTACCTAAAATTGGTGAATTCACTGTTCAAATCGATGGGTTGTAAACTATCCAAGTGGCATGAACCCAAGTGGTTCTGTTTCGTCCAGTTCATCGCCTATCCATGTCTTTCAGATATGCTGCTTGACCCGCTGAGATTCCAGCACATTGTGTCTTTGATATGTAAATGATATATTGAGAACCTAATTTATACACATACATTAAAAATCAATTTTTATATATCAGAATAAGATTGCTTCTTACATTTTGGTATGTGGAATCCTTTACTTATCCATTTCTTATAAACAACCCTATCATTTTAGCCTTCCACATTCCACCCTACCAGCCGTCACATACAACAGATAATCCTCCGACATTTTCGCAACCTCCAACGGGATCCCACCACTGGCCACATCTTCCCATCTCCTCCCCTTTTGGCATTCCGCAGAGACCGCTCCCTCCCTGTTCAATTCGTCCCTTCCTCCCAAACCACCCCCTCCCCTGATACTTTCCCTTGCAGCCGCTGGAAATGTTACACTTGTCACTTTACCTTCCCCCCCCCCCGACTCCACCCAAGGACCTAAGATGCGGCAAAGGTTCACCAGCACCTCCTTCAACCTCACCTATTGACCTATTGCATCCGCTGCTCCAGGTGTCATTTGCTCTGCATCGGTGAGACCAAGAGAAGGCTTGGCGATCTCTTCGCCCAACACCTCCGGTCAGTTTGCAATAACCAACCTGATTTCCCGGTGGCTCAGCACTTAAACTCCCCCTCCCATTCCGAATCCGACCGAATTCCACTGCAAATTGGAGGACCAGCACCTCATATTTTATTTGGATAGTTTACACCGAGCGGTATGAACATTGACTTCTCCAATTTCAGGTAGTCCTTGCTTTTTCCCTCTTTCCCCTCCCCTTCCCAGCTCTCCCACAGCCCGCTGTCTCCTCCTCTTTCTTTCTTCTTCCCGCCCCCACATCAGTCTGAAGAAGGGTCTCGATCCGAAACGTCACCTATTCCTTCGTTCCATAGATGCTGCCTAACCCGCTGAGTTTCCCCAGCATTTTTGTCTACCTATCATATTAGCCTAATCTCTTGTCTTTTAAAATAAAAAAAGCCCTTCAGATATAATCAGAATGTTATTTAAACCAGTAATCTTATTCTAATATTTTGTTTTGTATTCCAAGTTGAAAACATTGCCTTAATGAATTTGAAGATTCCTCCAGATGTTGTTATAATGGAGAATTTTCACCAAATCTACTGCTTCCTCTCCGAAATGAAGATCAACAGTCTTGAAGATAGAAAAAAGGACGCCCACCAACAATACACAGAACACCTTAACCTCTATGTTACTAAATATCTGGGACAGCCATTGGAGAAACTAAATGTCCGTAACTCAATTGTATATCTCTTTATTTATTAATGAAAAAATGTTTTAGTAACTACAAGTAGTGAGATCAAAATTCAAGTCTGATATCTGCTGCAAATGTTCCACAGACGGCCTGGCAATTGTAGACTATGATCTTCCTCTTTCAAAAAATACTTTGCTTTACAGTTTTCGATGGCAGATAATAATGTGCAATTCATTCCAGAAACTTAAGAAGTGAACTTCATTAATCATATTATTAATATTTTTATACCCCCTTTCATGCTGATTTCTGATATGACAATACAGAGATGAGGATAAATAAAGATATGGTCTCAAAATGATGTATGCCCTTATTCTTCTGCAGTCCTCAGTTTTTCCCAGACACCAAGTAGCCTGCAAAGCAGCAGTTTCCTTTGTCACCCTTCCTCATGGCTCCATACCATAAAACAAGGGAGATTTAAATCCTAAAATGTCTCCATTGACTTATTGCAATAATCTATATCATGCAGCTCTGCTAATGAGGCAACATCGTGAAAAATACCATGTTATGATCAGGTGGACATACCATCATAATTTTATGACGTGCAATGCAGCGAAAGGTACACCAAACATGCACTGGGAGTAGTATTTCTATAAAACTTGTGTTGTCAAGATGATTTTCATTCTTGGAAGCATTGCAATCTGCATTAAAATATGAAGGCACTGTTATAGAAATATATACAAAGGGCAAGTTCTTTAGACTGTTAAAATCATAGAACACGGTAAGTCATGTGTAGGAAGGAACTGCTGATGCTGCTTTAAAACAAAGATAGACACAATAAGCTGGAGTAACTACAGGTTAGAGAGCATCTCTGGAGAAAAGGAAGAGGTGACGTTTCAGGTTGAGACTCTTAAGACTGAGAGTTGGGAAAGAGGAATGTGAGATATAGACGGTGATATAGAGAGATATGGGACAAATTAATGAAAGATGTAATTAAATCCAAAGAGCTAGTGTAGTCAGTCAGCTAATGTTTTCTTTGAACTCAATTACGTTTGTACACTGTTTACTCATTTGCCATGACACCCTTTTCTGGCAAAAAAATATCTTTGTTCTAAAATATTTAATTTGCATCCGTGTGCCTATCAGATTTTGGTTCTGTTTGGTTGCACCATGTGACAAAACTGAATGGCTGTTTCAAAAGGAAATTCAATAATCTTCAAGTGTTGAATATGAAATGGGTTGTGCTTCATACTCTTTAGCCCCTATATTCTGAGATATTTTAATTATTTGGAGCATGCCCACAACTCTGTCGCATCTAAACATTTACATTAGATTAGCATAATATGAACAGACAAAATCTTCCTGTAATATTTGTTAAATTCTCCAATATACTTCAATGTTGAGTATTTTGATAGTTTTGAATTTCTGGTATTGATCATATTTTGGATATGTATTTTTAATCTACAGATCTTCTTTGATGGTGTCAAGACTCGGATTGCACAGGGAGTGAAAGAGGATGAAATAAGCTATCAACTGGCATTTAGCAAACAAGAATTAAGGAAGGTGATTGAAAAATATCAAGGTAAAGAGGTGAAGAAGGCACTGGAAACCCTCTACAAAAAGGTTCTAAAGCATCTGAGTGAAGAAGGAAACTTGTTACAGGTAATGAGGGTAAATCAAAATTGAATTGCAGCAACAGCTAAATAATGCAACGTTGGATAATTATTGAGCTTTTAAACAGAATTTCTAGAACTATTAAAACTAAAATGTATAATAGCATTAAAAAAAAAAATTTCACATGATATTTATTCCTGTCCTCTGGGTTTTAGATGTCAGAATTTTTGTTCTATTGTCAACATTATGCTCTTTAGTTTTCTATTTCAAACTCAAATCATTCCAAATCAAGTGCAAGGACATAAACTACATTTAAAGTTCAATATTTTTTTATCTTACTGCATTGCAAATTTTAAGACGGACGGAAGAAAAATGCTCTATGAAACAGAGCGATGCAAAAATGTCACAAAGGGAGTGCACAAGGATATTTAAACATTTGCACATTTTTTTAAATACTGATTTTATTTTTCAAACTTATTTCAACTGATACATTTTATTCTGCTTTCAAGTTGGTTAGAAAACCTGTTTTATCCAAGAACATTTAAATATATGAACGCTGGGGTAAGATTTCAGCTTTAGGAACTGGATGCAAATTGCATCGGATTTTAAATGTTTGGAGAATTGTTCAGGCACAATTCACAGAAACTGCATTGCCAATTAACGTGTTTTTTTTTGTAGGCTTTGACTTTTATTGTATTTTAATTAATGTTGGTTTTGTCAACTTAAGATGCACTACATTGAACGCATAATTTAGGTGCTTATTCCGTATCCTTTTTACTTTCTTTTTCATCATATAGAATCAATGATACTTATGAATTCTGACAATAAAAACACCTTTGTGCACTGTCATTGAAACCATCTTTTAATTTATTTATAACAGTATTTCCAAAGGAATCAGTATAATTAAACATAATTTATTTTGCAGGTGGTGTGGTGCACAATGCAAGGAGAATTTGTTCATCAGTACAAGCAGTTTGAAGAAATGATTGCTCGATGCTACCCTGGCTCTGGCATAACCATGAACTTTAGTATAGAGGATATTCTACAGTATTTTTTGGATATAACGAAGTCAAACTGACAGCAAACTGATTAGTATTTAAACATCAACTAAAATGTATATATTTCCAGTTCTCAGAATTTGTATCTTTCGCTTATATGTCAAGTTAGGTAACATTTTAAGGTTAAGCATAAATTTGTAGTTAAGACATTATATTTCTAAAGAAGAATACCAGTCTATAATTATTTTAACTTTTTTTTTACTGGTTATAACAGGCCTGGGGTTGGGACATAAAGCTGAAGGTTTCTATAGGAACTTATGTTTAAAAGTGCCTGGGCATTATATCGCAGGGAGATGAAATAAGAGAGAAGACCAGGAACTACTGCTCTCTATTACAACACACAGCATAGCTGAAGGATATGAAATCCACCTGACTTGAATCATGAGCTCCCAAAATGATGTTTTCTTTCTCGATATGTAGTAGCAGGCCCCTTTATTAATCAGCCTTCCTCACTTTGTTTCACTGAATATGACAACTGATTCAATTTAATTTCCACTAATTCCAGCTACATACCCCAAAACTTGAAGTTCCTTGAAGTAAGTCTCCCTTACATCACAAATGTTAATTTTTCCTCTCCCTGATCTTGAAGTAGACGGCAGCACCTGGGTTGTTCAATATATGCTTTAACCTCAGTATGAAGAGACACATAGGGCACCAGCCTGCGTGTCATCTATGTATTGTTAAAAAATCTTGAACCTCACTGATACTTTTTAAAATTATCATTCCAGATTTTACAGTTTCAAATGTATTTGTTAAATAAAACAATTTTACTGTGGATATTGACAATTGTTTTAGATATGTTCGATAGAAAATTTCCATTGCATGGTGCTTGATGCCTCTTCACAGGATATCTTATACTGTTTTGGGTTGCTAGCTCAGAACTGTAGGCTGGAAATTTATCATCGTGGGAAGACAGTACATTAAATCATTAGTTACATTGGGTCATTCCAACTTAAAACAAATATTAAGTCTTTCATTCCCAACACAAAGCATACTTCCTCTAGGATTAACAATTTGCCCCTTTTTCAGTATAGAAAACATTGTAAAAGATGCACAAAATAAAATGTAAAGTTAGAAATAATCTGACAGATTTTTGCATCATCTTTATCCATGGATGAGATAATGGAAGACTGGAGGGTAGTTAATGTTATTCACATATTCAAGAAGGATGGTGGGGTAAGCCAGGAAACAATAGGCCAGTGAGCCATTCGTCAAATGTAAAGAAAGTATTGGAAAACATTCTTAGGGATTTCATTTATGATCACCTGGAACGGCAGGGATTTATTATGGGTAGTCAACATGGGTTTGTGACGGGAAATCTTATTATATAAATCTGATTGAGGAGAATATCAAGAAGATTGATTAAAGCAAGGCAGTAGAAGTGATTTAGTTGGATTTTGACAAAGTCTCACATGGTAGGGTTGGTCCAAATAATAAGGGTGCATGGGATCCAAGCTGTCATGACAATGTCGATCCAAAATTAGCTTTGTAGTAAGAAGCAGTGGTTAGTGGAGGAGGGTAGACACAAAATGCTGGAGTCACTGAGCGGGACAGGCAGTATCTCTGGAGAGAAGGAATGGGTGACGTTTCGGGTCGAGACTCTGTTAGTGGAGAAGGGTTGTTTATCAGATTGTAAATTTGCAACCAGCGATATAGCGCAGGCATTGGTCTTGGGATCTTTCTTGTCATAAATGATTTGGATGAGAATGTCTTTGATCTGATCAGTAGGTTTGCTGATGACACAAGATTGGTGGAATTGTAGATCACATGCATGGTTGCCTCATGATACCGATGAACACCGATTAGCTGAAAGGTTGGGCAGAGTGATGGCAGATGGAATTTAATCCAGGCACGTGGCGCAGTGGCGCAGCGGTAGAGTTGCTTCCTTACAGTGTCAGAGATCTGGGTTTGATCCTGTCTACAGTGTTTGTATTTAAGAAGGAACTGCAGATGCTGGAAAATCGAAGGTACACAAAAAAGCTGGAGAAACTCGGCGGGTGCAGCAGCATCTATGGAGCGAAGGAAAAAGGCAACGTTTCGGGCCGAAACCCTTCTTCAGACATCTGTTCTCCCTGTGACAGCAGGGGTTTTCTCTGGGTGCTCCGGTTTCCTCCCGAATTCCAAGGACGTGCAGACTAGTAGGTTAATTGTTTTTTTGTAAATTGCCCCTAGTGTGTAAACTGCAAAACTGGGATTACATAGAACTGGTGTACAGGTAATTGTTGGTTAGCGTGGACTCAGTGGGCAGAAGGGTATGTTTCCATGCTGTATCTCTAAACTGAACTAAATTATGAGGTACACAAAATTGCTGGAGGAACTCAGCGGGTGCAGCAGCATCTATGGAGCGAAGGAAATAGGCGACGTTTCGGGCCGAAACCCTTCTTCAGATTGAAGAACCAGTCTGAAGAAGGGTTTCGGCCCGAAACGTCGCCTATTTCCTTCGCTCCATAGATGCTGCTGCACCCGCTGAGTTCCTCCAGCAATTTTGTGTACCTTCGATATTCCAGCATCTGCAGTTCCCTTTTGAATAAATTATGAGGTAATTCACTTTGAGCAAGGACATAAAAGGATTGATGTATAGAGGAACCGTAGTGTTTTTTTCATATATTAGACAAGATTAGGTAGGTAACGCATTTAGGTCGGCATGGACCAGTTGGGCTGAGGGAATTGTTTCTGTGCTGTATGGCTCTATGACTTAAGATCAAGTAAGTGAGGCATCATCTTGCCATATATTTCCAGCATTTGCATTAATTTTCAAGTTTGATTTGTTTTTCCCTCATAGTACCTTGATACTTTTCATCATATTTCCACAAGTCGTGTGGTTAAAGCGTTGTCTGATAATCGTCATTGATTCAGGGAAAATCATGATTCACATTCCCAGCAAATGCTTAAGTTTAAATATTTCAGTTATTGCCTGTAGATGGTGCCACATTCATAAGGTTGAGCCATTTAGACATTAGTGGGCTTTCCAATTGTCGGGAAATGTTCATTCTCTTGAATCCACTAGTTACTGAACTTCATTTAAAAGTTACAAAATTATTATCCTTTGTGCCACAAGCCTTGATTAAAGGTATTTTCATTAAATTCAAGTGTGGAATAGATTGACCAAATTGTTCCATTAAGTAGAGATATCTGAAAGTTATCTAATCAGCAACTTTCTTCATCTTTACATAAACCTGTCCCAAAATACATAATTATGAATGAGAAGCCTCAAAGAAATAAATTACGCAAAGAGACCAATAGCTTGACTGATGTGAATTTTTCAGAAATGTTAAAGGGTAGTGCAGTAAGATGGTTTAAATTGATAAGTTTCAAATCATGAAGCCATCTGCCAGGTCATTAAGGCTTCCCAGAGACATCCTAAGACTAGCTTGCCATCTGATAGGACAAATAACTTGCGTTATTATGGCACAAAGGAGGATAGCTAGTTTTGACACATAGTCACCTGTTGTTATATAAGTGCATGCTTTGGCCTTTGGGCAGTGACTTCACCTTTTGAGGAGAGAGAGGGAGCCTGGACCCTTGGCTCATTGATCTAAATCCTTGAAGCCTGCTTATATTTCGTTGTGCTGGGAAATTCACAGAAATTAACACTTTGTTGCTGACTTTTGAGTAATTCATACAAACACTGGAGATGTAAATGTAAAAAGTGTTTATTTAGTATGACAAGCAGACCTTCTGCAAAAATCTCTTGGAAGATTCTCAAAATCCATCAAGGTTTTATACCCTTTAACCCAAAGATAACACCAGGTGATTAAATATACTTCCAATAGTAACAATTTCATAATTGACTTCAACATTTTGACTGTAGGCAAAAGACTGGGATGTTTTTACGATGGAAACACATCTCAACTATCAAGAATAACTTTGCATATTCAAATACTGCTTGTTGCAAATCCAGACACCCAAATCAGCCTTACAAATGCGGTGAGAGATGGCTCTATTGGCAGACAGAGGTCTCTTGTCAACAAGTTGAATATGCCACTTATTTTTTTTTTTTTTTTTTTTTTTTTTTTTTTTGGGCGCCGACCTGTAGGGGGTATGGCTGCCTAGCCTGCAGCTGTCTGTTTTTCATTTCTTTTTTCTTATTTTTAGTTAGTTTAGTGTTTTTGTTTTTAAGGAGTTCTAGCTTTTTTATGTGTGGGGAGGGGGGGGGGGAAGGGGGAAACTAATTTTCAGGGTCCCTACCTGGTCGGAGATGCAGCTTTTCTCCGGGCTGCACTTTCGACCCGTCCTCGCGGCCTACCAGCGGGCCTGGAACGGTATTTCCTGAGGGGACCGCCCGGAGCATCGGCTGCGGAGCTGCGGGTCCGAGGAGCGAGGGGACCGCCCGGAGCCTCGGCATCGGCGGCGGCGGAGCTGCGGGTGAGGACGGCGGTGCAGCGCTGGAGCGCCATTGCGGGGCGGGCGGTGCCTTGCCTGGGTCGCCGCGCTGGAACTCCGGTGAGCTGGACCGGCGTTAAAAACAACGCGGAGCTGCGGGCGGCGGCGCTGAAACTTTACATCGGGAGCCTGGGATCTCTCGATGAGATCGCCAGTTGAGCTCCATTCGGCGCGGCCTTGTCGGCTCCGGAAGCCACGGTTTCAAGTAGGGAGGCGGCCGTTCCAGGGTTCCCATGCCGCTGAGAGGACTCTCCCGACGCCGGAACATCATCACCCGGCGAGGACGGCCTGGAACATCGGGCCTCCGTAGAGGCAACTGTGGAGGCCTCAATAGGCCCGACTATGGGTGGACATTGGGGATGGGACTGGACTTTGTGCCTTCCCCCATAATGGGAACCATTGTGGGGGGATGTTTTTATGTTAAAGCTATTTATTATTGTTATGTTTGTATTCTTTTTTATGTGCTGCATTGGCAAAAGGAATTTCACTACATCTAGGTGTATGTGACAATAAATCAACCTTTGAACCTTTGAACCTTTATCTCTGGGAAAGAAAACAAGAGTGTCAATGGTATTTTAGTGTCATATGTACCAGCTACAAAACGATGACATTCTTGATTTGCTACAGCTTTGTAGGCCCATTAACACAGAACCTAAATGTATAGGGTGATTTCACGAAAGGTCACTGGATCATAGATCCTCACCCACGTGACCGCAAAAGCCAACTGGGGTACAAGCGTCACTTCCGGTACATGTTATTGATGCTGAAAACGCGAACTTTCACACCCGTTAAAAACCGCGAAAACGGCCCGTTTTTGAGCTGTAAATAACTGTGCCAGTCGGGGTGACCGTGAGACACAGTTATCTTACTTTACAGTCCAGAAGATAGATAAAAACAAAGGTAGATACAAGAGGGAGCTGAAGGGGCAGCAACAGTGGAAGTGGTTAGCGGACATTCGCCGTGGAGATATAAAGATCGAAAATATCGGGAATTATCGCGTTTGCTCGCTGCATTTCATCAAAAGTAAGGCATTATTGACGTTTTATCTTTATTCATTTGTTATATGAAAAGTTTTAAAAGTGAAAAATCCGTCAGTAAAATTGCAAAATCGCCCATGGTTCTCAGGTGGGCTTTAACATGCAAAATGAAAACGCTTCTGAAGCTAAATTTACCATTTAAATAATCGTAAACTATCAATGCGTTTTGAAATAAATTTTACTCAGATGCAAGCTAAGGAATGGGATAATTGTCAGCTGTTAATTGGATAATAATAATAAAATGTCCTGATTTTGTCCAATTAACAGCTGACAATTATCCCATTCCTTAGCTTGCATCTGAGTAAAATTTATTTCAAAACGCATTGATAGTTTACGATTATTTAAATGGTAAATGTAGCTTCAGAAGCGTTTTCATTTTGCATGTTAAAACCCACCTGAGAACCATGGGCGATTTTGCAATTTTACTGACGGATTTTTCACTTTTAAAACTTTTCATATAACAAATGAATAAAGATAAAACGTCAATAATGCCTTACTTTTGATGAAATGCAGCGAGCAAACGCGATGATTCCCGATATTTTCGATCTTTATATCTCCACGGTGAATGTCCGCTAACCACTTCCGCTGTTGTTGCCCCTTCAGCTCCCTCTCGTATTTACCTTTGTTTTTATCTATCTTCTGGACTGTAAAGTAAGATAACTGTGTCTCACGGTCACCCCGACTGGCACAGTTATTTACAGCTCAAAAACGGGCCGTTTTCGCGGTTTTTAACGGGTGTGAAAGTTCGCGTTTTCAGCATCAATAACATGTACCGGAAGTGACGCTTGTACCCCAGTTGGATTTTGCAGTCACGTGGGTGAGGATCTATGATCCAGTGACCTTTCGTGAAATCACCCTATACAATTCTCAATTATACAATAAATTACCAATTAATGATACTAGGTAACCAGACCATAATAGGGCAAAAATCCAAAGTCCGTGGTGCAACCAAAACAGTCAAGAGTGTTTAATTGTCATATGTCCCAGATGGAACAATGACATCCTTACTTGCAACCAAAGATCTTAGAGCAGAGCAAGATGGGTTACTCTCACGCAAACGTGTAGTACGCTCATGGGCGGATTCATGGGTGATTATAGGACCCATTTTAGCGACCAGTCCCCGCCATCTTGTTCCGCCATCTTGCTTCCGGCCAAAGATCGGATCTTTGTTTCTGCAGCGGGGAGAGGGAGTGCGCAGCCCGGGGCAGCGGGGAGAGGGAGTGCGCGGCCCGGGGCAGCGGGGAGAGGGAGTGTGCGGCCCGGGGCAGCGGGGAGAGGGAGTGTGCGGACCGGGGAGAGGGAGTGCGCGGCCCGGGGAGAGGGAGTGTGCGGCCCGGGGCAGCGGGGAGAGGGAGTGCGCGGCCCGGGGAGAGGGAGTGTGCGGCCTGGGGCAGCGGGGAGAGGGGGTGCGCGGCCCGGAGAGAGGGAGTGTGGGGCCCGGGGCAGCGGGGAGAGGGAGTGCGCGGCCCGGGGAGAGGGAGTGCGCAGCCCGGGGAGAGGGAGTGTGGGGCCCGGGGCAGCGGGGAGAGGGAGTGTGGGGCCCGGGGCAGCGGGGAGAGGGAGTGAGCGGCCCTGGGCAGCGGGGAGAGGGAGTGAGCGGCCTGGGGCAGTGGGGAGAGGGAGTGAGCGGCCCTGGGCAGCGGGGAGAGAGAGTGAGCGGCCTGGGGCAGCGGGGAGAGGGAGTGAGCGGCCCTGGGCAGCCGGGAGAGGGAGTGTGGGGCCCGGGGAGAGGGAGTGAGCGGCCCGGGGCAGCGGGGAGAGGGGCATAGGAGGGGGGGAGACATTGCAGTGTGGGGGCAGGCGAGGGAGTGCCGGGGGGGGGGGGGGGGGAGAAGAGTTGAGTGGGATAAGGCCTAGTGTGTGTGAAGTTGAGGGGAGGTTTACAATGTTTCTTATTTAATGTCCCTTGTCTAGTCTGAAATAAAGTTCATCATTGGATCAGAAGAAATATAATTGTGTGTATATGATTATATACATTTATATCACATTCATGTATGTGTGTTTACAAACATTTTATTCTTTAACAAGAATTAACAGAATTAAGAACTAACAGAATTATGAATCTAACCCTATATCACACACAAAAACTTCCCCCGCAATGTCAATTACCCTGCGGGTCGGGTCGGTTCCGGTTACTACAAAATCAACTCAAACACTGCTTGTGAGCCATTTAAAAAGAAATAATTTAAAAAACATTAAAAAAGACAATTACCAGAGTCAAATTTTATTCTTGACAAGAAGTATGAACTGACAGAATTATGAATCTAACCCTATATCACACACACAAACTGTTGCCCCGCAACATTGATTACACTGCGAGTCGGGTCGGGTCAGGTAGGTTCCGGTTACTAAAATGTGCGGGGGAAAATGCCCAGGATCCCCTCCGTAGCGGACTACACGTCAGCCCATTGTATTTCGCAGGAGTAGCCCATCTTGCTCTGCTCTAAGATCTTTGCTTGCAACAGCACAACAGAATGTAAACATAATACAATATAATAAATGAGAAAAAAAGATCAGTGTGTGTATACAGTGTATACACATACCTCAGATACACATATATAGATGATATATATATATATATACGTACACACAAAAAAACCCCCAATAAAAGTGTAATAGATCTGTACTTCAGATTAGTTTGGAGATACAGCGTGGAACCAGGCTCTTCAGCCCATCTGGTCCGGGCCAACCAGCAATCCCCGCGTATTAACACTGTCCTACACACACTAGGGACAATTTTCACATATTACCAAGCCAATAAACCTACATACCTGTACGTCTTTGGAGTGTGGGAGGTAACTGTAGATCTCGCAGATAACCCACATAGGTCACGGGGAGAATGTACAAATTCCGTACAGACATCACACCTTAGTCGGGATCGAACACGGGTCTCCAGCGCTGCAAGCGCACTAAGGCAGCAACTCTACCCCTGTGCCATTGTGCCGCCCTGATATGTAATAGATAGGTCTGTACTAGATCAGAGTTGTTAAGATAGTGATTAATGTTGTGTAGTGTTCAAGAGCCTTGGTTGATGGGAAGATGCTCTTGAACATGGAGCTCAAGGTTTTCAAGTTCCTTTACCTTCTTCCTGGTAGAGGTAAGGAGAGCATAACCTGGGTGGTGTGGGTCTTTGATGATATTAGTTGCCTTTTGAGGCAGTATACTGCTGGAGAAATTCAATAGGTCTCTGAAACATAGTCCTCATTGGTTAGGAGTCCTGGAATGCATGATATTTGGAGATTAATGCCAAACGTGTGAAGATTTGATGGTGGGGGGGGGGGTGGGGGGGGTTCTGGTAAAAAATGGGTGATTATCTGTTTTGTAACTAGAACAACATTACATAGCATTATTTTTCCATAATTTGTATTAAATATCAAATTAAAGACATGGTGTAGGAAAAGTACGGTTGCATTCAAAATTTCAATCTTTAATTTTCATTCCAAAAATGATATATACTTCATCCTCATAGATGGTCCCGTGAGCTCAATGGTGACTTACCTCCACTCCACTTATGTGATATTGTAGTACCTCAAGAAGCCATTATGTGAATTTCAGAACCTTTCATGGGTGGTGGGGATGCCTAATGGGAAAGGCCCCTGTACTTTACAAGGTAATGACTGGGCTTCCGTGTGGGCCTAATCTATGGACTCGAGGTGCTCAAGGTCATCATGAATGCTTCCTCTCCACTTTGAGCCATTAAGGAAGGGCTGTGTGCAGGGAGGGCAACTGCCAGAGCAGGAATTCAACATTCCTTGAACAGAAAGAAAAGGCTGCTATTATGACTTTAATGAGCCACCCAGGGAGTGAAGTTGTAAATGCAAAAAGTTTTTATTTAGCCTAACAAGCAGACCTAGAAAAATCTCTTAGAAGAATCTCAAAGTACATCAAGGTTTTTATACCCTTTATACACAAAAGTAATACCAGGTGATTAAATATACTTTCAATATTTACAAGTTCATAATTTGACTGTAGGCGAGAGGCTTTGTACAATATGTTCTCAATGGGAGCACATCTCAACAAACAAGAACAGAATATTCAAATACTGTCTGTTACAAATCCAGACACCCAAAACTGGTGAGAGATGGCTCTTTCTGCAGAGAGAAATGTCTGATTACTACTTGTTATTTCACGTGAACAGTTTTTTTTAAGACAGGTTCTTATTTTAATGGCTGCTATTTAATTAACTCCTGATTTAAAAAATTTTAATTTACATTTAGCTCCTCACAGTCCACAGGTGCAGAACTATATTTAAGTATGTTTAAGTATTTTTTTTTGTTTTTTTTAGTATTTTATGTGGGTATGGTAACGGGGAAACCGTCCTTCAGTCACTTCCTGGCGAGGATGCGACTGTTATTCGAGTTGCGCCCTCGCCCCCCTTTTTGCGGCCTACCAACTGGATTGGCACGGCCTTTCCTGCCGTGACTGGACCAGATCTTCAGCAGCGGCGGCGCAGAGCTGGATACATCGCGGAGCGGGCGACACCTCACCTGGGATCGCCATTTGAAGCTTCGGAGTGTTGGGCCTGCTGCATCGACATCACGGAGCTGTGGTTTGCGGAGCTCCCAACGCGGGCGGCGCGGACCAACATCGAGGAGTCCTGGGACCCTTTGCCGGGGGCCGCCAGCATTGAATCACCACCCAGCTCGGCCTGTGGATTTCGGGAGCCGCGGACTCTGGTGGGAGCTGGCCGATTCAGAGGTCCAGGCCGCTGAGGATGTTCTTCCTTTCGACGTTGGGGTTCCATCGTTCCTGGCGAGAGGGCCTGAACATCAGGCCGCTTGTAGCGGCGACTGCGTGGGGTTCGGGAGGCCATGACCACGGGTGAACATCGGGGAACATCAGCGAGGAGGTTGACTGGACTTTGGTTCCTTCCCTCACAGTGGGGAACTTTGGTGCCGCTGTGGGGATGTTTGTGTTGTGGACTATTGTGTTCTGTGTTTTTTTAATTCGTATGACTGTACGGGGAAATAGCATTTTGTTGTCTCTTACTTGAAGACAATGACAATAAATTGAATCAAATCAAATCAAATCAAATAGAAGTGTAGAAGCAAATGAACAATCCAGCTTGGTGTCTGAAAAAGTGTCCCAACTTGAAATGTTGCCTATTATGTTCTCAGAAATGCTGCCTGACCCGCTAAATTACTCTAGCACTTTGTGCCTTTTCTCATTAAACCAGCACCTGGAGTTCTTTAAATCTATTCTCTAAGTGCATGATTGCATGTCATGCACATATGCATGGAGATGCTGCAGGTAATGGTCTGAGAAAACTACACGTTCCTATCACTTGAATGCATTGGTCCGTGAAATCTAGAACCAGACTTGGCAAAGTTTGTAGGGTGAGGTAAGCTGACAGCTACATTGGCTTGGGTTCAAGCCCAGCCTTGGGCAGTGTCTGGTGAATTTACAGTGCATGTTTTCTCCATCAGTTTCAGCATGTAGTCTGGCTGCTTCACACAATTCTAAGTTGTGCTTGTAGCATAAATGGCTAAGATAAATTACCCCTCAGTGTAGGTAAGTGGCAAAAGAGTCAAAGGGAAATTGATGGGTGTGAGAAAAATGGTAAGTTGCAGGGCTGCTGAATAAGGACCAAGGGGATTGTTCTGCTGTAGGCTGACATGGTTCTGAAGGACTGAATGCAAGTACACAGTAATTATTTGTACTCCAGACAAATGAAGCAGAAATTTGCTAGTGCAGTTTATTTTTTCAGCCCATTTACAGATCAGGACTTTATTCCCCTTGGAGCACACGACGATAAGGGGTGATCTTATAGAGTTGCATAAGATTGAGGGAAATAGAAAGGATAGATACACAGAATTCTTTACCCAGAGTAGGGCAATCGAGAACAAGAGGTCATAGATTTTAGATGAGATGGGGAAAGATTTAATAGGAACCTGAGGGGCAACATTTTCATACAGAGGATGGTGGGTATATGGAACAAGCTGCCAGAGCAGGTAGTTGAGGCAGGTACAGTAACATCTAAAAACCCATTGGACAAGTACATAGGTAGGCAGGTTTTAGAGGAATATGGCCAAACTTGGGCAGGTGGAACTAATGTATGTAACACATCTTGTTTGGCATGGCCAGGTTGGGCCATGGGACCTGTTTCCATGCTGAATGACTCTATTACCTTTGAAGTTACCACTTTTGGGGTACAATAGCAATACTGGGCAAGTAATATGAAACTTATTTGTATAATGTAAAATTTCAACTGGTTAAGTCGGGATGTCCAAGAAAGCACAACCCCATGCCTCTCCTAGCTTATTGCTAAACACCATGGTCTCTGGTAAATGTCACATGCCCCTCCCCAAACGTCACTTGTAATTTCACATTTACTAGACTGTACGGCACATAAATAGATTATTCTTTTCCTGATTGTGAAACAGGTTTACAAATTACAAAAGGGGAACTTTTAAGCTTCCTAACAACCTCTGTGATAACAAGAACAAAGAACGTGCATTTATGAATGCCTTGTAAGGATTTATGGTGACCATGAAGTGTTTTACAATACTTTTAGAATGAAGTCACTAGTTACAACCTTCTCTTTGTTCTTGGGATACTGAACCTTCTTTACAAGCAGACTCAAAATTCTGGAGTAACTCAGACTGAAGAATAGTCTGAAGAAGGGTCTCGACCCGAAACATCACCCATTCCTTCTCTCCAGAGATGCTGCCTGTCCCACTGAGTTACTCCAGCATTTTGTGTCTGCTTGTAAAGAGGTTCAGTTACTCTGAGTTACTCCAGCATTTTGTGTCTATTCCAGCATTTGCAGTTCTTTCCTACACCTCTTTACAAGCAGTTCTCCCTGTTGCTAACAAAGAAAAAACATTGTCCCTGCTTTTTTTTTAGGTTGGTTGAACAAAAGCAGAAAGCTTTCAGTTTAATGTAACATGTTATCAACCTGAAGGATTCTTAATCAAAATGTTCATACTTGGAGCAACAGGGTTACCCAGAAAAAATTGCTCCTACAAAATGTTAGCTGAACTCCACAAAATGTGAATTGACTGGCCATTGAATTTGAGCACAGTCAATTAAATAGTGGAACTATAAGTAATTAGAAGACATTTAAAATGGAAGAGTTAACTTACAGGCAAGATTATAACTGAAAATAAGATCATAATATAATGCAATAATAGGAAATCACATCAATAAAAGTAGAAAGGTGTGCCAAACTGTGTCACATGGATGTAGTCATGAAAGGAATACCAAACACATTATAGCCTTGAAGAATGATTTTATAATTGTCGAATGACTTTCCTCATACGGTAAATGAGTATAAGGCATTTCATTCTGGTAAGAAAGGTAACGCAGATAATATATATGTCTTTCCTGATACGATTTTAAATTGGATCTTGATGAAGGACCAGGAAATGCATTTATCCAATCTTTCAAAATGCATTGGAAGATAATAAAGGTTATAACAAAAATAATCCAAGCACAAGGGTCTTCTCTGGATATAAAATTGAAAGCACAGAAAGAAGATAGAAGGTTTTTTGACCGCTCAGACCTTACCATTCAATCAGAATGGGTGATCCTCTGACTCTTCTACTTTCCCACCCTTTCCTTGTATCCCCAAATGTTGTTAACATAAAATCTCAAAGATAATTTCAAGGATTTACTACCCCTGACACAAAGAGATTTATCCGTAATTCAGTCTCAATGATTGATCAATCCACTGGAACTAATTTTTTGATTCCATAGATAAAGACTCAGTAGTTGACATTTGCCATTAAAACTCTCTGTGAGATACTCTTCTAAGTACCAATAAGTAAAGGCCAATCATTATCCCTCTTCACAAAAAGTCCCAGAAATCACACTGTTGCCCTAACTCATGACAAGAATATCCTTCCTTAGTTAGAGAGCAGAACTACAAATGGTAATCAAAACTGATCTCAGCAAAGTCCTGTAAAATGTCAGCGTATTATTTTGTAATCCAACCCATTGTGATTAAAACAACCACTTACCTTTCTCAATGTTTCTTGCAGCTTTCACTTTACTTTCATAAATGAGATCACAAGGATCCTTTTACTAAAATTAACAATTTTCTTAACTATTCTGTTTTTCTTCCAACCAAAATTCATATTTTTTGATTTCCTTCATTCTCCATTAATGAATTTGGCATTGTCAACAAACTTGTGTATGTCACATTCTGTCTTTTCAACATAGAACATAGAATACAGCCCTTCAACCCATCATATCTGTGGCGAACATGATCATAAAGTCATAAGTGATATCAGTAGAATACGGCCCATCAAGTCTACTCAGAATTTATATCACGGCTAATAGATCTATCTCTCCCTCCTAACCCCATTCTCCTGCCTTCTACCCATAACCTCTGACACCTGTACTAATCAAAAATCTATCTGTCTCTGCTTTAAAAATAACCACTGACTTGGCCTCTATATCCTTCTGTGGCAAAGAATTCCATAGATTCATCACCCTCTGACTAAATAAATTTCTCATCTCCTTCCTAAAAGAACGTCCTTTAATTCTGAGCTATGATCTTTAGTCCTAGACTCTCCCACTAGTGGAAACATCCTCTCCACATCCACTCTAGCCAAGCCTTTCACTATTCTGTATGTTTCAATGAGGTCAACCCTCATTCTTCTAAACTCCAGCGAGTACAGGCCCAGTGCCGACAAATGCTCATCATAGGTTAACTTACTCATTCCTGGGATCAATCTTGTAAACCTCCTCTGGACCCGCTCCAGAGCCAACACATCCTTCCTCGGATATGGTGCCAAAAATTGCTCACAATATTCCAAATGAGGCCTTACCAGTGCCTTATAAAGCCTCAGCATTACATCCCTGTTTTTGTGTACAAGCCCTCGTGAAATAAATGCTAGCATTGAGTTTGCTTTCTTGAGTTTGCTGATGCTGTTAAACTAATTTACTTTGCCTCAACGTGATCCATATTCTACTCTTCCCTACATATCCAGGTGCTTATCTAAACAACATTTATATGCAACAATCATATGTTTATTAAAAGTTAGAAGGCAGCTTGTGAAAGAGTAGGCCATCTCGGGGACTTTCAATAATTATGTTCATTAAATACATTGCATGTTTTACTATTGATTACGACCTTTGCACTTGTTTGCAGCATGAGGAGTCAGGAGATTTACACGTGGAGCCAAGGGATATGAGCAGGATCTAAAATAAATACTTCTCGTTGGTCTTCACCAGGAATAAGGATGTGAGAAATGGAAGGTTAGGATGGGGGAATGCTGATATTCTGGAACATGTCTGTCGGGAACGATGAAGTGTCAGAGATATTGGCACACTTTAGGTGGAAAGGGCCCCAGGGCCTGTTGTATCCCATGATGGTATGGGGAAGCAAGGAAAAAATGTATGTGTTGTAGTTCATAGCATAGGTAATGGGATGATACAGAGGAACACAAATCAGATTGTGAGATGTGTTCAGGTGCTCACAATCACGATGCCAGAGACAAAGTCGTGGAAACAAGAAATTTGTTTATTTACGAGTCTGCAGAGCCGGGTGCCTCTCCAAACCGAGACAAAGAAAGTACCCTCCCTTTATACAACACAATTTCGCTGAATTCCCCCTCCCCTTCTGGCTCCTTCCAATCAGAGCGCTGAGGTGCACAATCTTCTGTAACGCCCAGAGTACCTCCCAGATCATACATCGCATGTTCATGGTAATTAGCAGTTTCCCGATCAGGGGCGTATATGTAATATTCATTTACCTCATTAAGCAAGCGCAGTAGTTATCCACATGACTCATTAATCCTTTCTTGCTGCATACAGTTTCTTGCGGTTACCGCTGTTTGTACAACTTATCTCTGTTTCTACAGAGCCGTTATCAGTGCGTTTTCAAGAGCGGTGGTGGTTTAATCATCCTGTCCCTCAAGATGGAAAGTGGAGTGGTGGCAAATGGGATTTAATTTAGACCAGTGTAAGGTAATGCACTTTTTGAAGTCAAATACTAACAGGACATAGGGTATAGGTATGATGGAGTGGTGGATGGAGACTGTATGGCGATGGAGTGTTTGTACAGAGCGGCCTTGGGAAAAGGACTGTATCTACTCTGCCTATGTTTGTCATCAGTTTATAGAGGTCCATGAGGTCACACTTCAGCTTCTCACATTCCAGTGAACCCCTCCATTTCAGGCAACATTCTGCAGAAACCCTTCTGCTATCTTTCTAATGCGGCAACTTACTTCCTCTAGTGTGGCGGCCAGGACTGTACAAAAAATTCCAAGTGTGGCCTCACCAATGTTTTGTACAGCTCCAACACAGCATCCCAGCAGTTATATTCAATGCCTCAGTCTATGAAGGCAAACATGCTAAATACCTTCTTCACAGCCCCAGCCACAGCAATGACAGCCTTCTGAAGTAAAACAATATTAGTTTTACTTTATTATAAGTGTTTTATTATTTTTAAAAAAAGAGCTTGATCTAAAACTAAAGTAAGCTAACATTTTTGGCATAATTACCAAGATAACAGTCATAAACATGTTAAAATTTAGAATAAATATTTATTAAATTTTCAACAATTATATCCATTATATACATTGCCTGTTTTACAACTGATTGGTACATTTGCAGTTTATTGCAGTGTAAGGATTCAGGAAAACTAGTGACAAATACCATAAGCTCAAAGCTCTTGGGAAAGGATAGCTTGCAAGTTTGAAGATGGCGAATGATTTTTAGTGTAATCCAGATTCACTAGATTTGCCACGTTCCAGTTGAAAGGTAGACAATAACACATTCATCATTTTGAAAGTATATCTGGTATTGTCTCTGGGTGTTCTTAGAATTATATATTCTCCCTATCTCTTTAGACCAAACAGTGACTGCGTCGATAAAGACTGGGCATACTTCTGATGTCAGAAATTTTAGGCATTTGCCTATTTTTATTTTACAAAAACACAGCCAGAATTTTGAGGCAGTTATAATGTGAGAAATTGATGGACACTAGGAGTGGTCTATGGTCCATCTTTCAGTGTGTATTCTAACCAAGTTTCAAGGCAGGAGTGGCTAGCAGCAAAGCTACACTAAGTGGGTGGAATTTCCAAAGCAGCATTCATGCAATATCTGACAGTAACCTCAACTCTGTATTCCTGCCAGCCCCGATAACCCATCTATTCATCTGTCTCAAGAATATTCAAGGACTATACTTAAATTAAGCTAATAAGAAGGACATCTTCAGAAACTCTTGATATGGGTTATAATTGAGTGTCACTGACCCCACCAATCAGTGGAAGAGAGTATCTCATACTGTACCCTCCAGACTTGGGATACCAGAAAATTCACACTCAGAGTTTCAATCATTTATACACAGATTACATTCCACCCATCAAATTTGAAAAGCCACGATGCTAATATTACATTTGGATATTAGTATAGAGTTGATCATTTTCATTCCAAATCAGAACTTAATGTGGAGCAATCCCTCAAATGTTCAAGGTTATCAACTGCATGAATAATAAAGTTAATATTGTCCTGCGGCAACACATATGATGCATTGTTTTTGAATTTCGTGATCAGGGATTCTCTAGATAGTGGGTTTCTCCAATGTCCATAAAAAGTGTCACATCTTCCACGGAGCACATCTTTGTTCTTCAGAACCAGAACCACTTCTCCATACATTTTCTCAAAGTTGGCCACGTTATCTTCGGGATGTTGGAGCTCCACTTTTTTGAGTAACTCATTAAGAGCGTCTCGCTGCATGTTGGTTTCACTGAATGATTCAATGCTCACATCTCCATCCAACAATGCAGAGCAGGCATTGAATTGGAAGGAATGGCGAGCTTCATGCTCTGTCTTTGGGAATGGTCTGTTGATGTACCGGGAAACAGGGACACGCAAAATGATCTTCTCAATCATAGAGGGTGAAAAAACACCCTCATTGATAGTTGCTAGTTGCCTCACTGAGACAGCAGCATCTACCACCCAGTGCATGCCCAGATGAGCTGGGAAGCGCTTAAATGCAATGTCTTGCTCTTCCAGGAGAAAGCTTGTCTGGTCTAGTGGTGCTATCTCCTGAGGTTGATAATCACCATAGAAAGCAGAAAATCCAAAGCAGCCAGGGGTATCATCCAGAATGCTAGCATTTCCCTCCATCCCAATTGAGGCTAGGATGGCTGCCTCAAAGCCCAGCCGTGCAGCATTGCCAATGTGGATGGGTTTTGCCTGGGTGGCTGCATTGGCCATTGGTGCCCCTGCAAGTGAAGCTGCAATAGCCAGGGCATTAACACATTGATTGGGCTTAAGCTTGAGAAATTTAGCAATGGCTGCAGCACTGCCCATTGTCCCCACAACACTTGGAGGGTGGAACCTGGAAGATAAAAACATATTCAAATCAGATACTATTGCTGCGTTGTTACTGTTGCTTTATATGAAACTATACCAATAGATTTTACAGTAAATGCTGTGATACTTTGATAACATGCTATTTTATGGATTAGATTTGTATAATGTGTAGCTTCTATAAAATGTACTGCAGTTTCTCACCGTCAATGCTAACAATCCTTCGAAAAGCAGAGACTTCCATCACCGAGAGAGATAAGGTGAGCAATTGGCACCTAGGAACACCACTACCTGCACATTCCCCTCTGTCCCCCTCCTAGACTGACCCAGAAATATAATGCTGCTCCCTCATTATCACGCGTCTCAACCCTGGAATACCTTGCCTGGTGATATTAGAGGTTGGCAAGAAAACCTTCCTAGCCTGCAACGCCCATATCATGAAAATAAAGTGGCGCAGCGGGAGAGTTGCTGCCTTACAGTGCCAGAGATATTGTAAAAGGGTTCGATCCTGATTCCGGGTGCTGTCTGTGTAGAGTTTTACATTCTCCCTATGACTGGATGGATTTTCTCCGGGTGCCCCACTGGGCTCCCTTCCCACACTCCAAAGACATGCAGGTTTGTAGGTTGCGTAGGAAGGAACTGCAGGCGCTGGATTAAATTGAAGAAAGACACAAAATGCTGGAGTAACTCAGTGGGACATGCAGCATCTCTGGAGAGTAGGAATGGGTGACTTTAGTCTGAGGAAGGGTCTCGACCCGAAACGTCACCCATACCTTCTCTCCAGAGGTTTGTAGGTTAATTGGTTTCAATAAATTGTTGCTCGGTTTGTTGGTTGGGTTTCAAATCCTCTTCTACAGATTTGTTGGTTGGGTTTCAAAAATATATAAAGGGCGCGTAGATGTCACCCGTCTGAATACAATAGAAACAGCAACGGCTGGGTTGTGACTGATTAAATGTGTTTTTTTTAACTCTGAAATTAAATAACTACCAGCCAAACTTTCACAATTAATAATTTGGAAAAGATTTCTCCCTTAATTGTATCTTTCTTTTCCTCATACTGTTTCACTTTCTTAACACGAGTTGGCACCGGATTAAATAGTCTAAATTCCACGCACAACCACAGTAATTTACGACTGCTTATCTGAAATACTACACTGCAAATTACTGCAGTCACGTTTCACTACTCTGCTGAAAGATGAACATGAGACGTTGGCGTTTCTTCCTCCGCAAGTTGCTGACTAGCTGAGTATCTTCAGCATTTTCTGTTTTCATTCCTCAATTTGATTGACCAAGGGGAGACACACTGGCGTTGGCAGAGAGCGCCAAGAGTGCTCTCCGTTGTACATGGGACACCAGCCAAAAAACACATTGACGGCGCAGGAAAGGACGGTGGGGAGAAGAGAGGAGGGATGGTGGGCTGGAAGGGGCAAGGCAGGGGTGGGGCGGGGCGGGGATCAGGGGACGGGTGGGGTGGGGTGGGGTGGGGAGGAGTGGAGACACAGCAGTGTATTTTGTTGCTGGTACACATTATACAAATGGGTTCCGACCCGAAACGTCACCCATCCTTTTTTCTGCAGAGATGGTGGTTGACCCGCAGAGTTACTCTGGCAGAGTATATCCCAGCATCTGCCGTTCCTTTCTACACATACATATCTGCAACTGTATTCTAGACACACTAAACAGCACAATTTGATCTTTTTTTCCAGAAACACTATTAAACTCTTAATAAAATCAATGTTTTAAGTTTAGCGCCAGGACCTTACCTCTTGGGGATGTTGTGCGCCTCCTGGGAGAAGCGCATCAAGCGGCCCTGAATTTCAATGCCCACGTTGAAAGCCAGCAGTAAGTCTGCGCCACTGGGTTTGGAGTTCTCTGGCAATAGCTGGGCGGCCGCCAGGAGGGCGGGTAGCACAGCCCCTGACGGGTGGGTAGCCGGGTGCCAGGTATCGTCGAAATCCATGGAGTGGACCTGGGGGTGAAGAGGCAGCATCCAGATTAGTCGGTGCAACAACAACCAATGGCCGAAGGCTACGAGGCGGAGTGTTTTTTTAATCGTTAATGGAGTTGCTGTGTCTAGATTCAGTGCGACGTAACACAGGAGCTGCCGATAGTGTACAAAGAACTTACCGCCACTCCATTGGTGAAAGCAGCCAGAGTTGGGGAAAGTTTTAAACCACCCCGTCCATACACCGAGCTGACCGGGTCTTGGCTGTACATTTGCTGTCAGAAGAAAGAATGGGGAGAGGTTAGGAATGGAGAAACTGCGCGCATACCAAGAACTGTGTCCGGCCAGTGGGTCTAGAGACCGGAGCCGCCACTCCCTCTACATTCACGTCCACAGAGGTCGCGGACGATGTAAAGCGGGCAAAGGGACTCGGCGACGGATTCTTCACGCACTTTCACCCAACCAGAATTACTCCTTGCGTTTTGTGCCGTAAACTTTGAGAATCAGCTCAAAGTTTTCTCCAGGATTACTAACTCAAGTCAAAATGCTGGAGGAACTCAGCGGATCAGGCAGCATCTGTAGAGGAAACCGGAGAGGTGAAGTTTCCATCGTCTGAGGAAGGGTCTCGACGTGAAACATCACCTATCCATGTTCTCTCGGGATGCTGCCTGATCCGCTGTGTTGCTTCAGCATTCCCATTCTTGGTAAATCGCCATCCGCAATTCCTTGTGTCTACATTTACAGAATTGTTCTATTTTTATTTTATTTTTGCACTCAACTTGCTCGCTGTTCTGATAGTCTTAAATAAATGCACACCTGGCGGCGCTATACCGAGATGTGAACTCTGCTTAACAATGAATTAACTTAGAAACAAAATTCTGGAATAATTCAGCGGATCAGGCAACATCTCTGGGAAAAAGGAATATGTGACGTTTCGGTCGGAACACTTCTTCAGATACTTCTCCAGTCTGAAGAAGTGTTCCGACACTAAACATCACATTCATTTTCTATCGAGATGCTGCCTGACCTGCTGAGTTACTCCAGCATTTTGTCTTCAGGCTAAGCCAGAATATTCCTTCCTACATTTGAATTCACTTAGCTTGAGCTATCCACCGCATCGAAGGAAACTCACCCAGTTTAAGGCGGGAAGTTCAAAGATAGGTAAACGAGTAGTGATTTGGCACGGGGTATTGCGATAACTGTCCGCTCGCAGTTAGTTCACGTTGAACTTACCTGGCAGTAGTTCAGGCAGATGTCAAAAACATGACTGGTGCTGCCCAGTAGTCCGACACCAATGTTGTCCAGAATCATGCGCTTACTCCTCCGCAGAACCACATCCGTGAGATGATCAGCCTGAACCCCATAAATAAACGAGGCGAAGCTGCCAGTTACCGTCTCTTTCAAGTCCGGGGCGATAATAGCTAACAGGAGAAAGAAACAAGCTCTGTGAAGATGTATGGAATTATGGGGTGGGTCTTGGTTCAGAACAGTGAAGGTATAACTACAAGCTCTTAGAGTTAAATATAAGTCTAGAACTTGTCACTAAAACGGTAACAGAAAAAACAACAATCACGGAACCAGGTGCAACATTTTCTGGTAAAGTGAGCGGATTTCGCAGTGATATCGCTCAGATGTTGGAAGTGATACCGTCGCCTCGGATCATGTGTTGCATTTGCTGCTTTATTACAGAATGCGAAACTAATTGTCCAATAACAAAAACACGATTTAAATCATTTTTCTTTCGACCTTTCACTCTTCAAGTGACAACTTTAGCACTGGCTTTAGAGCCATGGTTGTACGAATTGAACAATTTCGCATTCGAAATTTTAGAAATGTTATTAAAATTTAAGAAAATCTTAAAGCAACAGTACTAAGATTTCGCATAATCCGTATTCATCTTTATTGTCACAATTACACCGTATAAAGGAAACGCGTACGAATACATCAACTGCAAGTAATTTAATTTGCTTTCATACTAGAAACCAAATAGAGGATTTTTTTTACCTTTCCGAGATATTTTGTGGTACATACGCTTTGCAACTGGTACGGAGGACCGCGTTTTCTAAAGAAGAGCAGAATTTAGAACAGAGTTTGTAATGATTTAAACAAATTGAAATCAAACAAATAAAACATGATTACAAAGAAAGGGAACGGTTAATCTTTCGAAACTGTAAAAATATCTACCTGCAATATTGAAAGCATTCTGCTCTCTCTCTATCGATCTAGTTACGAACGCAGCGAAAGTATTTAAGGTCAAGTTTTCTCTAATTCTCCCCTCTTTAATTGTGGATTTATATACCATTTGAGAACCGGACAACAAAACTCACGTCATTCACTGTCCCAATTTTACACGCCCAATAACCACCCCCTTGATGCTATTATCAGCGATTTGCATAATAAGAATCGCCGGGAATTTCCCTGTTTTCCGCATTTTCTCATTGGAGGACTCAAGTTACAGAAGGCGTTGGCAGCTTCCGAGTTCCCCCGGCTTCGCGTGATGCCTCCGTGATTTTTTATGCATGGTGGTAGCTGATCATTTCCTTGTTCATTGCATCTGACCGAATATGTAATCCCCCTTCCACTGGGAAATCTGGGCGCCTCGTGATACAGGTGGCGACCATAACAAACATTAAAATCCCACTGGACATCTCGAGTGATTACGTGCAGAGTTTTGCTGAGCCCGCTACTCCCAGATATCAACTGGCCATCCCCAAAGTTAAATTTGTGCATAATCTCGTAAATGCAGACACAAAAATGCTGGAGTAACTCATCGGGCCAGGCAACATCTCTGTGGAAAAGGAATAGGCGACTTCTTGGGTCGAAACCCTTCTTCAGTCTGAAGTTACTCCAGCATTTTATGTTGGTGTAAGCCAGCATCTGCAATTCACCGCATGATACTTTCAACATGCTTTTCCAAAGTGGATGCCAAGAGCAGGAGAACATTTTGTCGTTGCTTACAATTCTGATTTTACAGGGGGCAAATTCTGTTCTCCTTCTTTCATAAATTGAGGACCTTGGTAGCAATGCCAATATTCAGTCTCATCACTTATTACTCTTGGGAAGATGGTGATCATGTCTTCCTGAAACACTCTCCTATTTGTATTAAAGGGACCTCCACAGTGCTGAGAAATAAGAAAATGCTGGCTTCTAGATTCAAATAGTTGGATTAAAGGATTGCATTGCTTGGATTAAATTTTGGTCCTTTTACTTAAACATTCTTCCAATAGGGAGAGCTGCCTATTAGGAGTGCATTGTATGGAATCCTACATGACTATGGATGCTTGCCATAAAGCACTGGATGCTTTTATTTACTCCCACCAAGTAGTTGCCAGCATGGATAAGCAAAAATACTACTGTTAAATAAACTCTTAATTGTGTATTACCAATTAAGGGAATATGTGTTAAGATCAATGAAATATGATAATTTAACAGGCAAGCTTAGAATGTTTTACCATTTATAACCAATAAGGGTAATATCAATCAACCATAATTCTTAGCTAGTTAATTCAATGAAAGTAACAAATGTTCGAGGCTATAATAATTACTAAATTGTAAAACATCCAAGTGTAGTATCTGTAGATGTTAAAATAATTGTATCGTTTGGGATACGTTTTGCATATTGAACTATGTACGTGCATTGAGAACATTTTTTTCTGATTAGAGCATGCTGTTCAGTCTTCTGGAACATATTTCATGAGTGATAAGATCAGCAATATGCAGGGCGTATAGTGTGTAGCTGCATTCTGTCTTTGTGACGGTTTCTTAAGAAAGTTGAGCCACCAATTATTTTTCAACAATGTTCATTAGTATTGTTGCAATCTATTTAAACCTTTTTTTATGCATTGACATTTTGAGAAAAGACTTGGTACTTTAAGCATCAGCAAATGTTTGATTCTTTTCATATTCCCGATACCTTACACCACATTCTGTGACTAGCAAAGACATAGTATAGTTAAATATGCCTTTTCATGCATATTCTCTAAAATTCATCCTTTATAGCTAGAATTTATGAAGCTAATCATAATTTGGTGTCTCATATTGACTATTAACTCTTCTTCTGTGAACTAGGTTTGTGAGATTAAAATAAACATAGAAAATGTAATGAACAATCTTTGGAAACAATTATTGTAACAAAGATTGTTCCTTGCATTTTCTATTTTCTGACCACTATTTTGGCTCTTTCGATTTATCTATTTATTTTATCAATGGAATGTTTGAAATATTTTGAAGTATGCATTTGGATATTTGAAAAAGATCAGCTCTAATTAAGATTTAGAATATCACTGGTTCTGCAAAAATCTGCTTGAATTGGAGATGGTTCACAATGCACTTTTAGGGAAAGTGAGATTTGCATCTGCCCGCTTAGGCCTAGTGAGGGGGTTGCCTGATTTGGAGAGGTAATTGTGGTGCCAATATCTAAACTCACCAACATCTATCAGCATCTACCCAGCCAATATTACAGAGCAAACTAAAGCACTGGCTTGCTGTAATATTGACTGGGGAGATGCTGATAGAATGCAAATAATCTCCTGTCGTGCATATGTCCCCATCAAAGTCATCATGTCATTGTGCAACTTTTCAGTCTAATTACCAATTAAGGAAAATTATATTTCCGTTTTAAACATGGACGTTCTAAAGCATGACAGTTAAAAGACTCAATGCCTGAATTTCAATTTGTGCAACCATTTCCTGTGAATCAAATTTCATGATTCATGGAAACTCTTGTTCAAGGCAAAATAAGGGCAATTGAACCAGTAAAATAATGTGGTTGATCTTCATGTCAATCCCCAGTAATTTGCAATTTAAGACGTAATACTCCGAATCTGGATGGATGATTAATAACAATTAACATTTCTGGAGTCCTCTGAGTGTATAGAACCACTCCAATATGATTGTCATCCAGGAAATTGAGCAAAAAGATGAAGTAATAGACTTTGAGACTTTGTTTGTTGTTGTAGTCTTGGAAACTCCACCACCCTTTAAACAATATGCTACATCCTAGTGAACAACATATACTCAACCTGCAGAGCCTTTTTTCATGTTTTATATTTTTGATTTGCAGAGGGAATTTCAAACGCTGCAGGTGTCTGCAACAAGAAATTATTGCTTTTCAGGATAACCACCAAACCTCCTAGTGACTGGTGCACTCAACCCACAAATCATCTTGTACAACAATTTCCAATCTATTATCACTTAAATGATACTTCATATTTTAAATGTGGATAACTACATGTATTATTGTCATATTACATCTGCTATGCATTGCCGATTCATTCAATTTGTCTACATTTGTCTGAAACCTCTGAATCCTTCTCACTTCTTACAACCACACTCAGTTTTGTGTCTTTGGAAATCTTAGAAATATTACATTAAGTTCTCTTATCCAAATCATTGAGGTGTAATGTGGAGTGCTGGGGCCGTAGCACTGACCGCAGAGGTAGCGCCCTAGTCACCACAATTTCAGATAGTGATTCTGTCGCCTGCATTAATCTCCACCAGTTTTTTTAAACCTTTTCAGCCCACACCATCCTCTTTCCTCCGTTAAGTTTTTTTTCTGCTTTACCCACTGCCCCCTTCCAACTTCAACGCAAGATCATTTTATTTATGTTTCAGATTTCCACCTCCTGCAATATTGTATATGCTTTGGGCAGCTGTATCAAACTGATGACAGCATCTCGCCCCCGTAGTATAAAAAGCTGTAATTAAGATTTAGAGTATCACTGGTTATGCAAAAATCTGCTTGAATTGGAGATGTTTCACATTGCACTTTTAGGGAAAGTGAGTGCCAAAAGTAAAGTATTTTCCGGGTTTAAAGTGAAAACAATAGGAAATATTGTAGAAAAAGGTGACGTTTCGGGTCGAAGACCCTTCATTGGTGTTCAATGCGACGGCTTATACGCTAATTTAAATCCCAGTGTGTTTTTGATTTTGTTTTTTGGATTGAATTCTGTTTTTAATTTGTGTCTCTGTGATGTCTTTATTACTTATTTTATTCTGATTATATGTTTTTATTCCTATTTATCTATGTAAGGTGTCATTGAGATGTCTGAAAGGTGCCCATTAAATAAAATGTATTATTATTATTATTATTATTATATATATATATATATATAATAATGCATTTGAGATTAAAACGTGTTCTACGTGGGATTTTATAACAACTGAACAACTGAACTGAACAATGACTCCCCCACCCAAGGCAGTTCCACGGAAAATGTCTTCTTCATTCCAAAATCATGAGCACTCAATGAGTTTCCAGATTTCAGTTTTCCACTTATCTGATGGAGTTAGTGTTCTTTGACATGTGAGTGCATATTTGTAATTAAAGGTGTGACGAAACACGAAGCGTCAGGGTTTATTTTTAACTCGAGCCCCTGGGGGTGGTTCTATTATGGGAACACAGTTGCATCGATTTCCTCTTCCCGGGCCGCTATAAAACGGAATCCAGAAGACTTATAATGACAAAGAGGAAGGCGGTGCTGAAACGTTGCATGTAAGCGATACACAATGCTTTCGATATAAACTTTATTAACGTTGAAACAGTTCAGTGGTTCAAACATCGGCCGTAAATAATATGTCGTTTTAAAGGGCTCTAAATATGTTACAGTTTAACACGTTTTGATATCAAATATGTAAAATATCGTTGGCTTCAATATCTTAATATCTCTCCAGCAGAAGATAACCAGTGTGTGGAAATGACAGTTCAAATTCTTCACATAGCCTGGCTCACATCAATGCGATTTACTTTGTGAATAATTTCGTGAATAATAATTATAATAATGTATTGGAGCGCATTTTTTCTCTCTCTAAAGTAAGAATTAGTCAATTATACCATCGATTACAGATAGTACAAAATAAACTTAATGCTTGTGCTGATATCGGCGTCGGAAACAGACACAGACACAGACAGATACTTTCAATGATTTGGTGACACTTTTTCCATTCAGATTTATTTGCAGGGTGCTGTAATAAAGTCGTAATAAATGTTACCGAGTTCTTGGAGTCCTCGTCGGTCAGACTGCATCTGCCTTACACTTTCCCCCTCCCGCTCTTGCTTCTGATCTCCTGATCCCACCGTAGTTTTTGAGTTGTATTGTTTGCTGTTGCGGTGTTTAATGCAGTTATCACATTATTTTACAGCGATCGCGGGTATGGTGGCTTCGGGGATGGATGGCGATGGGGAACTTGACAGTGAATGTTGTGCACATTTTCTTCAAACCCTTTAGATGGCGCCAAATTCACAATTGTGTGGGTTTTTTCCGGTCTTCTATTTCAACCTCTCCAATTGTTGAATTTCCTACGAAAATCTCAAAGATTAGATCACTTTTCCAAACAGCCCGAACAACATTTTTTCGCTAATCGCAACTTTTGTTTGCACTGTGACTCTTTGAGGTTATTTATAACGGTAAAACATGGAAAGGCAGCAAATAAGTTTTATTTAAAGGATTCTCGAGTGTGGTGGAATAGTTGAAAGTGGCTTGTTAGATGGTGTTTGTGGGGGTGGGGGGTGGGGGGGGGGGGAGGGGGGGGTGAGTGGTTGCAAATTAACATTAATCCATTAATTCAGAATTGAAGGGGATTGAGGATGATATGCCCTAAAATGGAAAGTGTGGCGAATATAAATAGGAAAACGTGGAAGGGGGAGGAGCACTGTTGTGTTGGTGGTCATGATGAAGATTGAGTGAAATTGGGTCCAGTGGTAATTTTAACTGTGATTTACAGTTTCAAATTTAAGTTATCTATGAAACAAAATCCAACGCCATTCTGTAATAAGATGGCTAAGGAATTATGTGGAACTAAAGAAATAAGATGCACCTGATATACACCAAAAGTGGTAAGTCAGTCACAAAAAAAAAATGGCAATAGTTAGGGTATTAAAGGAAGGTCTGAAATTGTCAGCGGTTAATGGTGTTCAGGTGCATAGACAGTGCCACAGAGGTAAATATAGCAAATCTCTGATGGGTAGCTTAGCAAGTTATATCCTAACTTGGCACAGCTTGAGACAGCAACAGGGTGGATAGGTGGCGAGTTAAAAGCATTGGTTTTGATTTTCATCGCACATAACCAAAAGTGCAAATATACTAGATAAAGATAAAGAGCATAAGGCAGTAAACAAGTGGAGAGAGCTGGTGGAAAGACAGACAGAGGTGACTAAGAGTGGGGCTTGGCAGCAGGATTTTAAGGGAGTGAGAGAGGTGAAACAAAGTATGGAGCATGATGTACGTGAAAAATAAAGGTCAAGGTGGAAAATGATTTTGAAAAGAATTGGAACTGAGCTGTGAAGAAGGAATGTCTTCCAATGTGTAGGAAGGAACTGCAGATGCTGGTTTAAACTGAAGATAGACACAAAAGGCTGGAGTAACTCAGCGGGACAGGCAGCATCTCTGGATCGTGATCCTTCTTGCAATAATAGCTAGCAGTGGGTCTGCAATGTGATTCATACTTAAGCAGTTCAATAGGAAAGGCATCAAGGTTGCGAAAGACATCTCACAGGTGATATATATATATTCAGAAAGCTCCATAAGGATGTGGACAACAGTCAAGGGTTTGAAGAAAGGGCTCAGATTGTTAAATATGCAAAAGAAAGAAACATAATGTGCTGAATGGAAATTGATAAAATGATCAAAGAGCTCCCATACACTTTGGAGATAGTTTGTTGCCAGAGAATAAGATTTGAAGCTTACCTTTGCTCCCAGAATAGTCTGGAGTGCTGGACAGTTTTGAGGCTCCAGGGAGAGGAATCGGTAACCAATTATGTTTAATGAAGGGTGGATAACTTGCAGCATATAAACCTGGGCCTTGAGAGAATAAAGGAAGATAAAAGAACATTGATTATCATAGTGCAGAGGAGAGATTTTCCTGGAGAACCAAAGATGGAGGTCAGGAGGTTACAGGTGGAGAAGTATGGTGGCAAATGGAACATCAAATATTTGGCAATCCAAAGTTTGGAAGTAAAATGACAAAAGAGGGGCCTCATTCCTAGAATAGAAACACAAGGGATTGGGGATATAAATGATGGAGTACGTCCAAGTGAAGGCAGAAATAGTGAGATCATTCTTAGTAGTGGAGAGGCCATGGAGTTCAAGGGGATATCCCTAAAGGTGGTTGAGCAATATATAATGAGGAAAAAGTTAGGGATGAGATCATCATGGGATATGAAAGCAAGGAGAGCTGGGAAAGAGAGGGAAATTACCTAGATTCAGAAAAGAAGCTCTGTGAGAAAATGAAGTAATTCCAGGAAGAACCTGAAATGGGGCTTTGCAACCAGATTTTAAAAGAGAAATTAGAGCAGTGAAATAAGATCAAAGGAGTTCAAAGGAGAAAATATCCAAGAAAGGAGCGGAGGTCGAGGTGCGATTTGGTGATAAGATGTGCCACCACATTTTGAGTAGGTGTAATCATCTGGAGGGGCTTCAGTAAGTCAGGAGAACTTTGATCAAAGGTGTGATGTCAATGTAACATCCATAATAATGATCAGGAGTGGTAATGTTTGTTCATGAGCAAACAAATAGTCATTTGATGAAGTCCAAAGAGACATTTGCAGATGAGAATGTTCATGGGATTACCAACCAAATGTATTTACTGGGGCATAAAAAAATTTAGAGGGAGACAAGGAGGGGAAAAAAGAAGCTGAGGAAAATATTAATGGTGATGAGAATGGTGGACAAAAATGGGAGAAGACAGAAAAGAAAGGATGGATTGGGATACAGAGAAAAAGACAAAGGGATAGAAAAAAAATAGATTTAGTGGTGCTGTGAAAATGTGCACAAAATTGATTGCAGTTTGTATTTTGCCAAAGTGAGATTTGATAAAGCAAGTTAATGGAATTTTAATTATTTTTTATGAAGTCTCTAGTGCAGCCTCATATTAAGGGGCACAATCACATTTGTAAAAACAACGCCTAAACTTTAAAAAATGCTAATACTTTGTTTGGGATCATAGCTATGTTCCTACACTTCACTTCAATTAATATTATTATTTTATTTTTATGAACTGTAATACTTGTAACGTTTGATTTATTTTTGGATAATGAGAGATGTCACGTTCTTAATGACTTCCATTTGTAATTTGATTCATGTTAGACTTAAAGACGATGGCCTGTGCATTTTACTAAATCATAATATTTCTTTACTCATTTATTCTAGATATAAAACAAAATGTCCAGTCCAGAAGGTTTTGCTGCTGTCTTTTACAGCGAGCCAGGAGTCCTTGGGCTTCTGGCCAACGTGATCAGTGCCTTCCTTGTAGCTCTGCAGAATTTTGCACAAGTGAATACAAATGTTCTGGCTAATGGAACTGAAAACATTTTGGCAGGTTAGTAATAGTACTGCAGTACGTTGTAACTGGTGACTGAAAACGATAGCAATAAAATAGACCAGAGGAAACAATTTTTTTTATATTAACAATCTTGAAATATTTTGTTGTGATGTTGTTCAAGTAACAACTGAATTCAATGGTTGTCAGGGAGAGAACACTCCCGACTGTCCCATCTACAAAATGCACTGCAGCTACACCCTGAGGATGTAATAACAGCATCTCCCAAACCCATGAACTCTGCAACCTCAAAGAGCAAGGATAGCAGATACTTATAAAAATCCACCACCTACAGATTCAGATCCAAGTTAACAAAGCCTCCTGTCAATGTATCTAGATCATGAAACACCTGGTCAAAAACCTTTTCCAGTTTGGGGAGATAAATTGGGAGTTTAAAAGTTCAAGGAGGTGGGAACCAACCACCAACTCAATGGCAATTATAAATATGCAATGAATGCAAGTCTTGCCAATGACATCCACATCCCTTACATGAATAAAAATGGTTTGAATTGAGAGGATTTAATTTCCCTGAAATGTAATGCTATTTGTTTTACAATCCAAACAAGTATTTGTAAATTTATTCTATTGCATATTTGTTTAATACCAAAGGGAATTTTGAAAATATTAATCAAATGTTAATCTCAGAGTTGAGGAGAAAAGATTGGAGCACCATTTGCAACAAACAATATTTCTAGAGCTAAATTATCTCTTCTGCTGCTCTGACGATGCTTCCAGTTGATTGAATGGAGACATAATTCTGCAGGCATTCTCTTGATTGTAAACGTAGAAACATAGAAAATAGGTGCAGGAGTAGGCTATTCGGCCCTTTGACCAGTACCACCAATCAATATGTTCAGGGCTGATCATCCTAAATCAGCTTTCTCCCCATATCCCTTGATTCCGTTAGCCCTAGGAGTAAAGAGCTATATCTAACTCATTGGAGTAACATTGGAGGAACAGTTAAAATAGCCCCAAAAATTGTGAATATGTCTTTTGATTATGAAGCGGTCCCACAGTTCCTTTGCTGACGCCATGCATAATAATCAGGAGAACCCACCCAGAAATGTGCTCCTGTTATCTATTCCCATATCCTTTAGTACAACATAGAGAATATGTTATGAAGCAACATTGAAGAAAGTCAAATTAATCAATGTTTATGGAACATCATTATTGCTTTGCTAAGGGGCTATCTATCATTCCGACAATCCCTTTAGAATCTTGACACCGATATTAAGATGTAGTAATATTTTACTGCAGCTGGGCATGAGTGCAGGTCTGCTTTCACTTCATAATAACACTAATGCTGTTAGCCCTGTTTGCTGCTGAAACAGACTTTGAAATATTCTGCAGTAAGCAGTCTTGTGCCACTTTGATTCTGAATTGTCTATAATTCTTGTGCAGCATCCATCTTACTTCAAAGTTCCCTTGATGTTAATCTGACCCAAAACAAATTATATTGCACACCTCTCAAATGCCTAACAATTGATACACCATGCAATGTCAAATCCCAGCATCGAGAGCTTGCATTCTCTATGCATCGTCCTTCACTCCCGTTTGGAGTCAGTTGCGATCTGCCTGCCAAGTATTAAAGCTATAATTTTGTAACAGTGTGAAAGGAACTTCTAAGAAGCCCAACATTTTAAATTAATAAATAGGAGATTTTCAAAGATTGTTCTTAAATAATTCTGATGCTGAGATCCCTTTTTAAGAAATGTCTTTTGAATGTGTTAACTTTTCATGGCACTCTTTAAGATGATAGGTTTGAAATTAAGAGACCTTTCAAAGGAATCAATGGTATTTAAATATTTTATTTTTATGTTTTATAGGAGTTCACCTTATTCTGATTGGCGGAGTGACACAACTTTTTGCTGGTTTAATGGCCTTCAGAAAGTATGACCATCTTGGAGGCACAGCCTTTATAGCATTCTCAGCTCTGTGGAGCAGCTTTGGAGCAACTCGGATTATTTTGGGAGCCAATTCCCCTCTGAATGAGACAGCCACCACCATATATCCAATAAACAGCAGCGTGCCAATTAGTAATCTAAATGTGACCATGCCCCCAATCAGGGAGTCAGCTGTTGCTGGGCTTGTAGCATACATCAGTGTGGCATTTATATTGTCCTTTTGTTCTGCCACAACTAATTATATCATGCCTTTTGTGTTCGGGGCCATTACAATAACACTAATTTTTGAGGCCATCGGCCTCTTTAGCCAATGGGCTTTAATAGTATCCGGAATCTTTGAATTAGTGATAGTTGTCTTTGGGCTTTACGGAGCCACTGCCTTACTTTTAAAGGGAGTCACGCAGAGATACGTCCTTCCTGGGTTTGGCAATGCATTAGTTAATGTTCTGCTTCTAGGGACAAATGACAATTCTTCTTCCAAGAGCCTTGGCGAGGAGAAGAAGAAGAATACTAAATATGCAGAGCCAATGGCTCTTGGTAACCTATGCAGCGTAATTTCTCCCTTTGTCTTTGCCTTTTACTGCTTTGGGTACATGAGAACATTTTATGTGGGAGCAGTGTGGGTCAGTATCAATTCTATTGCACAGCTTTATGGAAGCTATTATAGCTACTTACGTACTGATGTCTACTTTGCCACAAAGTTTGGTGTACATAGTATGTTCTGGCTTGTGAAGTCCTGGGAGGAGTTCATTCTCTCAGTTCTGAGCAATGGTGATATATTAAATACCGTAAGAATCAGAATGACTGGCAATTGGTTTTTTTTGGCCACCGCTTTGATTTTATGTCTGATGTCTCTGAATAGAAGCAAACTTGAAATAATCCACAATGGCTTCTTCATTCTACTCACCATCTCCACCATTCCTCAGATCGACAATGTTCCATACTATAGATTTTTTGGTGCGATTTGCTCAATGTACACGGCCTTGTCCCTTTACATAACGTTTGCGAGTCTGATCAACTCCATAGCAGAAAAGGCATTGATTCCTATTGGAACCCAGGTCCTCTCCACAAAAACATTTCAAAATGTTCTATTTGCCATGAAAAAATTGTTCACCAAAGCCGACGAGCTCCCATCCTCTACTGATGTACAGCTTCCAGATGCCCTGTTCTACATCTGCAATGGGCTAGCAGCTCTGGCTGCCATTCAGGGTGCAAATATGGACCAGCTCCAAGCTCATCTCACTATTCCCTGGGTGCTGATCCCTGGAGCTCTCTTCCAAATCTACGTATCCAGGATTCAAGTTCGAGGAGGAAGGCGTTTTGGCTCCGTGCTACCATTTTGCTATGCAGCTATCTGGGCAACCTGGGCCTGGCTTAGATTTGCAGGTACTTTAGTCAATGCAATGTTACAATGCGCGTGAAATCCATGAAAGTTGACGTCTAACATATTTATTTACTTTAAAATAATTGGCAGTCAGAATTAATTTCTAGGCATGTATAATCCCTTTCATTGAGAAATATATCCACTCATGATGACAACAACCACAATGTAATAGGTTTATTTATTATTTATTTCTGCACTCTGCTTCCAGTTTATAAAGAAAAATATAATACAGGCAGTGTCATTTATAAATACAGCTAATGGTTCTGCAAGGAGCTGCTGGCTAAAGCATTGTGTGAGTTAGCATTGTGTGAGTTAGCATTGTGTGAGTTAGCATTCTTTGGACTTCAATGTCTATGCCTCGCAAGGGATTAGTCAGAAAAGTTTTGAAGGTCGGATGCTTGCACTTCAAGATGTCCCACTCTGCTCCTAGACTCAACAATAAGTATAGGGATAATTTGTAGCTATGCCGAGCTGGCAAACCAAATACACTTCACATCTGCATCCTTAGTCCTGGTGAGCATATACACCACAACCTCATTCCTTTAGATGTGTTTGTAGAACAGGCTTGAAAAGATAAGCGGACTGGGGCTATTAGGTTAATCTGGGATGATCTTTCAGGATCTGCCAGCTGCTCCCTGGCTGCAGCTTGCAACCTGCTCAGTTTTACTTTCTTGGCATCAAGGCTTGAAACTCAATTGAACCCAAGAGACACAAGCTTACGCTGGCAGCATGGATAACACATGGGAGCATGTTTAAGACTTGGGTGAAATAATTCCAATCTATATATCCATGCTTATTGCATTTAATTAAACTTGTGGTTGTAGCTTTATTTAGTAGATAGCGGAATCAGGGGATATAGGGAGAAGACAGAAACAGGGTACTGATTGGGGATGATCAGCCATGATCCCATTGAATGGCGGTGTTGGCTAGAAGGGCCGAATGGCCTACTCCTGCACCTATTGTCAACTGTCTACGGTAATAAGAATTGAAGACCATAGTTTTAAGTGAAAGTTAATATTCCTTGTCCACTTACTGCTAGATCCTTTATCCAACTTTATATGTTCATGGTTCATAGAGTAGATAGAAGGTGCTTAAGTCTTATGTTATTATTGTGCAATAAAACTATCACAACTAACACCTTTTGTTCTGGAGGTTTTATGAATGTTTAACAACTATATCATATCTTTTTTATAATTATTTTATCAACAGTTAAAATAGATTAACACTCTGGTAAAATAACAGCAGGAGAATATTATTGCATATGTATTAACATTTTACACAAAATGTTTCTCTTTTTAAAGAAAAAAGCTATGCCAGTTCTCGTTAGCTGAACATTTGCAAAAAAGATCCCTTATCATTGTGGCTGCAGGAAATTCCCAGCCACAATTTCATGTTCTAACGTAGATTTTATATTGACTTGTAGTAAACTCCACATTTAAGTTTCAGTTTCATAAGTACATATACTTACATATTTCAGGTCAGTTGGTGAATATTGACACCAATTCTGATGGTGCATTCACTGCAGGAGCCATTGCATTCCTTGTAGTCAACATGTTTCTTGTTGTCTTAGGTAAGTCTTTTGATGGCAATTTCCATTTTCACCATGCACTTCATTATTTGTTCTTCATGGAAAATTGTTTGTATGGTTTCTCACTCTCTCTCTCTCTCCCTCTGTCACACACACACAGCTGCTTATATCAATATAGTGCTGCTGATAACCACAGTGATCATGGAAGTGATAATCATCTGCTTTCTACTCTTCACCTTGGAGAAGCTGCCTCTTCCTTTAGAAGGTCAGTAACTTCTTAAAAGATCTTTTTATTTTTTAGAGTACGTCTAATTTTTATGCGTATAGACTAAAACTTATTTCTCTCCACCATTTACCCCACAGGTGTGATGTTGGCCTTGTTCAGTCTCGTCTGTGTTTACGGAGCAGCTGCCTCTTTGGCTAACCATATGTTTGGGAAACAGTTAATTCCTCTTGGTGGTCCCATCTTCAAGGCAAATGCTGTAAGATATCTATTTATTTCCAGAATTACTCATGTACCAATATGTTGAACCATGCAGCCTAAGAATTAGATTAGAAAGAAAGCACTTGAGCCTTTTTCTGTGTACATTGTAGGTAACATATGTTGTTTTCCATGCATTGAATTCACTGTACCATAACCGATGAAATCCCCATCCACAGGGAGGTTGAATGTGCCTCTTCCTGTCGCTATTTACCCATACATGACTGCATTTCCCCATCAAATTTCTGACAATAAATGATCCAAATTTCACAACCTTTGATTTTACTCACAGGAAAAACAAGGAACAAACCACACAGTATTTTAAGCACAATAGGTGAATTAAAGGGTCTTTTTACTAATTTTACTGATGTCCTAACATTTATTTACATGTGGTGTTCTTTTGAGGACAGGCAGTGCAGTTTAAATTACAGCATCAGCATAGGTAGCTTATTCAGGGCTTTCCGCACACCACGGCTGTTTGACCCTTCCCCTTGGAATTCCTTTCTCCCTTTCTGTTTCTCCACCGTTGTGATGGGACATGTCCCATCAACACTAGTCCAACATGCCTGTGTTTCGCCCATATCCCTCTAAACCTCCACAATCTGCGCTGTTTACCACTTCTTCTCTCCATTTCCCCTATGATTACCATGGAGAGAGCACTCTATCTATGAGCTCCTTCCAGTGGGCAGTGTATGAATGAGACAGCAACCGGTGATGTTGAACTGCACCAGAACAATGATGAATTAAAGAAAAGTCCTCCCAATTTTGCAATATTTGTGGCAACCCATGATTTGGTGTTCAGGCATAATGTTGCGCCCATTTGATATGCCAAAAATGTGAAATCCAACTTGTAGGCTTGAGGGTTAAATCTTCAGATGGTGGGATAACAGGATTGAGGTCAACCAAAGAAATGCTTTCACGTAAATCATGTTTTATTTCAAAGCAATGCATGCTGTTTTCAGTTATTTCAATTTTGCATTATTTTTAGTTAAGTAATTAAACCTACACGAGTAAAACAATGAAACAGACTAAACACAGATATTAAGAAATGGCAGGATGACATGATTATAATTTGACAGCTTACTTGGATAAATTTGATATTAAAAGTGGATATGGGATTCTCTGATGGAGGATGTTGCCAGGACCTCATTGCAGGCATTACAAATTTAATGAGTGTTGTTCTAGAAAGCTGAACAATTATAAATACCTATACTATTAAAAACATCTGTTATAATTCAGATTGCTTTGTAACATATTTGTAAGTTGTCATCTGAAGACTGCATCTCAGGCCATGTGTATTCATTAATATTAGAAAAAAGAATGGGCTATACCATGTCAATTAGACAAAGTATTTCTAAAATACCTTTCACTTTTTATTTCTCAACCACAGCCAGGAAAAATCAGAAATAAATTTGAAAAGTCTTCACCTTGTCCCACTGTCTCTTCACGTCTGACTAGTGGCCTACAAACCATTGCAAAGATCTTGGATTCAGGCCATGTGTGTGGAATTCCAACTGATACAGTGTATGCCCTTGCTGCTTCCTGTAAGCACCCAGATGCCATTGAAAGTATATACAACATAAAAGTAAGGATTCGGAAATAAATAAAGCATTAAACGCATTATCTGAGTCAGTGATATACTAACTGTCACAAAGCACCTTTGTCAGCTTCCTAATGTGGTATTGCTCTCTGTGCTATAGGAGCGTCCTGCAGAGAAGCCAATCTGCATTTGTATCTCCAGTCTGGACCAGCTTGCTGCAGTGCGACCTCCATTCAGCCCATTGCTCTGGGAGTTCATGAACCAGGTCTACCCTGGCGGCATCAGTTGTGTTGTAAAGAAAGGAGAGTGGCTGAAGAAATTAGGTATGCATTATGTTTTGGAAAGTGTTTTGATTCTTATTTAAGCAGCCAGTCTTTTCAGAACTATGAGCGCAAGAATAGATTCTATGGAAATAGAGTCATAGAGTCTTACAGCGTGGAAACAGGCCATTTGGCTCAACTTGCCCACACCGGCCAACATGTCCCATCAACACTAGTCCCTCGTGCCTGTGTTTCGCCCATATCCCTCTAAACCTGTCCCATCCATGTACTTGTCTAAATGTTTCTTAAATGCTGCGATAGTATCTCCTCAACTACCTCCTCCGGCAGCTCGTTCCATATACATACCACCCTTTGTGTGAAAATGTTACCCCTCAGGATCCTATTAAATCTTTCCTCCCTCACCTTTAACCTTATGAATGATGGTAATCTGATTGTGTCATTTACCAAAGGTGTTGGTGCCGCCTATGATCGTGTTGGCACGAAGGACAGCATCATGATCCGTGTTCCTGACCACACTGTGACAGCTCATCTAGTGAATATGACTGGACCACTGGCCATTACTTCAGCAAATCCTAGTGGAGCGCCTGACAGCATCCATCACGACATGGTTATCTCGTATGTACCAAATTTTATATTTTTGTCAATTATTGCACTAATCTATCTCAATCTGTGTATTAACATGTTTATTAACATGTTTATTAACAGGCGTCTTGGGCACAAGATCAATGGTGTTTTATGTGATGGAAGTTCCAATGAATTAGTTGCGTCGACTGTTGTCAACTGCATCAAGATTGATGAAGGTATTTACACATGTTAATGTTCATTTTTGTTTACTGACCATGTTGGATTTTATCCAATAATTCTATATTAATTTAAACCTTAATATTTATGAATTTATACCGTAAACTTACACAGTATTCATATTTAACATATTATCATAGTAGTTAAGATGTGATTTCTATTGGCTTGGCTGGCAAAGTCAGATATTTTATTTAGTGTTGAGCAGTTTTCTGTCATTGAATTTGCTACATCAATTGATGTCCTATTAACATGCAGTGCAAATCATGTTGGCAGCTGTGAATTTCACAGAGAAGTGCAAATGTAACTTGACTTCATTTCAACAGCTGAGTTCCAGCTGAGAATTATGTTTATTTGCTTTTGGAGAGACTGACTTTAATGAGATCTTCTGTAATTCAATGATATCAGTGCTTTCCGAAGTTCATTTCCACTTCAACCATAATGGGTTTCTGCTGTTGGTTTCTAACAGAATTTTTAAAATATTTTTCAGACGGAATCACTATTTTAAGAGAAGGATGTGTCCCAGCTGCAAAGGTCCTGCAGATTTTTGAGCAAGTGAAGAACAAAGTTGATTAATGGCAAATTTCAACCAACAGAAATTTTCAGAAGACACCAAATCAAGATACGGAAATTACCGAAATTTGGTTACAGAATGGAAATAATGTCCATTACATATTAGATTGATTTGTTATTTATTTGACAGATGTGCCATGCAATAACCTATTGTGGGATCCTTTCAGCTTAGAGTACACAGGAAACAATGTTTTGTTGTACTTTATCAGGTATTAGTTTGCCATGTAAAAAAAGCACTTTATAAGAAAGGGATACAAAATTCTGAATTGAAGCTGCATTCAATAGTTAATAACTGAATATTTAATGAAATTATGTCATTTCAATAATTCTACCATTCTGCTATTATAAAGTAAAAAAGAAAAGTGCTTATTTCTATAAAGGGTAGTGCTGAATTCATGAACTGAAGATCTGAAACATAAATCTGCAGATCCTTGCATTTGCAATTTGAAACTGTATCGTTAATTAGGAGATGCAGCTGCAATGCTCTTACTGCAATGTGCATGAATATTACTACATCTCAATGTAATCAAAAGCAAATTAAAAGACTGCTGATGCTCTAAATCTGTCATAAAATGCAAAAATACTGTAAACACTGTTCAAGTAATAATCACATTCCAATCCCTCCTTTTGAGCCCAGAAGCTGCCAGAGGATATAGTTGAAAATTGAACTATCCCAACGTTTAACAAACAGTTAGACAGGTACATGGATAGGGCAGGTTTGAAGGGATATGGATCAAACATGGCAAGTGGGATGAGTGTAGCTGGGACATGTTGGTCGGTGTGGGCAAGTTGAACCAAAGGGCCTGTTTCCACACTGTATCGTTATATGACTCCATGACTCTAGCAGCATATGAAAATCTACCTCTATTTTATCCTTCCAGTCATATTCCTTGTGACAAATGTATTTATTTATAAATTAATCATAATCAATAATGCAATCATTTTTTTCTTCTGGTTTGGTGATAAAACTGTCTTTTGTTAACACAAATTTTAATAGAAAACAAAAATAATCTGTAAAGTAAATAGCAAAGTCATAAGGAAAAGGCATCTCTAATGTAGGTGTGGCAGGAAAATTAGTGGAGGTTAGCAGACATATGAAAGAGAATAGTTTGCAAGGAAATGGTATTGAAATGTTGCTCTGTGAGGCAGCATAGACTCAATGGGTCAAATATTCCCCTATATCATAAGGACTTTTATGAGGACACACATAATGCTAATAGTCTGAATCCTAGAACATCATATTTTTATCTGATCTTTTTTATTGTAATGCTTTATCATCAGGATTTTGTGGTAAATGTGTTTGAAGCAGAGCAGATTCAATAGTAACGTTCAGGAGGGAATTGGATATATAACTGAATAGTAGAAATCTAAAGGGGTAAGACTGGGACTAATTATATGGCACTTTCCAAGTGTCAATATAGGCATTGCCTGCTGTGCAGCAAGAATCAGTGATTCTGTATATATAGAAATGATACTGTATTTTAAATTATTTAAATTATGGCTATTTAACATATGATTAAAACATTTTTTGTTTTATTTTGAAGAACTTTGAAAGAATTGGTAACTGGAGGTACAACTTTCATTAATCATTGCCTCATATTTATTAGTTGTTCTCATGTGCCTTTATTGTAATGGACACAATTGTCTGGAAATACTCCAACCTAGTTGTGCACTCAGATTTGGTTCTTTTGACTTCACTGGAGTTGAAATTTGAAAAAGGAGCAGAGTTTGATGGCGATACCTTACTCTATTGACCAGGATGAATTTCTCAGCAAATTTCTGACTACGTCAACACGCTTGAGTGCCAAATAACATGAACTTTGCTGGAAAATGTAGTTCATAAGATGAAGATTGAACAATGTAGAAAATCAATCTTTTATGATTGTAAATCTTTGTAAATCTTTTCCACTGTGTAATTGTTCATATTATGTCAATAAAGAATACAAAGTCAATTAATTTTTCCTTCCTCATTAATTACTTACATATTAACTTCTTACTTATTAACTGAATACAAACTAGATCTAAAGACACCCTTGTGAAACATGATAGTCCTACATTTTAATGTACTACTTCCCTGGTGGACTCACACTGGCTTTTAAAGATTAAGCCCGAGAGGTCATGAGTGAAAACATTTTCTATGATTATTTTTGAACTCCTATTGTACAATGTTAAGAAGTCATGAATACACTAATATAACAAAGGGTATGGAGCACTGTAGAAGATAGTTAATGACAAGACGTCAGTGGATAGAGAGCCATAAAATTAAGGTCATGGGAACTGTGACAGATTTATTTGCCATGATGATGTTTTTGTAGAACAAAAGCAAAATCACCTTGAAACAAATGACCACATAGCAGAGATGTGAGGTTTACAAGGCAACATTTTGGTTAATTAGCACTGAACTGGCACAGATTAGCACAGAGGACAGAATAAGCACAGAGGAATGATTTATGTTGTGTAAAATCTACAACATTGCGAACTTATTTAACAGAACGTAATAAAGTCAAAGGATTAGTGCTGACAGAAATAAAAAGATGAGAAATTAGCAGGTAATTGCAGCAACCATGCTTATGTGCGGCTATCAAACCCACACAGCTGTCTTGAATGTCCAGGGCTTTAAGTTTAATATCCTGGACTCTGCATTGTTCACTTCAACATTCTGAGTGTAGGACTGTGACCCTGTAGAATTAAATATTTACAAAGAGGACACCTCTCAACAGACAAGAAGATCAAACATTATAAGGTCATAGCGCAATACAGCATAGAAACAAATACTTCAGCCCACCTTGTCCATGTTGCCCAAGTTGTCATTCTGGAAACCAAGTGGGTTCATGAGGGCAAGGTTGTAGACACAATCTATATAGATTTCAGCAAGATCTTTGATCCACGTGGTAGGCTGCTCTCGAAGGTTAAATTGCATGATTAGAGCAAGAGCTTGCTAACTTGACACAGAATTGGCTTCAGAGTAGCCTTTAGAGCATACAGTGATAGTCAAAGATTGTTTATTGAACTGAAGGCCTGGAACCAGTGGTGTGCCTCATGGATTAGTACTTGGCCCATTGCTGTAAGTCATCTATATTAACGATTTGGATGTGAATGTACAGGGATGGTTAGTAAGCTGCAGACGGCACTAAAATAGGTAGTGTCGGGCATAATGAAGATGGTTATCAAAAACTGCAGCATGCTCTTCAATAGCTGGCAAAGTGGGCCAAGGAATGGCTAATGGCGTTTAACTCAGATAGGCATAAGGTGTTGCATTCTGGGAAGTCAAACATAGAAACATAGAAAATAGGTGCAGGAGTAGGCCATTCGGCCCTTCGAGCCTGCACCACCATTCAATATGATCATGGCTGATCATCCAACTCAGTATCCTGTACCTGCCTTCTCTCCATACCCCCTGATCCCTTTAGCCACAAGGGCCACATCTAACTCCCTCTTAAATATAGCCAACTAACTGGCCTCAACTACCTTCTGTGGCAGAGAATTCCAGAGATTCACCACTCTCTGTGTGAAACATGTTTTCCTCATCTCGGTCCTAAAATATTTCCCCCTTATCCTTAAACTGTGACCCCTTGTTCTGGACTTCCCCAACATCGGAAACAATCTTCCTGCATCTAGCCTGTCCAACCCCTTAAGAATTTTGTAAGTTTCTATAAGATCCCCCCTCAATCTTCTAAATTCTAGCGAGTACAAACCGAGTCTATCAAGTCTTTCTTCATATGAAAGTCCTGACATCCCAGGAATCAGTCTGGTGAACCTTCTCTGTACTCCCTCTATGGCAAGAATGTCTTTCCTCAGATTAGGAGACCAAACAATATACAATAGACAATAGGTGCAGGAATTTTGAGGTTCTCAATCTCTTTCATGTGCTACCCCTCGTCATTATTTGATATCTGGCCAACTACATGGCAGGCATAGTTTCTCTGCATTGCCTCCAAATCAACAATGTTCTATCTTAAATATGGAGACCAAAACTGTGCTCCTGATGTGATCTCTTCGATAAACAATAGGTGCAGGAGTAGGCTATTCGGCCCTTCAAGCCAGCACCGCCATTCAATGTGATCATGGCTGATCATCCACAATCAGTACCCCATTCCTGCCTTCTCCCCCCTATCCCCTGAATCTACTATCTTCAAGAGCCCTATCTAGCTCTTACACCAGGGCAGAATCATTACAGTGAACTGTAGGGCCTTGGGGACTGCTGTAGAGCAGAAGAATGTGGGAATACAAATACATAATTCCCTGAAAGGGTGCACAGGAAGAAAGCTTATTTCACAATGGCTTTCAATCGTCAGTGAATTTAATTTAAAAGTTGGGATGTTATGGTACAGTTGTACAATATGCTGGTGAGGTCGCACTTGGAGTTTTGTGTTCAGTTTTGGTCACCCTGTTGTAAGAAAGATACCATTAAGCTGGAAAGAGTACAAAGAAAATTTACAATGATATTCCCAGGACTTGAGGGTCTGAGCTATAGAATATGATTGGGTAGGCTGGGAACTTATTCCTTTGAATGTAGGATTGAGTGGTGATATTATAGATATGCACTGATCTTCCATGGAAACCACATATAGACCACGTCAAAGCAAAACCGGCAAAGTCTATAGCAATATTGGGAAAATCAAGACATATTCTGGACCACAAATCATTACATACTCTGTATAATACACTCATATTGCCATATCTGAGTTACTGTTTGGAGATATGGGGTAACGCCTACAAAACCAACCTACAGCCGTTATGCACATTACAAAAAAGAGCAATAAGTATCATATTGGATTGGATAAGTTGGATATCTTGAACATACCAATTTATTATTCTTAAAGTCACATACACTGAAGTTCACCGATCTGGTTAAATTTAAGACTGCACAAATCAAGTACAAAGCAAGAAATAATTTACTTCCGGGAAATATACAAAACTGTTTATGGAAAGACAGGGCGGGTATAATTTGAGAAGGGAACTTAATTTAAAAAAACTCAATGTCAGAACAACTCTTAAAAGTATGTGCAGAGCTATCTGCAAGATGAATTTGTGAAATGGTTTGAAACAGGAGATAAAACTTAGCACAAACATAATTCAGTTTAAAAAGATGTACAAAAACACTTTTTTAAAAGGATATTGGGATGAGGTTATTTTGAGTGGGTTATTTGTTATACTGATTGTATTGGGAAGGGTGATTATAGGGTGATGGGTTAAATATATCACTAATAGATACTGTATAGTACAGGATGATTTTTTTCTTTTTTCTTTTTTCTCTCTTTTTTTGTATGGCTTTGCAAATATTTGATTCGTGTATAAATGCAATTAATTTAGTGTACATATGGAAATAGGTGTTTATAGCTGCTAAATTTGTATACGATAATTATAAGCAGGGGTAAATAAGGGGTGGGAATTAATAAGCTTTGGCTTCTTCCTGCTCCTTTTCGGTCATATACGATTCATTTATTTATAGATATTGTTTATGACACTTTATAAATATTCTTGTTTTGTTTTTTTTGTTTTTTGTATGCTGTTTCATACTTGCTTTTTATTTTTTAGTCTGTTCGAAATAAAGGATTTATTATTATTATTATTATTATTATTATTATTATTATTATTATTATTATTATTATTATTATTATTATTATTATTATTATTATTATTATTATATAATGAGGGGAATAGATAGGATGAATACAGAGAGTCTTTTTTCCAAAGTATGGGATTCAAGAAATGGATGCCATAGGTTAAAGGTGAGAATGGAAAAACTTAATGTGAGGGTGGTATGTACATGGAACAAACTCCAAAGGAAGACATTTGGACAGGTGTATGAATAGGAATATGGACCAAACCTGGGCAAAAAGGAATAGCATAGATGGGGCATCTGGGTCGGCATGGACACATTGAAAGTCTCCTTCCAATTGGGATAAATATCTGCTTAACATTATGAAATAACTGCTTAAATATCGACCACTCTTCATCTAATTACTTTTTCTTTACCTTCTTTCTCCTAGTCCACCTGGACAAACTTGCATTCAAACTTTTGCAATTGTCCTTATTTCACTGTACACGTGACAACAAACTAAACTAAACTAAAGTAAACTGTTTAAATCATCAACTGATTCCACAAATAGATCAGAATCCATTGTATCAATATCACTACCTCCTCCCATGATACTACTTCCTTAATTAAAATAGTTTCTCCACTTCCTTTCCCCTTTTCGTTTATTATTCTGGACATGTGCCACCATTGCGCATGCCCGATCACTTCTGCTGTCTGACCCAGATGACATGGTCTTTAAAAAAAAAAGTCAATTAACTTGTTTGGAAAGATATTCATCAGCCCTCTATTTCATTCCTGCTTCATACTGATTTCATTCCATTTGTCAGTGTTTCATCTTATCAATATATTTTTATTTCATTCAATTCATTCCCTAAGATTATGCAATATCAGTATCTCTTCCAATAAGCGAGTTCGGTATTACAATTGCGCATGCCCAGGTCATGAGACATTCAGGATAAACGTACTCGCCACCTGAGCTACTGTGTGTGTACGGACCTGCGTATTAATTTCAATGACATTTATAACTAAATTTAACCGTCAAATATGTCAGCAGTAGTGCAGGGTGCACAAATCCACAATTGTATCTATTTTAGCAAAATAGATACAAAAACAGGTGGCAAAAACAGGAAAGCAGACTATTATCTAAATGGTGGCCGACTAGGAAAAGGGGAGATGCAGCGAGACCTGGGTGTCATGGTACACCAGTCATTGAAAGTAGGCATGCAGGTGCAGCAGGCAGTGAAGAAAGCGAATGGTATGTTAGCTTTCATAGCAAAAGGATTTGAGTATAGGAGCAGGGAGGTTCTACTGCAGTTGTACCACACCTGGAGTATTGCGTACAGTTTTGGTCTCCAAATCTGAGGAAGGACATTTTTGCCCTAGAGGGAGTGCAGAGAAGGTTCACCAGACTGATTCCTGGGATGTCAGGACTGTCTTATGAAGAAAGACTGGATAGACTTGGTTTATACTCTCTAGAATTTAGGAGATTGAGAGGGGATCTTATAGAAACTTATAAAATTCTTAAGGGGTTGGACAGGCTAGATGCAGGAAGATTGCTCCCGATGTTGGGGAAGTCCAGGACAAGGGGTCACAGCTTAAGGATAAGGGGGAAATCCTTTAAAACCGAGATGAGAAGAACTTCTTTCACACAGAGAGTGGTGAATCTCTGGAACTCTCTGCCACAGAGAGTAGTCGAAGCCAGTTCATTGGCTATATTTAAGAGAGAGTTAGATGTGGCCCTTGTGGCTAAGGGGATCAGAGGGTATGGAGAGAAGGCAGGTACGGGATACTGAGTTGGATGATCAGCCATGATCATATTGAATGGCGGTGCAGGCTCGAAGGGCCGAATGGCCTACTCCTGCACCTAATTTCTATGTTTCTATGTTTCTATGTTAATGATTGGCTCAATACAGCACCAGCCTTGAAAACGCAAGAATGCCTGGAACGAACCTGTCAATGATCAAATCCCTGGCATTAGCCCGAGTCACAGCCATTCAAGTTCGATATTGATTTACACAAATTACAAGTTGTGTGGTCAACCAATTTGAGACAGTCCTTACATTCCTATCTAAACAACCTTCCTGGATTGAAGGAAACGAGGAGAATGTGCTGTGTGGGGGCTAGGTTGGAAAGTTCAGATTGGATTTGAACAGGCTGGTTAAACATTCGAGGTGGGTTGGCTTAAATAAAGATGCTGTCACTTTAACCTCGGGGGTTGGTTCCAATCTGTCAGGGCACACAGTTGGGAGCCGGGTCCGGGTGACCGGGCGGTGATAATTATGAGAATTTGCAGCCATTTGAACCACAGCCAAACTAGAAGAGAACCACAGCCAAACTAGAAGGCTGGAAGAGAGAGAATGGGGAAAAGAGAGAAACTTTGATATCGGTCTTCAAACCGCATTGTGGGCTTTTTGACTGAAGACATGGAGCCCACAGTTTTAATCATCATTCTCATCATCAATGTTTAATATGCTCTGCACTCAATTTAATGGCAGGACCTAGAACAGGAGGCAGCAAGCTCCTCCTGGACACTTCCACACACTGAAATTTGAAATTGCCATGTGCTAATTACAAATATTAATGGCAATCATATATTTTAGACATCCATCTCATTTCCACATAACAGCCATACATTTACCCCAACTACTTCATTAACAGTTATGGCATAGTATAGAGAAATTGGAACACAAGTAGCTGGAAGAACTCAGCAGGTCAGGCAGCATCAGTGGAGAAATGGACAGATTACATTTTGGATAGGAACCTTTCTTTAGACTTTTGGAGTGGGGGGAGAAAGCTGGCTAACAGAAGCAGAAGTGGGGAAAGGCCTGGCAAATGATAGGTTGATAACAGGATAATGGTTGAAGAGCAGGAGAGCAGTAGCATTCACAAAGAGGGATTAGTGAGAGAGGGTCTTATAGAACTCTCATCAGAGAGAGGAGAACCTCTTCAAAATCAGCACACTTTCTGGAGATTTTGCAGTAAAATGGAGACATAAGAAACTTCAAATGCTGGAATTGTGCAAAACACTCAGTGCAGGAAATGGACAGGGAATTGTTGCAGTTGTACTAGACGCTGGTGAGATTGTACTTGAAGTATTGTGTTCAGTTTTGGTCACCCAGCTATATGAATGGTGCCATTAAGCTGGAACGAATGCAGAAAAGAATTATGAGGATTTTGCCAGGACTCGAGTGACTGAATTAGAGGGAGTTGTTTGGCAGGCTGGGACTTTATTCCTTGGTGTGTGGGAAACTGGTGGGTGATCAATGGAGATGTATAAATTCACGGTGACCATAGATACAGTGAATGTACAGTCTTTTCCCCCAGAGTTGGGAAATCAAGATTTAGAGGGCATAGTTTCAATATGAGAGGAAAAGTATTGAATGGGAATCTAAGGTGCAACTTGTCGAACACAGAGGGTGGTAACTATATGAGACTAGTTGCCTGACCAACTGGGACTAAAATAGAGGGGCATCTTGGTTGGCATGGACAAGTTGCGATGTAGGGCCAACTGTATGACACCATGACTCTTTCTCTCATCTGACTTTCCCATCATCCACTGATCACTTGCTTTTGCTTGAGTGTATAGTCATTCAAGGTCATCTTTCCACTAATCTTTTGTAACGTCTGGTTCAGTAATATTAAGTGTCACCCTGACAAGAACCCGTATGAGATTCAACCTGACCTCTTTATATTTTCATTTAGTTCTTAAGAAATAAGCTTTGCATGGCCTATGTTAACCTTAATTTGCGGAACTCCGCTGATTCACTTATGACCAGGTAATCATGCAAATATGTGCTCCTTCTCAGGAATTCATTGCCTTTGAAAAGTTGCAAGTCATTTCCTTCTGAAAATTTGCTAATATTTGCTATTCTTAGTGTATTGTCAACATGTGCAATACACCACAGAGTGAAACAGATTGAAACAGAATTCTACCATCCTGCTGATTACGTCCAGCACTTGTCTGGGATTTCCAGCATTTGCAATATTTTCCTCCAATAATCTAAGGCAGAGATCCATTTTTAACAGAGATCCTTCCGTTTTTGTTGAAATATTCAACTCGCATAAAACCATCTTAACATATAATATATATGTAATTGCATATGATCTTCATTAAAAAAAACTCAAAATGAAATATTGAAAAAATGTTTTCTGCTGATCAGAACAAACTAGTTATCTTCCCAAAGAATCTTCCCAAAATTCAAATTGGGGTGACACGGTGGCACAGCAGTTGAATTGCTGCCTTACAGGGCTTGCAGTGACGAAGACCCGGCTTCAATACGGGAGCTGTCTGTTCTCCCCGTGACCGCATAGGTTTCACCGAGAAATGTGGCTTCCTCCCACACTCCAAATACGTACAGGTATGTAAGTTAATTGGCATGGTGTATGTGTAAATTGTTCCTAGTGGGTGTAGGATAGTGTTAGTGTGCGGGGATCGCTGGTCAGTGTGGACTCGTGTGCCAAAGGACCTGTTTCCGTGTGTATCTTTAAACTAAACTAAACTAAATTTGTTTCATACTTAGATACAAATAATAATGCATGTCAGTGATTGACAGCCTATCAAATGTTACATTGAGTTATTTTATTCATCAACTTCCCCTCAAAACACTTACACCTACCTACACACTATGGGTCATTTTCAGTGGCTAATTGGGGCTCATGTTATCGACCCTGTCAACTGACCTCAGTCAGGCGAACGACACCAAACAGAGTCAGCAGCTTGGCGCCAACCCGGAGCATGCGCCCGTTTTAGGGCGGGCAGCTACGGATGTCGAACCGGATAGCTGCACCCTGCTGCAGACTTCTGCTGACTCAAACGCAAGAAGAAGATAGAAACATAGAAAATAGGTGCAGGAGTAGGCCATTCGGCCCTTCGAGCCTGCACCGCCATTCAATATGATCATGGCTGATCATCCAACTCAATATCCTGTACCTGCCTTCTCTCCATACCCCCTGATCCCTTTAGCCACAAGGGCCACAACTAACTCCCTCTTAAATATAGCCAATGAACTGCCTCAACTACCTTCTGTGGCAGAGAATTCCACAGATTCACCACTCTCTGTGTGAAAAATGTTTTTCTCATCTCGGTCCTAAAAGATTTCCCCCTTATCCTTAAACTGTGACTCCTTGTTCTGGACTTCCCCAACATCGGGAACAATCTTCCTGCATCTAGCCTGTCCAACCCCTTAAGAATTTTGTAATTTTCTATAAGATCCCCCCTCAATCTTCTAAATTCTAGCGAGTACAAGCCGAGTCTATCCAGTCTTTCTTCATATGAAAGTCCTGACATCCCAGGAATCAGTCTGGTGAACCTTCTCTGTACTCCCTCTATGGCAAGAATGTCTTTCCTCAGATTAGGAGACCAAAACTGTATGCAATACTTCAGGTGTGGTCTCACCAATACCCTGTACAACTGCAATAGAACCTCCCTGCTCCTATACTCAAATCCTTTTGCTATGAATGCTAACATACCATTCGCTAGATGTGGCTAATTAACTATCATGCAACACATTTTTGGGGGATGAAGGGAGAAAACAGGGCAATGGAGGAAATACATGTGTTCACAGGGAGTACTTGCAAACCTAACACAGCCAATACCTGAGGTCAGGATTGAACCTAATTCACTGGAGTTCTGGGGCAGTATCTCTCTAAGCTGCACCACCGTTTTGATCTTAATTTTTCACTTTACTACCTGTACAATGATTCATAAAAAAAAACTTCCCATCACCAGAAAAGTGCCCGGTATAATTAAGCCCCTGTCCCACTGAACGAGTTTTCCACTGATTCGAACTCGGAGAATGTCCGTAGCGGGTCCGTAGGAGTTTGTGGATGTCTCGTAGCGGCTCGTAATGCTAACGGTAGGTACTCGGGACACCCGGTAAACTCGTGACATTTTTTCATCTCTGTAAAAAATGCCCACGAGTAAAAAAATACTCGTGATGAAAATAATTGTAACTTTTTATTCATACGAGCCGCTACGAGACTCGAACGAACTCCTACGGTTCCGCTACGGACATTCTCCGAGTTCGAATCAGCGGAAAACTTGGGAGAATTTGTGAATTACCTCGTACAGTGGGACAGGGGCTTTAGTTTAAGGCCATGGTCAACAATCTTTATTGGGCAATTCACCAGGACAATGATTGCAAAATGGTTCAAATGACGACCATCCTAATGGCACAGATCCCTCTTCTTTCATCTGACTTTTCTATCATCTGTCAGTCACTTGCTTTTCTTTCAAATAATGCACAAATCATTCTAAATAATATTTCTACTGATCTTTTGCAATGTTTGGGTCAGTAATATTAAGCGTCACCCAGCCAAGAGCCTATCTGTGATTCAACCACCATTCTTTAGATTCTCTTGTAGTTCTTAAGAAATGAGCAATGCACGCCCTATGTTAACCTTACTTTGGGGGAAGTCTGGAGATTCGCTTGTGATCAGGAAATCATGCTGATGCATGCTCATTCTCAGGAGATTCATCGCACTGGAAACACAGAGTTTCCAATTTTTAGTCACCATGCACAGATTTGCTAATATTGTATTTTTGTATAACCATATAACCATATAACAATTACAGCACGGAAACAGGCCATCTCGGCCCTACAAGTCCGCGCCGAACAATTTTTTTTTCCCCTTAGTCCCACCTGCCTGCACTCATACCATAACCCTCCATTCCCTTCTCATCCATATGCCTATCTAATTTATTCTTAAATGATACCAACGAACCTGCCGCCACCACTTCCACTGGAAGCTCATTCCACACCGCTACCACTCTCTGAGTAAAGAAGTTCCCCCTCATGTTACCCCTAAACTTCTGTCCCTTAATTCTGAAGTCATGTCCTCTGGTTTGAATCTTCCCTATTCTCAAAGGGAAAAGCTTGATCACATCAACTCTGTCTATCCCTCTCATCATTTTAAAGACCTCTATCAAGTCCCCCCTTAACCTTCTGCGCTCCAGAGAATAAAGACCTATCTTATTCAACCTATCTCTGTAACTTAGTTGTTGAAACCCAGGCAACATTCTAGTAAATCTCCTCTGTACTCTCTCTATTTTGTTGACATCCTTCCTATAATTGGGCGACCAAAATTGTACACCATACTCCAGATTTGGTCTCACCAATGCCTTGTACAATTTTAACATTACATCCCAGCTTCTATACTAAATGCTCTGATTTATAAAGGCTAGCATACCAAAAGCTTTCTTTACCACCCTATCTATATGAGATTCCACCTTCAAGGAACTATGCACGGTTATTCCCAGATCCCTCTGTTCAACTGTATTCTTCAATTCTCTACCATTTATCATGTACGTCCTATTTTGATTTGTCCTGCCAAGGTGTAACACCTCACATTTATCAGCATTAAACTCCATCTGCCATCTTTCAGCCCATTTTTCCAAATGGCCTAAATCACTCTGTAGACTTTGGAAATCCTCTTCATTATCCACAACACCCCCTATCTTGGTATCATCTGCATACTTACTAATCCAATTTACCACCCCTTCATCCAGATCATTGATGTACATAACAAACAACAAAGGACCCAACACAGATCCCTGAGGCACCCCACTAGTCACCTGCCTCCAACCCGACAAACAGCCATCCACCATTTCAGAGTGATACAGATTGAAATAGAATGCCACTAACTTGTTGAGTCAAGCACTTGTCTGGGATTTCCAGTAATTGCAATTCTTTGCTCCAATTATTCAAAACGGAGATGGTTTATTTTTGTTTTCTGTTGAAATATCCAACTCGCACAAAACCATCTTAACATAGTTCAAGGCCCTGTGCACAACCTTTTCATCAACACGGTTCAAATGACGACCATCCCAGTGGAACAAATCCCTCTTCTGTCATCTGACGTTTCCATCATCTGCCATTTTGTTTTCTTTCAGACAGTGTATGTCATTCAAAATCAACTTTCCATTAAATTTTGCAATGGCAAGCACAGAACTATGCACAGAAATATTAAGTGTCATGTGGAAAAGATTAATTTCTGAGATTATTGCCATTCAACCTAATTTCTTTGTATTCTTTTCTACTTCTTACGAAATGAATTTTGCCATCCATTTGTTAGTCTTTATTCTCCAGAAGTGTTACAAACCCATCTCATACATTTGTTGTCAGGAAATCATGCTGATGCATGCTCTGGAATCTCATTGCACTGAAAACACAAAGTTGATCATTTCAGCCACCTCTTTATAGCGAATTCTTAATATAGATTTTTTTTAAAGACAAAATCATGTAACTTTGGGTTGAATCAATGGGTTAAGAAACACTCCAGGTTCATATAAAACAAAGATCAGGACAAGGTTGTAACATTGTAAAGACACTTCTTGCAAGGAGTTATTGCAAAAAAAGTTCTAACTGTGTCTGTGTCATATTACTGGAATTTAAAGGCTTTTTTCATGATTGGAAAGCTATTTCCTGGAGATGGGATACATAGATTTAAAAGGCAAATGTAAACTCAATATAAGCAAATGTGCAGCGGAGATCAAGCGGTAAAATCTTCCCAAAAATCAAATTCAATGTAATTCATACTTCTTACACACAATGATAATCCCTGACAGGCAATTAACAGCTCACCAAATTCTATCATGGCCGTGAGATTAGGTGGGCACATTTTGTGAGATTAGGTGGCCAAGTAGACCAGAGGTATTTATGTCTCAATTATTCCAAATACCTTTGCTTTAAAATGTCCAGTCTGGACCACTCGTTTGCCAGATCCAATAACTGCATATGGATTGAGCTCTCCGAATTCTTGCTCACATTCTGATCACTGAGTCATGGATTGTTCTTTGTAAGTCGGAGGGAGGGAGGGAGGGAGGGAGGGATGGAGGGATGGAGGGAGGGAGGGATGGAGGGATGGATGGATGGATGGATGGATGGATGGATGGATGGATGGAGGGAGGGAGGGATGGATGGATGGAGGGATGGAGGGATGGATGGATGGATGGAGGGATGGAGGGATGGATGGATGGATGGATGGATGGATGGATGGATGGATGGATGGATGGATGGATGGATGGATGGATGGATGGATGGATGGATGGATGGATGGATGGATGGATGGATGGATGGATATATATATATATATATGGAAAGAATAGGTTTAGCGGAATATGGGCCAAAAGCAATTTTTAAACCATGATCCCTAGTTCGCAACAGGAAACATATTCTTCACTTCCACCCAATCAAGACTCAACTGGATTTCTTATATTTCAATGGTCACCCAATACAACTGAAATATATCCTCCCTCATTTTGCATTCAATTTCCCTCACAATGAATACTAACACTTTGTTGGTACAAAAGAATGTGAGAAACAGGTGCAGGTTACTTGGACTTGAAGTCGCTCCTAGTCAAAGGAACTGCAGATACTGGTTTACAAAAAAAGACACAAAGTGCTGGAGTAACTCAGCGGGTCAGACAGCATCTCTGTAGCACATGGATAGATGATGTTTCAGGTCAGGGCCCATCTTGTTTCAGAAACTTCGCCTGTCTGTGCCCTTCAAAGATACTACATGGTCTGCTGAGTTACTCCAGCACTTTGTGTCTTTTCTTGAGGTTGCTCATTTGCTAAGCAAGACCACAACCCCTAAGCCTGAAACTAATGTTGTCCAATTCTAAATACTCCCATTTATGGGCCTGTCCCAGAGGTGACTTTTTAGGTGACTGCAGGAGACTATGCAGTCGCCACATGGTTGCCACATGTTAGCGGGTGGTTGCTGGGGAGTCACCTTCATGGTCGTGAGGAGTTCCCGCATTCTGGGAACTAGTCGCGGCCTCATTATGGTCGCCATTAATTTTTCAACATGTTGCCTAGAATGATGCCGCCATGGAGAGTAACGAGAATTCTCGAGTCATAGGTGGGTCGCCAGGAGGTCCTAATGGGTTGCCAGGAGGTAGTAGGATCTCGGAGGTTCTAGTAGGTTGGAGCCGGTGCTGACCAGTGAATTTAATTGGCTCATTGGGAAAAAAAAGGTAAGCAGTAGTTTTCAGAACCAAGGATAACCGACCGGTAATGTCAAATGTCCGCTGAGCTTCACAGCCGCGTATCTCTGGCTTCTTAAAGGTTGTCTCCATTCCTTCTCCCTCCTTCTCCTCCGTTATCCCCCCTCTCCCCCCCCTCTCCCCCCCTCTTTTAAAGGACTCACAGTTCACTGTGCTTTAGCCGTCTTAATTACAGCGCCAACCTTCCTGTTCATCGCGGTGTGTGTCTGCATTACCTTGGCTTTGCATCGTGCGAATTTCATTCAGACAGCGCTCCCCCCGCTTGCCCTGTCCCCCGCCTGCAGAACGGGCTGGTGAAGGAAGCGATGTGTGTATGAGTGTGTGTGTTCCACTCTGACAGTCGCCATTCCAGTTGCCAGTTTTTCATACGACTGCCGGCAACTTGACAGTCGCCGGCAGTCCCCTGAAAAATTGCCTAAATGGGACAGGCCCATTAGGTAAAATCCTCTCAAAATAAAACGAATCAATTTGTTTTAGTATTTTTCAGGTCTCTTGAAGCATAGGTTTGTTAGGTTGCTTTAGGGGACAACTGATTTGCTATAAAAGGTAATATTAATCAGATTAAACTTGATCTCTGGTGACGGCAGGGAATCACAAATCATTCTAATTTCCAGACAGCAGTCATACACTAGCTTAATGTTTACCAACGCTTTGGAAATTATCTGTACTCATGTTAATATTAACAATCAAATAATAACACCTGCAAAAGTGTGAGATATTTCATGAGCATCAAGATGATGATCCTCTCAGTATCTCCCATGTCATTTCCCTTCAGAACCTTACTGCTCTGATATGACCATTTCTTGTTCTTTCAAACTTCAATGAGGATAGGTTCAATTTGTTCAACTTCTCTTTGTACTCCTTTATACTTGGAATCAATCTGGAATCCTTTTCTTCACCACTTCCAATTCAAGGATATTCTTTATTAAACACAGAAAACAAAACAGCAAATTGTACTGTACAATGTCACTGTGCCCAGTAAAGTTATTGGAAAGTTGTAGTAAATTGTACTCTTGGTCCATCACCTTTCCTAATTATTTCTGTATCTTTCCTTCACATTTGGACGTTGAGATTCTTTTACACTTCGAAGCTCTTTCATCCCTCACATCTTTTGCATTATTCCTGTCAATGTACCATTGACAAAAAGATGGCGGACTGCAGGAGTGGGGCGCCGTTGTGTATGGCTGCTGTGCCTGCAGTCCGTCCATTCACCCTTTTTAAATTTTGTTTTAGTCCTGTTAAAAACAAAATGTTTGTTGGAGGTCTTCTTTTATGTGGTGGGTGGGGGGAGGGGAAGGAGAAACTTTATTTCCTAGTCCCTACCTGGTCGGAGAGGCGGCTTCCCTCCGAGCTGCTTCTTCGCCCCTTCCTCGCGGCCCAACATCGGACTGGAGCGGCGTTTCCTGATTATGATCAATAGTGGCATGTGGATGGTATTCATGCTTAGAATGGATTCTTAGAATTCACACCGACATTCTCTGACGCAGAGAATGACAAGTTAATTCCTTTCAGTATCTTTTACATTGCTCATTAGGTTTTGTCAAGGGATAATTGGTGTGCCATTAAATGTGAGATTAGCCAGATTAAGACTGTTCTGTGGAAATAGACAATTATATATTACTCTGATTTATAGAAAGCAGTCATACACCATCCTAATGTTTACCAATGCTTTGAAAATGCTCTGAACAAAAATAACAATTACAGTAAATCACACACCTGCAATAAATCGCATTGAAATGTAAACTGTCTCTTATGAATATCTATTTCCAGCAATTCTCCACGTGCCCTTTCCTGTTATGGCACCAGGTTTTGAGGTTCTCAATCTCCTTCCTGTGCTACATCTCGTCATTATTTGATATCTGGCCAACTGCATGGCAGGTATAGTTTCTCTGCATTTTGCTGCATTGCCTCCAAATCAACAATGTTCTATCTTAAATATGGAGACCAAAACTGCAGACTGTGCTCCTGATGTGATCTCTTCAATAGACAATAAACAATAGACAGCAGGTGCAGGAGTAGGCCATTCGGCCCTTCAAGCCAGCACCGCCATTCAATGGGATCATGGCTGATCATCCACAATCAGTATCCCATTACTGCCTTCTCTCCATATCCTCTGACTCCGCTATCTTCAAGAGCCTTATCTAGCTCACTCTGGAACTGACCTCCACCACCCTCTGAGGCAGAGAAGTCCATAGACTCACAACACTCTGTGTGAAAAAGTGTTTCCTCATCTTTGTTCTAAATGGCTTACCGCTTATTCTTAAACTGTGGCCCCTGGTTCTGGACTCCCCCAACTTCGGGAACATGTTTCCTGCCCCTAGCGTGTCCAAACCCATAATAATCTTATATGTTTCAATAGAGTATACAAGCCCAGCCGCTCCATTCTCTCAGCGTATGACAGTCCCGCCATCCTGGGAATTAACCTTGTGAACCTACGCTGCACTCCCTCAATAGCAAGAATGTACATCCTCAAATTTGGAGACCAAAACTGCACATAATACTCAAGGTGTGGTCTCACTATGGCCATGTACAACTGCAGAAGGACCTCTTTGCTCCTATACTCAACTCCTCTTGTTATGAAGGCCAACAAGCCATTAGCTTTCTTCACTGCCTGCTGTACCTGCATTCTTACTTTCATTGACTGATGAACAAGGACCCCCAGATCCCGTTGCACGTCTGCTGTTCCCATCTTGACACCATTTAGATAATAATCTTCCTTCCTGTTTTTGCTACCAAAGTGGATAACCTCACATTTATCAACATTAAATTGCATTAAATTGTATCTGCCATGCATCTGCCCACTCACCCAACCTGTCCAAGTCAACCTGCATTCTCATAGCATCCTACTCACAGTTCACACTGCCACCCAGCTTTGTGTCATCTGCAAATTTGCTAATGTTACTTGTATTCCCTTCATCTAAATCATTAATATATATTGTAAATAGCTGCGATCCCAGCACCGAGCCTTGCTGTACAATGTCCAGTAAATTTGTCTCAAAACCTCTCTACTTTTTTTTTTTCACTTAAATTTTTATTGATTTTTAAGAGATATTTTCAAAACAGTGCAACACCATCACCATAAATAAAACAAAGTAAGAAAAACAGCAATCAAAATAAAAAAATAAGTAGATGGGGGAAAAAAAAAAAAAGAAGTAAATACATTTTAAAAATTGGAATAAGACCGTGTGGTTCACTTACCAAATTAAAAAAAGAAAAACCATTACATTGATTAGTTATCTGGAGATAATTCAACATTCATACAAACATACCATCTAGTTCTATATAACGCAATCTTCCCATATCTAGCTCGGCATTTATCTAATTGGTGTCATGGCTCAAATAAACAGTCCATTTTTCCCAGATCTTCTCGAATTCTCCTTGACTCTCAAGGAATATGTCAATTTCTCCATATTAAAGATGTCTCGCACAATTTCTAACCACTGTTCCTGTTTTGGACTTTTTTCATTAAGCCACTGCCTGGTAATGGCCTTCTTACTTGCTGCAAGCAAAACTTTAATCAAATATGTATCTTCTATTTTTACACTATCTTTAATACGCCCCAGATACATCACAGGGCAGGTATTTGGGATTTTATAACCCAAGATATTATTTACAGCTGCATTAACATTTTCCCAGTATGGCCTTATCTTTACACAGTTCCAGAAAATATGCGAGTGGTCTGCCTCCGTACTCCCACACAGCCTCCAACAGTGTTGTTGGACAGCAAGTTGTCTGCTTTTTATTTTGGGTGTTATAAAAAAGCGAGATAGTTTCTTCCAGCAAAATTCTCTCCATACTAGTGAGCTTGTGGATAAACATTGTGTTTCACACATTTGATACCATTCTTCTTCTGTTATTTGAATCTTTAATTCTGCTTCCCATTTTGTTTTTATGTAGAGCGTTGATTCTCCCCCGCTTTCCACCAGAGCTTGGTAGAAAGCAGAGATGACCCGAGACCCCTTCTGTTTGTATGCATCCACAGTCACCTTGATCACATTATTTGAAGTTTCATCTAGTTCTGGCCTTATCTCTTTTATAAAGTAGTCTCTTAATTGCAAGTATCTAAAAAAATCTTTGTTTTCGAGACCATACTTTGACTTTAAATCTTGGAAGCTCATAAACTCGCCATTTTCTGAAACTGTATACATTGCCGTTATGCCTTTTTGTGCCCATTCTTTGAATTTTGAATCATACACCCCTGGCTTAAACTTTGAGTCATATGCGAACCACTTCAATGCGTGAACCCCACTTTTTAATTTGTATTTTTCCACTATAACATTCCATATTCCATATTTATAACGTAAATGCTACTATTGGATCCATAGCATGTCTCAAAGCCCCTCTCAGATATTTGTCCTCTCTACTTTTAAACTCTGGTTTCCTTACAGCAAAGCCAATGTTCCAGCAGCTTTCCTATTTACCTACTCTCTATCTATTAGCCCTAATTGAATGACAGAGTAGACTTGGAATGACCTTATGACTGCACCCAATTTCCAAGAAACAGAGTGACTATGAGGGATAAAGAAAGACTCCATGACAAGTGCATGCAGTTTGAAAATTTCCTCACAGAAATTGCGCAAGGAATTGAATTGTGTAACATCCTTTAACTTAGCATCGCAAGACTCTACTGATGCACAATTTGCTTTCCAAAACGCAATGGGAACACTTTCACTTTTTGTCAGCTTTACCAATACCAGCCATACACAAAAGTTTGCTGTGGTCTTCTGACACCTGTGCTTCCACATGGCATAGCGTGTGACCTTCTCACATACATTTTGTAACTTAGTAAGAAGGAACTGAAGCTCACAATGCCTATAACCTGTTCAGGCCATTCATTTCAGTCAGCAGTGGCTGGTTCAAGCCATATTTTGTGTTTGCAACCTTTCAGTCAGCCTGTGAGGTTGTCGATGACCCCTGCCCAAGTGCAGGAGAATCCACCTCCCTTTCCTGTGTCAAGGGCAGCACAGGCTGCAGATTAGCCCATGTAGTGAATTTCCAATGTGTCAGAGAGAGGGGCGAGTCGTGTACATGTGATTTAAAAAAACAAGGATTTGAACGTGAAAGATGTCAGTGTTGAGTGTTGAGTCCCAGTGTTTGGTCTGAGTGAATCCAGTTCATCATTTCGGGGTAGATAAATCAAATCCCTTTCAAGCGGGGAATCTGCAAAAACATTAGAAGACTTGACAATCACCAAGCATGGTTTATTTGAAGGGCCAAAGATGGACGTAGAGACTGGATCTTTTCAATTGTCATTGGCAATTTGGCAGAATAGCAATTCAATCTTTATACTGGATAAATTGTACAGTGATCATAGACCAGTGTACTCTTGGTATGCTAATTTTCCTCAGACCATCCCATTGTCCCGTCAGGAACTATAGTATCCTAGACTAGATTATGGGCTGTAATGATTAATTTACTTCTCTGTTCACAATTTTGATTCATCCTTGGGCTCCTTCACAACTTTACTCCTTCATTCTACCATTAAAATAATATGGCCTTTGCATCATGCATCAACAATGTGCACCTAATTTAAAGAATATTTCAAACAAACTACTGATTTGGGGAAATATTTAGCAGACTCCTATCCCATCCCTGTTTCACTCTTCCAAAACTTCTCAAGAACTTCTCAAGAACTTTGATATTTCAACCAATTGACATTATACTCTTATAAATCCCAGCAGAAAGAAGCCCCCCCCCCCCCCCACCAAGAAGAAGGGTTCTGACCTAAAACGTCCTGAAGAAGACTTCCTACCCGAAATGTCACCTAATCAGCCATGATCATATTGAATGGCGGTGCAGGCGCGAAGGGCCGAATGGCCTACTCTGCACCTATTTTCTATGTTTCTATGTTTCTGTGTTTCTAATCCTTTTCTTCAGTGATGCAGCCTGACCCACTGAGTTACTCCAGCATGTTGTGTCTATCTCCCCTGAAGATGGGTCTCGACCCAAAACATCGCCTATTCCTTTTCTCCAGAGATGCTCCAGAGTAAGGAGTTCAATCTGTTTTCATAAGACAGCCTCCATATCATTCCTTGTGTTGTCCAGTAAAACTTCTCCAAACTATTTCTCACGCATTAACATACTTCCTTGGAAAATAGGAGCCAATGCAGTGCTTGTGTGTGTCCTACATAACTGAAATATATTCCTCAATGTTTGGATTCAGTCTTTGCTGCAATATGAAGACCATTCAGTCACCTCAACAGCTCTCTGGGCTGGAGAATCCCATAGTCATCACCCTTCGATGTGGCAATCATGTGGCATATATTTCTGCAACCACATCTTCAGCAGACACAGCAGCAATATAGGGAGGAGAGAATCTCCCAATATTTCATCATATTGTATCATGGAACATTACATCAACAGATATTGCATGGAGGACGGTGTCTGTACAGAGTTTGTACGTTCTCCCCATGACCTGCGTGGGTTTTCCTTGGGAGTTACAGTTTCCTCCCACAAAACTGGTAAAATTGTTTTTAAAAAGTCCCTAGTGTGCGTAGGATAGTGTTAGTGTGCGGGGTTCACTGTTGGGCACGGACTCTGAGGGCTGAAGGGCCTGTTTCCACGCTAGATCTCAAAACTAAAACTAAATTAAAAATATTGCCCTTGGAATAGAACTGTGTAACAATATTTAAATGGCTGGCGATTATTATGTAACTCTGCTGTCTAGTTCTAGATTATCCCACTTGGGTAAAACATTTCTCTGCATTCCCCCTGTTAATTTCCTTCAGAATCTTACGTGTTCATTTAAGATCTCTGGTCATTCTCTGAAACTCCAATGAGTATATATCTCCCCAATTTTAATTCATCTCAAAAATCCTCTGTATCATTGATGGAATCAACCTCATGTGCCCTCTCTTCACTGCTAAAAATTCAAGTGTATTCTTCATTAAATCGGGGGGGGGGGGGGGGGGGGGGGGGGGGTGGACACCTGTGAAAGGATGCAAAGTCAAGAACTCCCATGTAAACACAGTACTTTATTTGTAACTAAAGTTGCTCATGTTCTCAGAACATGTAAATCCTTTCACCACTATAGTAAATCCTTCTCATTACTCTTCTGTAAGCAGGGAGCTTGCAGCCTCACAATTCCGACATTTCCACAAGCCGTTAATGTACCTTTGTAGCATTTACAATACCACTATTTAAAAGGCCAAGAGAGAAAGCAGGCAACTGGAGAAGAGATAGCATATCAGCAATTGTTGGGAAAATGGTGGAATCTATGGCTATGTAGCGTAACAGCGTACTTACAACATCATAGTTACATTAGAGTCAGCAACGGATGATAGACCTACCCCAAAAACATACTTTCCAGAGCAATCAAACACCTATGTGGTTTGCTTGCAGTACACAGGTGCATGGCCTCTCTGAAGATATCTTGCACCATTTGTTTCATTGGAATTGGGTGGGGAAAAACTGGTTAAGCTGAAAGTTTCAACTGACTAAGATATTATTTATTCAGGACGATTGGTAGTTATAGTTCCAGAATTTCTTCAGGATACAGCCATCTCGTTATCCATTACATTCAAAGGTTATGGGGAGAAGGCAGAAGAATGGGGTTGAGAGGGAAAGATAGATCAGCCATGATTGAATGGCGGCATAGACTTAATGGGCTGAATGTCCTAATCCTGCTCCTAGGACTTATGAACTTAACGCTGAAGATATCCTAAAATAGTTCATGTTTGTAAGTTCAATCAGATGAAACTGGAGCTCTCAGAGAGATTAATTAATAATAAATCAAACTGAAATTTCTTAATACACAATCATAAATTAATGGAATGTAATTATCGTAGTAGTCTTTTGACAATTCACCAGAGATCATGAGAGGACATGAATCTTTGTGACAATTTTACCATTAATTACTGAATTATTGTAGTCTTTGATGCAATTCCACAGCAATAAGGGACTATGATGTCATTTCAACAAGAACATGTAGAAACATAGAAAATAGGTGCAGGAGGAGGCCATTTGGCCCTTCAAGCCAGCACCGCCATTCATTGTGATCATGGCTGATCATCCACAATCAGTAACCCGTGCCTGCCTTCTCCCCATATCCCCTTGATTCCGCTAGCCCCTAGAGCTCTATCTTACTCACTTTTAAATTCATCCAGTGAATTGGCCTCCACTGCTTTCTGCAGCAGAGATTTCCATAAATTCACAACTCTCATATTGACTTGCTGAGGTAAAAATAGGTTCAGGTTTGCTCCAACTAATAAAGTGGCTGTCTCTGGGATAATAGAGTTGCAAATATAGATAATTGGCTTCTGTTGAAAAAGAAAGGAACCGAAAAGAAAGAGGGGAAATCCCAAACATAATCCCAGAGGGCATGGCTAGTAATTACCGTCCAGCGGAACTGACCAAAGATCTTATAGCGGAGCTATAGGATCTTTGGAACTGATTGTCTGGCTAATTGATTGAATTAACGTCAGTAATTACCCTTAGGTAAATCTAGAATTTCCCCATTCTTCCTTGATACAAAGAGGGTTACTTGAAACCGCATATTTGAACTAGAGGACAGACCTTGAATGAAGGTACTGTATTGTGAAACAAGCCTGGTCAGGTTACTGGTGTTTCAGTGAGAGAGCAGTTTGGGAATAGCCATTACAACCTTGTATGTTTTAAGATATTCCTGAATAGAGTGAGAAAAGTAGTAAATTGGGCGAGGGAAAATGACAAAATTTATTAGGCAGGAGCTAGGGAGAGTAAATTGGAAAGAACCATTGCTAGATAAATCCACATCTTCAAGTGGTAGTCATTTAAAGACCAGTAAACCAAAGTGCAGCATATAAGTAGAAACAAAGAACTGCAGATGCTGGTTTATACCAAAGATAGATACTAAGTGCTGGAGTAACTCAATGGGTCTGGCAGCATTTCTGGAGAAAAATGATTGAAGAGGGATTCAATCTGAAGAAGGGTCCTGACCCATCCTTTTTCTCCAGAGATGCTGCCTGACCCGCTGAGTCACTCAAGCACTTTGTGCCTATCAGAATTCAGCTTATTCTGGTAAGGAAGAGGGGTGTGGACAGCCTCCTTACAAGGTAAGGGATCCTTGGATGACAAGAAACTTTGTAAATTTGGACAAAAAAAAAATGAAACATTTCTAAAGTTTAGAAAGATGAAATTAGGCAGGGTCTCTGAGGGCCATAAAGAAAGCAGGATAGAATTCAGGGAGGAATTAGGCCATGAAATGTCCATGGCAAATAGGAGTAAAGAAAAGTTTATACATACATTAAAGACAAGAGGGAGGATCACTCAGGGATAAAGGAATGAATTGATGCATGAAGGCAGAGGATAGAGTAGAGGTGAGGTGGCAAACAAGTACTTTGTATTGATACTCGTCAAAAAGAAGATTGTGGAGGATAATGAGATCAGTGTAGTGTATGCGAATATGCTCAGGGATTTTAAAATCAAAAAGGAAGTGGTTAGGTCTCATTAGAAGTTTGGATTCTGAACTTATTCATAGAAGACAGGGGTTAATGGTGGAAGATGTAATTTTGGTTGGAGGTCTATGAATAGTGGTGTTCCACAGGAATCAGTATCAAGTTGTTTGTGATATATCTGAATGACATACAAAAATGTTGATGGATTGGTTAGTAACTTTGCAGATGACACAGAAATTGGTGGAGGTATAGGACACGAAAATGCTGTCAAAGAACATAGCAGAACATAGATCAGTTATAGATATGGACCGGAGAAAAGGTAGATCAAGTTTAATCCGGGCAAGTGTGAAATTTGCACTTGAGAGATCAAATATGAGGGGCAAGTAGACAGTTAGTGGCAGAACCCTGAAGAGCATTGATGTACTTGCGGTCCAAATCCATCGCTCATTGAAAGTAGCAACACAAGTAGACAGAGTGATAAAGAAAGTGTATGGTATTCGAGCCTTCATCAGTCATAGCAATGAGTATAAGAGTCACAAAGTCATGTTAAAACATTATAAAACTTTGGTTAAGCCACTTTTGGAGCATAATATGTGCGCTATTACAGGAAGGATGTGGAGGCTTCGGCAAGGGTAAAGAAGTTAATTAACAGGATGTAACCTAGATTAGAGACCATCAGCTATAAAGAGAGGTTGGATAAACTGGAGGTACACAAAATTGCTGGGGAAACTCAGCGGGTGCAGCAGCATCTATGGAGCGAAGGAAATAGGCGACGTTTCGGGCCGAAACCCTTCTTCAGACTGATGGGGGGTGGGGGGGGGGGGGAGAAGGAAGGAAAAGGGGAGGAGGAGGAGGAGCCCGAGGGCGGGCGGATGGGAGGGTGGGAGGATAAACTGGATTGTTTTCAATGGAGCATCAGAGGCCTGGGGGAAACTGTTATAATTTTATAAAATTTATGAGAGATATATAGTATAGGGTGGACAATCAGATTTTTCCCACGATGGGAAACTGACTAACTTTTTTTATGATCAGATTCTGATCATTGACAGAGGTTTCAGCTCTGGCTGTTTAAAGGTTAAGACGTTACCTTTATTAAAATGTTAATCTATGATGCGTAGGCTTAGAATTGGATGGCGCAGGTGTGGCAAGGTGTGGCAAGGTGTGGCAAGGTGTGGCAAGGTTGTAATAAACATTTTATAACTTGGGGTTTTTAATTCATCATGGAACTCTGTATTTAGGTGACTTCCTTGCATATGTTCCAATAAACAAGTGAGTAAAGGAAATGAGTTGGCATCAGTTAATGTTGGGAACACAAACTGCTTAACCAATTAAAATTGGTGTTGCAATAGGATTTGTAGATTGGAACACTCCTCTACCAATTATCATTTTTTTGGTCACCTATCATCCCTCTTCTGTTTCACCACTTCCCTCGCCTCTTTAGACTGTCAATCTTCCTCATTCCAATGTCAGTCCCGATTTAGGGTTTTGCCATAGATGCCGGCCATTCCTATCCGCACATACATTGTGCTCAACTCACTGAGTTTATCCAGCAGATTGTTTGTTGCTCCAGGTTCAAGCACAAATGTTTGTTTGAATCATTCGCCAATGAATGGTCTGCATGTGACAGGTAGGTTGGGTGTAATAGCAAATATGGACAGAATTAGAGAAATCCCTATCGGGTAAATCATTGGATGTTAGAGCCTTGAGTCAACAGAGGATCTAAGGTAAAGTGAGGAACAGTTGAAGCTGGGAAACATAGAAAATAGGTGCAGGAGTAGGCCATTTGGCCCTTCGAGCCTGCACCGCCATTCAACATGATCATGGCTGATCATCCAACTCAGTATCCTGTACCAGCCTTCTCTCCATACCCCCTGATCCCTTTAGCCCCAAGGGCCACATCTAACTCCCTCTTAAATATTGCCAATGAACTGGCCTCAACTACCTTCTGTGGCAGAGAATTGCAGAGATTCACCACTCTCTGTGTGAAAAATGTTTTTCTCATCTCGGTCCTAAAAGATTTCCCCCTTATCCTTAAACTGTGACCCCTTGTTCTGGACTTCCCCAACTTCGGGAACAATCTTCTTGCATCTAGCCTGTCCAACCCCTTAAGAATTTTGTAAGTTTCTATAAGATCCCCCCTCAATCTTCTAAATTCTAGCGAGTACAAGCCGAGTCTATCCAGTCTTTCTTCATATGAAAGTCGTGACATCCCAGGAATCAGTCTGGTGAACCTTCTCTGTACTCCCTCTATGGCAAGAATGTCTTTCCTCAGATTAGGAACTCAAGATCAGAGACGTACGGGGAGCTAAGAGAAAGTTGCTGCTTCACAATGTTTAAAAATGTAGAAAAGAAAAGTGCAGGAGGAGACAGGAGCTAAAGCTGAGACAAGGACCAATTAGCAAGCAACACTTCAATCTGTCCCTTCCATCCCTGTGAAAGAATTGTATTCTTGAATATTGTTAATATTCACAACGTTTATATTGGGGTCAAAAGTAAATGAATCCTAGTTTCTAATTATTTGCTTGTTCAAAATGAAATAATATATCTGATGTGTGAATTAGAAAGCTATGTAAAGCTTTATCTATCAACTATATTTGTGGTTACTATTGAAAGTTGTTGGATGTTTGTGTGGTTGAAATGCTGCTAGCCTGGAAGAAACCCCTCAGATAAGCTACAAAGGCAGCTTTCTTGTCCTAGTTGTCTAACTTTAACTGGAAGAATTAACTCTGGGGATGTTAAATTGATTCCGTTCTTTTTTTTAAATGGATGATCATGATAGCAGCTGCATTGAGATCTAACATTTTCCAGTCAATTAAAAAAAAAAAGCAGCTTTCTACAAACATACATCTTGTGACACATTAGGCTTTATCTGCCAGGAACATGGACCTAATATGTTGCTGGGTTGTTTACTATTTTCTGGAACAAGGTGTACACAGAGAAATTTACATTAGGTCTGAATGAATGATCAAACTTTGATAGAAGTTTAAAAAGTGGTGCATTGTGGTTTCGCTGCACCAGGGCAGTTAAAAGCAAAGGAGTACTAATAGTTTCCAATGATCACATCTGGGTGGCAGCAAATTTGGAAAGGGACATTAAAAAAAAGTTTACATCAATTTTGCCAGTGAAACTCTATCTGCATGTTACTTTTTCAAACATTTGAGAAACTGTGGAATGACCAAAACAACATTTATTAGCTCTGTGTATCTGTTGTGACGATAATGATTTAATAATAATAACTTTATTTATAAAGCACTTTAAACAACCGCAGTTGCCACAAAGTGCTGTACATGAGAACTCATGGACAAAAAGTTATTACAAACCATTAAAAACCGTAAAACGAAGGACTAAAAAACAGTAAAAATTAAAAGACATTAAAAGCACTAAGAACAGGAGCAATGTCTCAGCCAGTGTCGAAAGCCAGAGAATAAAAATGAGTTTTTAGGGAGGATTTGAAGATGGACAGTGAGGGGGCCTGTCTGATGTGCAACGGCAAGGTGTTCCAGAGTGCCGGAGCAGCAACAGAAAAGGCTCTATCCCCTCTGAGCTTCCGCTTAGACCTTGGTACCTCAAGGAGCAGCTGATCAGCTGACCTGAGGCACCGGGCAGGAGCATATAGGTGGAGCAGCTCAGAGAGGTAAGGCGGGGCGAGCCCATTCAACGATTTGAAAACAAATAAAAGAATTTTAAAATGAACTCGAAAGTGCACTGGGAGCCAGTGAAGGGAGGCCAAAATTGGCGTAATGTGCTCCCTCTTTCGAGTTCCGGTTAAAAGGCGAGCGGCAGCATTTTGAACCAGCTGGAGACGAGCCAATGAAGCTCGTGCGACTCCAGAGTAGAGTGCGTTACAGTAATCCAGCCTAGATGTAATAAAGGCATGGATTACTGTTTCAAAATGCTGCCGCTCGAGGATGGGCTTCACCTTTGCTAGCTTCCTTAGGTGAAAGAAGCTGGACTTAACCACCGCGCCTATTTGTTTATCTAGTTTAAAATCACCGTCCATCCTAAAACCCAGGTTCAAAACTGTTGGCTTTACGGACAATGCCAGTGGACCCAAGTCAACAAAGGGAGGTTCACGGCAGCCATTGGGGCCAAACAAAATCACCTCTGTCTTTTCTTCATTAAGTCCCAGAAAGTTTAAGGCCATCCAGGACTTAATGTCCTCAAGACAAGACAGAAGTGATTTTAGAGAATAGTCGTCTTCTTTCCTGAGTGGCATATATAACTGGCTATCATCTGCGTAAAAGTGAAAGGAGATGCCATGCCTTCTTAAAATTGAGCCCAGAGGAAGTAGGTATAGAGAGAAGAGCAATGGCCCTAAAATTGAGCCCTGTGGAACCCCATATGCCAAGGGAGTGGAGGAGGATTCAAAGCCAGCAAGGCTTACACGCATGGTTCTGTCTGCCAGACAGGACCTGAACCATCCCAGGGCACTGCCACAAATGCCCACTTGGCGCTGTAATCGGGAAATTAAAATTCCATGGTCCACTGTATCGAAGGCGGCAGATAGATCCAGCAAGACAAGAACCACATAATTACCGGAGTCGTTTGCCAGGAGGATGTCGTTAAAAACCTTTAGCAGAGCCGACTCTGTGCTATGCATAGCTTTGAATCCAGACTGGAAAACCTCCCGAAAATTGTGCTCATCCAGGAAGAGTTTCAGCTGAGCATAAACTACTTTCTCCATGATTTTAGAGATAAATGGCAATGTGGAGATTTGTACAGTTAATTCTCGTTAATCCAACATTCATATATTAAAATACTCCCTATACAACACTGATCTGTGCGTATTTGATCTTAATCCAGCACAGATGTACTCTTTAATCCAACAATCTGCTAATCAATTGTTGACAACATTACATCATATTCTTTGTCGCTCTTCTAGGGAGATGCTAACTGCTTTTCGTTGTCTCTGTACTGTACACTGCACAATGACAATAAAGTTTAAATCTGAATCTGAATACATTTCAATAACATTACACCAAGGACCCACATCATCCTGGCCACTCACTAATCTCCCCGCTGCCTTGAGGGAGAAAGTACAGGAGCCTGAAATCTGCAACATCCAGGTTCAGGAATAGCTGCTTCCCCACAGCCATCAGGCTATTAAACTCAACTCAAACAAAACTCTGATCATTAATAGGTACACAAAAAAATGCTGCAGAAACTCAGCGGGTGCAGCAGCATCTATGAAGCGAAGGAAATAGGCAACGTTTCGGGCCGAAACCCTTCTTCAGACCATTAATAGCCCATTGCACTTCATCTGTTTATTTATATGAGTATATATATATATTCATTGGTATATGGTCACACTGATCAGTTCCGTTCTGTATTTATTTATGCCTACTATTTTCTGTTGTGCTGAAGCTGAATTTCATTGTCCTATCTGGGACACATGACAATAAATAGAATCTTGAATCTTGAATCTAGTTTATCTGAAATAGCACAAAACAAATATTTCAGGCCACATGCTTCCAATTCTTCAACAACTTGCAGCCAACCAAAAGACATTTATAATTATCCTGCCCATTCTCAGTTATAAGATCACAGTGTACTGTCCTTCTCACAGCCAATCACAGTGTGATTAGTGACAACTTTAATATCGATATTCGGAATCTCAATTGCAACATCTACATTCTCTTGGTTTTTAGCAGTGTTTATACATAAAAATAAATCAAAATTTAATCTATAACACCCAAAGGTTTTCCAACTTAATAACCACTTTCTGAATAAGGGGGTAGACTCCACCTGAAAGAAGATCTCATATCATACAAGCACAATGACATGTACAACCGGGACAAAACTGATTTTTTTTCTCCCGGACAGTTGATGTGAAGTTAGTAACTTTGGAGATCATAAAATTTGATAATCCGACATATTTGATATTCCAACATATACACATTGTAACAGATTGTGTCGGATTAACGTGAATTAACTGTATAATACTTACTCCACCCATCAGCCAATCAACCCACTCCCACACCTGTATCCACCTATCACTTGCCCAGCTTTGTTCCACTCACCTCTCGTCCCCTACTTCCATTGGTCAGAAGAAGGGTCCCCACCCAAAACATTATCTGTCCATTTCCTCCACAGATGCTGCCTAACCCCTTGACATCCTCCAACCCTTTGTATTTTGTTCAAGGTTTCAGCATCTGCAATTCCTTGTGTCTACATTTTTATGTTCAAGATGTTCCTGGATTCCTCTAATCTGTGTCTCTGATCAACAATGTAGTGCAGTGGAATCAGGAAACCCCATGTGGTTTCCTTGGACTATATGCCATGTATCAACAGTGGAGTTCATATGAGATGATGTTTAAGATACGAGACGTGATTAAGATTGTATGAAATGTGGAAACAGAACAAATGTCCGTACCCTGGTAAATAAATTAAACCTGCTTTCTCTCATTAAGCTGAGTGTTACAATTAGGGCTTATATGAAAATAAATTAATTGTTGAGATGATTCCGAATGGAATGTCTATGTAGACATAAAATGCCCACATACTTGTTCCTGAAAAAATTAATCTCTGTAATGGAAGGAGATGTGCTGACTTTGGAAAGACATCTGATCACAACAAGAAATATGGACACACATAAAATGTTGAGTACAATACAGCATTGAAGAGATTCAATGCTGGATGGATTAAAGGCATGATTTGTTTTGATGATATTCTGATCAGGGGCAGAGGTCTCGTATCCAGTTATTCAAAAAGTTAATAGATGAATATTGGAAGACTGATCCAGAAAATGTTCATGTGTGATGTTAAACCTTTAGAATTGGATGATACAGGTCATGTAAAGACAGAGGATAGGCAACTTGCCATGTTTCAACAGAGCACTTAATAGTAGGGGATTTTTATGGTATGTACCATGACAATGATGATATAAAAAATAATGTAAAATTCTAGAATAGACTGAACTTATTCACAAAAAATAATGCCAACAGCAAAGATGCTCCAAAGAATTATGGTTAAAGCTTGTATGGCGCAAAAGACAGAGCACTAATGTAGACTGTGGCTCACTGTTAATGCCTGCAACACAACCACCACATTAAATCTACCAGCAGTACACTAATGATATGTGGACATTGAGAGTCATAAATCCCAAACAGAAATATACATTTGAGAGGAGACATGGTTTGGGGTCAAATGTGAAATAATATTAAGCATTATTTTTCCTTGAAATAGATATTTCCTTTCCTCAGGTTAATAAAGATACTAGTTGTGATATCAAGTGTTCTACTGGACATTTGATCTTAATGTTGACAAATGGAGGTCACGCACCTAACTGGGAAGTTTTCCAAAACTTTTCTTGAATGGGATTAAACTTTGATTCCCTCCGTACAAGTCACTGAAGATATTACATTTTATTTGGTGATAGCATCACACTAGTTGTCATTAAATATCATTTATTATTCTCTCTTATCATACAAATCCATGCCCTGGCCCAATCGCTGCACACATAGACATGCCTAGATCTACAGATATTTTGTTTTCATTTCAAGATAACGTAAAAGCCAAAGGTTGGTCATCAATTGTTGACACAAGTAATATGTTGTTCAGATACTGTACTAAATGTGACTGGGTGTAAGTGAGACAGGGAACAATGGAAATACATGTTGATTTTACACTGAAGAATAAATTTGACATGCTCAATATACTATACGCAGAAGTGGCTATTTCAGCCCAGAAGAAAGATAAAATATTAAGCCATCAATGCATTTCTCACAAATTGAACAGAGAAAGTGAATTGGAAACAATTCAATTAACCAAACTATATGAGAACAAATTAAGTTTGTGAGTTAAAAGAGGTTGATATTTTGGGTTCCTACGGTTGAAAGATAGGGAGAACTGATTACCTATGGATTGAACCACTTACAAAAGGAGCCTCAAGAAACATTTATGTCACATCAAACTTTGTCAGTGTAATATATAACAGGACATATAAAAACTATAAATTAGCATGTGACCTAGAAAGGGCAAATACACTATTAGACAACTAATAAAACACTTTACAATTAATTTCTGCTCCACTGGCCTAGAATACCTGTTAATATAATGCCGTATCCTTTATTTACTGAGGGAATTAACCTCTATCATTTTATTACATAACACTCATACATATTAGCCCAATCCAATGCTAAGATGGAACTGGATGAATTATACTTGGACGTCAACTCTCTTGGGACAACAAACCCCGATGCCCTATTTATCATCGCTGTCAAGCTAACTTCACGAACATATTCCCAAACTATCATCAGCTTGGATCCGGTCTCACAAAGGGCAATAACAGTAAAGATCACTACTACTCCACCATCAAATATGCCCATCGCTCCATCCCTCGCCCTCTTTGTGACCAGCAGCATCATCTGCCGCTCAGTGCTGCTCCTGCCAGCTTACCGGCAGCGATTGAAACGTTCAGTATCAACAATGAGAGTAAAGCAACAGTGCTCTGCGGAGGCTGATGGTCTACTTCAGGACAGCCTAGAGGCGGTGAACTGGAACACATATGCAAGAGCAATTCATCCAGCCTGAACGTGCATACCTCAGTCGTCACTAGTTATATCAAGAAGTGTATTGACAACTACGTTCTGACAAAGACCATTAGGGTTAATCCTAACCAGCAACCTTGGATGAGCTGGGAGATTTACTCCCTGCTAAAGAACAGATTCGAGACTTCTAAGATGAATGACCATATACTTTGAAGATGGCCAATAATGATCTTCATAAGGCACGAAGGATGCCAAGAAAGAACAAACTAGTGGCTCAATCAATTAAATGATTGCCAGATGACCGTAGCATGGCTTGAATACCATCACAGTCTATGTCAAAATCAGAGGCAATCTCTTGCAACAGCCTATCTTTGCCAAATGAACTTAAGGATTTTTATGGCCATTTTGAACAGGCAAACACCATACAAGAATTTGGAAGAAAAATCCACTTGACTTAAAGGGCGTTTGATTAATTGAGTTTCTATTTACTTGAGATCAGTAAAATCTGTAACTGCCTACTTCAGCATAAATACCTTTTGCAAAGAAAGAAAGAGAACAAACAACCTCCATCCTTAATATCACAATAATACCTGCAGTAATGGAATGCTGCAGGCATGTTCTTCAAGTTTCACCATAAAGTTTAATTATAATTTCATGTGAATCTGCCAAAGTAAACACATCATAGGATAACATTCCTATTATCTCATCTGATAGTTCTTGGAACACACAAGGTCACACACACATGTACTTAAAACCTTATACCTGAGTTGTTCACATTCATAGCCTATGAATCTGTCCTGCAGATTTGGCACATCAATTGAGGGGAGGGGAGCTGCAATGATAACGAGAATGGTGGCGCAAGATAATCAAGGTAATGATCAGGAAGGAACTGATCAAGAGAATGGAAACTCAGAGAGTGAAGTCACAGACATTGATAACATACTGTAACCTCCCCTCATATGATTACCCACTTGTACTCTTTGTGCCATGTTCTCTGTGGTCGTCGTAGGAACGTGCATCTTATTGTGCAACTCCATGGGAATATGAGTCGGGACTGGAGAAGGCAGCAAGCGTCTCCTAGAAACCAGTTCTTCGATATTACCCATGTTGTTTCCAGACAGCCAAAATTCGTCAGTAGAATCATCGAGAACAAAGTGGGACCCGGTGTGTGGGGGGAGGGGGGGAAGGGGTTGGGGACAAAGGGAGACCATTGGGGTCTAAATGGAATACTTTGTAACTTTGTCGGAGCCCAATATGTGGTGACTCTTTGCAGACTAGTCTACGCAAAACAAGGAATCTCATTGTGACATGTCGCATGTGATTATAAAGTATCATTCATTCATTCATTCATTCATTCATTCATTAATGTACAATTTGGTCAGTTAGTTTACCAATGATCAATGTCTCTGTGCATAGTGTAAAGGATCATACTGGTGTAATCAGTTGCACCAATTTAAATGCTAAATATTAGGTGGCATTTATGACATTAGGGGCATTATGACATTCTCCTACAATCACGGTGCTCTCCGCTGAAATGTTCTATACCAAAGACAAGCTGGTTGACAGGCTAATTGGCCACTCTAGATCATCTCGTGTCATGAGTGGTATATTCTGGGGAAGTTGATGAGGATGTAGGAATAATAAAAATGAAGATAACGTAGGATTAGTGTAAATGGGTTATTGATGATCGGTGTGGACTTAATGGACACTAGTGCCTGTGTCTCTACTATCTTTCCAATGACTCTATGACCGTAAACTTACATGTGATCTGTATCATCCAATTCTAAGAGCACACATCAGAGACAAGATTTTTTTGCCAGACCTCTCACTTTTGGAAATAATCTTTTGACCAGTCTGATAATACAACCCTGTCCCTGGTCAGTATTCGATCATGACAAAATATCCCTTTGATTCAGTGGCACTTCAGCAGATGAATTGTATTCAATTTATTATCTACAGACACATTTCTTTCCATAACCAGATGCCTTTACAAACCCATCACAGAGATTATTTGCTTTAGTAACAAGTAAGTTGCCCACCTATGTTTCATTGAATATCCTGTATAAAGCCAATCATTTTCATGTGTATTTGTTATTATTTAGAGAACAAAGAACATAGAACAGTACATCAAAGCAAGAGAGCTTTCTGCCCATGATATCGTGTGCCGATCATGATTCTTAAGCTGCACATCCACCTGCACGTGATCAATATCCCTGCTCTCTACCTGTACTTGTGCATGTCCAAATGCGTTTAAACTTTAAACTTTAGCGATACAGCATGAAAACAGATCCATCAGCTGACCGAGTCCGTGCTGACCAGCAATCACCCCGTACACTAACACTACCCTACACACCAGAGAGCATTTACAATTTTACTGAAGCCCATACTCCAAAGACGTATAGGTTTGTAGGAGTATGGGAGGAAACCAGAGCACCCAGAGAAAACCCACGGAGGCACAGGGAGAATGTACAAATTCCATACAGACAAAACCCGTAGTCAGGATCGAACCCAGGCCTCAGGTGCTGCAAGGCAGCAACTCTACCACTGCACCACTGTGCCACCCTAACTGTACTGCTTAATGCATGGTACACAGAGTGAACTCTCTCTGACAACTAGCCCGCTAGCAGGATCCAAGCCAAGACTTCAATGGTACAGCAATATTCCAGTGAATATTATTTCTTTGAATAAACTCCCCCACAAATAGTTCATAGTAATTTTTGTATAATACTTTTAATAATTCCCTGCAGCGCCCTCCTCTCAGCCACAGTACAGCTGGCAAACCACACCAGGATTCCATAGGAGAGGATACTTTCCACGGCGCATCGGTAGAAGGACAACAGCAGCGGCTGTGAGACGTTTGCTCTCCGCAGAGACCTCAGGAAATACAGCCGCTGATGTGACTTCTTCACGAGAGTGACGGTGTTCATTTACCATTTGAGGTCCTGGGAGATGTTTATTCCCAGGAACTTAAAGCCAGTGACTCTCTCCACCATGTCTCCTTTGATGTATAAGGGAGCAGGTTCCTCTCTCCTCTTCCTCCTGAGGTCAACGACCAGCTCTTTTGTCTTTGATGGGTTGAGTACCAGGTTGTTTTTGGTACACCAGACAGTCAGTTTTTGGACTTCATCCCTGTAGGCAGACTCGTCGTTGATGTTTATCAGTCCCACCGCAGTCGTGTCGTCCGCAAACTTGATGATCCTGTTTGTACTGTGTGTTGGTATACAGTCATAAGTGTATATTGTATACAAGATGGGACTCAGCACACAACCTTGTGGCGCTCCTGTGCTGAGCGTCAGGACTGGGGAGTAATTGGACCCCATCCTGACAGTCTGTGGGCGATCTGTTAAAAAGTCCTTAATCCATCCGCATGTGTTTGCATTAACACCCAGATCAGACAGTTTGTCCACCATTCTGCTGGGGATGATTGTATTAAATACAGAACTAAAATCTACAAATAACATCCTCACATATGAGCCAGGACGCTCCAGGTGTGTCAGTGCAGAATGTAGAGCTATGTTGATGGCATCCTCCGTTGACCTATTAGCTCTATATGCAAACTGATGCTGATCCAGGGTGGATGCATTTCGTTGTCTCTGTACTGTACACTGACAATGACAATTAAAATTGAATCTGAATGGGAGTGAGGACTTAATGTGGGCCAGGACCAGCCGTTCAAAACACTTCATCACCGTTGAAGTGAGAGCAACAGGTCTATAGTCATTCAAGCTGGTAATGGCTGTTTTTTTGTGTACAGGCACGATGGTAACAGTCTTAAAGCATTTAGGGACAGTGCACGTTGACAGAGAGAGGTTGAAGATGTCGCTGAAAACCTCCGCTAACTGGTCTCCCTGGGATGCCATCTGGGCCAGCAGCCTTCCTGGGGTTAACCCTGCGGAGTGTTCTTCTGACGTCCTCCGTACTCACAGTGAGTGGCACAGTGAGTGCCAGGTCGTCAGTGCTGGGTGCGGCTGCAGGTGCAGGCTCCGCCTCATTCAGCTCAAAACGGGCGAAAAAATGGTTGAGCTCCTCAGCTAGCGAGTTGTTACTGCTGCAGATGATCGGCCCCTCCTTGCCCTTGTAGTTTGTGAGTTGCTGAATGCCCTGCCAGACATGCCGAGGGTCCCTCTCGTTAAAATACCCCTCTAACCTTCTTCCATAGGCTGTCTTTGCCTCTTTAATGTCTCTCTTTAGTTTAGATCTGGCAGTGCTGTACAATTCATCACTGCCAGATCTAAAGGCTGAGTTGCGTTCCCTCAGCAGTTTCCTGACATCCCTGGTCATCCATGGTTTGTTGTTTGGGTAGCACCTGACCTCCCTGTCGACAGTGACGTTGTCAATACAGTTCTGTATATAGAACATGACTGTAGATGTATATTCTTGTGCATTTGTGGTTGGGAGAAAATTACATCAGTGAAGGGCTTGAAGATCCACCAAGGGAGGAAAAAGTGCTTGAGAGAGCAGAGACATGGGCCTCGCATTGACCAGTACTTCTTACGAAGCAACCAGTCAAATCAGTCGAGTGAAGCACAGCGACAGGACTCAAACCAAAGTTCGCAGAGCATCAGCACCCATGTCACTGAAGAGGGTGATACAAGCACAGAAATGCCGGTGGAGGAGCCCACGCAACAACGACAAAGACCTCCATTGGAGGGAAAGATCAAAGGGCACAAACCTGGAGTGAAATGGCCCAAAGCTGTTGAAAAGAAAGAGTGGGAGACGGTCAACAGTGACCTTATACATATCTTGGAGCAACAAGCGGGCACAGCAGTGGAAAAGCTTGAAAGGATGGGCAACACAATCTACAGCTATGGAGAAGAACGGTTTGGGGTGAGTAAAGGGAGAGGTGGAAAGAAATTACCAACACCAATCAAGTCTAGGAGGCAGCAGGAGATCGAGAGGCTAATCAGAGAGAGGAGACAGTTGAAAAAGCAATGGAAAAAAGCAACTGAGGCAGAGAGAGAAGGTCTCATGCTACTCCAAGAGGACATCAAGAGCCGATTGGCAACCTTGCGAAAAGCAGAGAACTTGAGGAAACTTCGCAGGAAGAAAGAACACACAAGAACACGGTTCTACAAAGACCCTTTCAAGTTCATCAAAGACCTCTTCGCAAAGGAAAAAAGTGGAACTTTGAAAACATCAAAACGGGAATTGGAGGAACACCTGGAAAAGGCCCACCAAGACACGAAAAGGCATGAGCAGTTAGTCATCCCACATGACATCCCGCCTATTCAACCACCTGAATTCAACCTGGACACCAGCCCTCCAAGATGGAAAGAGGTAGAGAACACTGTCCAGCGAGCAAGAGCAGCATCAGCTCCGGGGCCAAATGGAGTACCATACAAGCTCTACAAGAACGCACCGGATGTGTTACGCTTTCTATGGAAGCTCATGAGGGTGGTGTGGAAGAAGCAAACAATACCTAAGGCGTGGCGAAGGGCCGGCGGCGTGCTAATACCTAAAGAAAAGAATGCGTCAGACATCAGCCAATTCCGGCCAATATGTCTCCTCAACGTCGAGGGAAAAATCTTTTTCAGCATTGTATCACAAAGGCTGTCCACCTATCTGGTAACAAACAAGTACATTGATACATCTGTACAGAAAGCAGGAATTCCAGGATTTTCGGGCTGCTTGGAGCATACAAGCATGATCTGGCACCAGATCCAAGCAGCTAAGAAGGAGAAGAGAGACCTACATGTGATCTTCCTCGATCTGGCCAATGCATTTGGTTCAGTTCCCCATGAACTCCTTTGGGAATCTTTTGCCTTTTTCCATGTACCAGAGCTCATCACCACACTGGTCAAGAGCTATTTCCAAGACCTGCAGCTGTGCTTCACAACAGCTGACTTCAGTACAACATGGCAGCGCTTGGAAGTAGGCATCATGGCAGGCTGCACAGTCTCACCCTTGGCCTTTACAATGGCCATGGAAGTCATCATCAGGGCCTCAAAATGGGTGGTGGGCGGTGAACGAACCAGGGCTGGGCTCCGTCTGCCACCCATCAGGGCATACATGGACGACATGACCACACTAACCACTACTGCAGCATGCACCAAGCGGCTACTTGGAAAGCTGCAGGAGAACATCAAGTGGGCCCGAATGAAGATCAAACCATGTAAATCTCGAAGCATCTCCATAGTCAAGGGGGTGCTTAGAGACACAAGGTTCTGTATCGGTGACGACCCTATACCAACAGTGTCTGAACAGCCAGTTAAAAGCCTGGGCAGATGGTACAATGCAAGTCTCAAGGATAAAGAGCAGGTGGAACAACTAAGGCAAGAAATTGTCAATGGCCTGGAGAACATCAATCAGACCCTACTGCCTGGGAAACTGAAGCTCTGGTGCCTACAGTTTGGACTCCTTCCTCGGACAATGTGGCCACTGACCATTTATGAAGCCCCAATAACAACTGTGGAGAAGATGGAGCGAACCATAACTTCATACGCGAAGAAATGGCTCGGGGTCCCACGATGTCTAACTAACATCGGCCTATATGGCAAAGGGGTCCTGGAACTACCTCTCACTAGTCTAACAGAGGAATACAAGTGTTCTAAAGTAAGACTTCAGATGACACTGAGGGACTCTAGAGACAAGACCATCAGTGCTGTTGCGCCGCCCCTAGTAACTGGCCGGAAGTGGACGCCATCTGATGCATTACAGCAAGCTTCATCAGCCCTGAGATACAAAGACATCGTGGGGCAAGTCCAGCAGGGAAGAGGAGGCTTTGGCCTTACGACAAGTAAACCAACTTGGCGAAAGGCCACAACATCAGAGCGGAGGACATTGGTGGTCGAGGAGGTGCGGCGACAAGAGGAGGCCGCAAGAAGTGCAAAGGCGGTCTCTCTTGCCAAACAGGGGCAATGGATGCAGTGGGAAGGTGTGGAGCGGAGGAAGATCAGCTGGAAAGAACTATGGGAAATGGAAGCAAGCAAGATCAGCTTCATCATCAGAGCGACTTATGACGTGCTTCCATCACCAAAGAACCTCCATCAGTGGTACGGCGAGGATCCAACCTGTGCCCTCTGCCCAACTCCAGCGACCCTCAAACACATCATGGTAGGCTGCAAGACCAGCCTCACGCAAGGGAGATACACGTGGCGGCATAATCAGGTACTAAAAAGCCTGGCATCAGCCCTTGAGAACAGGCGGTGTGCGACCAACTCCTTGCCTCCGAGAGCAAGCAACCCCCTCCCCCTAAGGGCAACAACCTTTGTCCGAGAAGGACAGAAAACATCTAAACATCCTTCCACCAGATCAGAAGAAGGAAACCTATGCAGGGCCCGCGACTGGAGGATGCTGGCGGACATTGGCCGACAACTAGTTTTTCCACCTGAAATTGCTTCCACCAACCTCAGGCCAGACTTGGTGTTCTGGTCCCCTTCACAGAAGACTGCTTACATCATAGAGCTCACAGTTCCATGGGAGAACTCTGTTGAGGAGGCCTATGAGCGTAAGAAGCTGCATTACGCAGAGCTTGCAGCAGAGGCAACGCAGCGTGGCTGGAACACCAAAGTCTATCCAGTTGAAGTGGGATGCAGAGGATTTGTTGCGTCATCTACCATCAGACTGCTGAAGGAGCTTGGAATCCACGGTCAGGCTCTGCGGAAGACCATAAGATCACTCTCAGAGGCGGCTGAAAGAAGCAGCCGGTGGATTTGGCTCAAGCGGAAAGATCCATGCTGGGCCCCAAGTATTTCAGGGTGAATCTTTGGGACGGTTTGACACGGGACACGCGCTGAGGGCTGATCATCCTGCAGCGGGCCGCCCTTGTGGAGGGTGTATAGTGATAAAAGGCCGAAACACCCAGTGATGCAAGGGTACACTACTGATGATGTGTCCTGTGCCCAACTGTCCTAAAGGTTACCCAGGCCAAGATATACGTATCCACTCCCCCACCCCCCCCCCCCCCCCCCCCGCCCCCCCCCCCCCACAGATGTTGAGCGTCTACCACTCTCAACAATCAACGAATGTCGTGAAATGCTCCCCACCTATTGGCACAAGGGACTTCTTAACATCTTGTCCTGTGTATTTGATTCTTTGTATGTCCTGGTTTGCAAACAAGTCCCACTCAGTGCGCTCAAAACAGTCCTGAAGTTGGGCGGCAGCGCCCTCGGGCCAAGTCTTTATGTTTCTCACCCCGTGCTTGGTTCTCATAATGAGAGGTCTGTATGCCGGGGTGAGAAAGAGTGATAGATGGTCAGACTGGCCAAGGTGAGGGAGAGAGGAGGCTTTGTATCCATCCCTAATGTTGCTGTACACGTGTTGCTTGTATCCATGTTCTCCAGTTGTTGCCTGAGCTGTTGTTTCTCCAGCACTTTGTGTCCTTTGTGATTTAATCTCAGACATTCCGTAGGGGATTCAGTATATATTTACCTTAAATGCAAGCGAATTATCAAATATTGATTGCAGTTTAAAGAAGATGTGCATCAAGGTTTTGCGGCATGTCAAGGATGGAACTGTCATTGGGAAAATAAACCTGAGCGTTGACTAAACTTGCCCGTCATACTACAAGCTTTATACATTAATGGGGAAATGAACAAAGGCACAATATTAAAATAGGTTGTAGGTGTTTGACTTTAGAGCTTTTGAAACACATGGAGGCAAAACACTAATTTTACTTCGGAGTCACGTGAGTGACTACGTGAAGAACCCCGCCAGGACGCATGCGTGTCATATCACTACACGCATTGCAACGAGTCACAGCAGGGGAGAACGACGTTCCCCTAGCGGCAAAATTTGAAAGCCGGGAACAACAGGGAAGAAGACTCTGCGTTCCAGAATTTGAAAGTCGGGAACAGCAGGTAAGAGACTCTGCGTTCCTTCCACTTACCTTTTAGGTGGAGACTTGGACCGGATCCACGAAGGCTGCGGGAAAGCTGGCGGGGGGAGAACCGCGGAGTAGCGGGCAGCCGGCAGCAGCAGCCCAAGGCACTCTAATCGCCCGTAATGGGAACAGCTGTGCCCGACTTTCGCTCCCGACTTCGCTCCCGCGCCGGCCCCGGCCGGTCGGGAGAGGTAAGCACCTAACAGAGTCGTTAACTCCGAGGAGTCAGACTCTGAATAGCCGCGAGCGACCTGTGCCCGTGCGCATGGGGGTCGGTTTGAGCGGCTGCAGGAGAAATTAAGCAGCCGCGAGCGACCAGTGCCCGTGAGCACCGGGGTCGGTTGGAGCGGCTGCAGCATGACGAGCAGCCATGAGCGGTCAGTGCCCGTGAGCACCGGGGTCGGTTGTAGCGGCTGCAGCATGCAGGATAAAGAGCAGCCGGGAGCAGCCAGTGCCCGAGAGCATTGCAGCCGGTTGGACCGGCTGCAGGAGCAGTACCCCTTGTGGGGCTGCAGAGTGAAAATACTCCAAAGTGGCAAAGCCACAGTGGGCAACTAATAAGCCCCACAGCAGTACCCCTGAAGGGGCTGCACAGTGTTTCTCCCTCATCAGAGGAGAGCACGGAGTATCCACCCTGGTCAGACCCTGAAGGAGGCAAGGATCAACATACCCCCAGTATGCCTGGGGTGAAAGAAAACATGCTGGACATGGTGTCCCAGTTTATCCAATCAGGCTAAACTGGCCAAGACCTGGAGCCGAAAATCGGGGTAAGCATTGACTATATGTCATTCTACCAACTGCAGGCACTGGCATTATCAGACACCATGGCATGACATTTACCTCCAGGGAACTGCAAGTAGCTAAATGTTCCCAGAGTAAACCAGTGCATCTGGAAACATGTAGGGGCATCTATTAGAACCAGGGACTTAACAATTCAGAAAGTCCTACAAGTCCTAATGGCAGGGATTACAGCTTTTTGCCCACACATTAAGGAGCAAAACATGACCCTAGACCACCTAGATGCACTGGCTTTACTCTGCAAATCACAATATGAGTCGAACAACATCAGGGGAAGTACTATCCAACCAGCTTTAGACCCCAAATTACCCGGCCTCTGTAAACCTGGAACCTCCAAACCATATTGGAGGGGACTTACCAAAACGAGTCAAAGAACTTGATGAAGAGGCGAAATCACTGGGGCTCATAAAAGCAGAACCCCTACGGACCCCAGCCGGGCAACGCAACCGGAGCAAGCGCTAAACCAGGAACACCCAACATCGGTCTTTTAGGCCATAGCCCAGACCGACCGTCCTGGAAAATGCGCAAGCCTTTCAACACAAACCCAACACAGTGGTGATAGGTGGGTCTGGTTCCTTTAGAATTAAGGAAGCACGAAAGTTGGGGGAGAAACGATATTATTTGGATGCAGGGACCAGGGTTATAACCATAGAATATACAAAAACATAACCTCCAGTACAGCATGTACCGAATCGAATGTTCGTGCTCACAGGTATAGGGAAATCCAAAGCACATGCTGAACTACAGCGGCTATATAAAAAGGAGTAATTGAACAAACCCAACACGAATCACAGGAATTCGTGTCTAATATCTTATAAAATCAAAGAATATGGTGGTGGCCGCATCATCATCGATTGACTACTTTAAATACCTTTGTACAATATATTCATTCAAGATGGGAACCTTTGTCACTGCAAAGCAATTGACTTCCAAAGACTACTACATGGCGAGCATCAATGTTAAAAGATGCTTACAATACAGTACCCATAAGAGGTGACCACAGATGTTATTTAAAATTTAACTGGATGGGTCAGCGACAGGGCACTACCTTATGGACTTACAGCAGCCCAGGTTATTCACAACAAATTTGAAACCAGCCCTACCTAGCGTTACTGCAAAACTAAAACTCATGGTAATGGCATATCTAGATGACATATTTATTGTTGGCAAAACAGCCACAAAACAATTGTTTGAAGAACTGGGATTTATCATCCATCCAGTTAAGTCTAATTAACACCTTCAACAAAAAAATGGATATCTGGGGTTCACCATTAATTTAGTTCTCATGTCAGTGACTTTGCCGAAAGAAAAGGTTGCAGCCTTTATGGAGGCTTGCAGGAAACTAAACTATCCATCAGACTGGTAGTAGGATTGGCATTAGTGGCTGTGTCCAGCCACATAAATCGGACCATTACATAATCAAGTTACTGAGCGCAATCATGCGTCACTCTAAATTTATGGGGGGTTCATTCTGACAGACCTATGAAGCTACCAACAGAGGCCACTATGGTACTAAAATGGTGGAGACATAACATAAGGCATTGTTCCAATCCAAACATTAACAGTTACCCGTCTCATGGGCCTTGGATTGGGATGCTACTAATTCCATCTCCAGCTGTGGGGGATGTACAGGAGGCATCATTACAAACGCTGGGCATATATACCTGGGGGGGGTAGTGCATGCCTTGGCTTTAAGTCATATTGTTCTGGGTTATATCACCAGTATGTTAGACTACATATTGACTACACCACCGTGGTAGCATATGTCAACCATATGGGTAGGAACGTATCGACCTCATATGACTATCTGGCCAACACTATTTGGCAATAGTGTATCCAGATAGAATTTGGATATCAGCTACGAACTTACCAGGGAACTGAATTTAGTGGCAGACAGCAGGTCACGCTAAGACTAGAAACACTGTATGGATGTTGGACAAATATGTATTGCTGGAACAGCACGGTATGGAACACCAGATAACGTCCTATTCACATCCATACTCTTACCAGTTATCAAATTATGTCTTGGGAACCAGAACCTGGGGCAGTGGTTCAGATGCATCTTGGCTGCTTGGGGGATCATTTATGCATCCCTCCGCCTCATCAGTCGGGTATTTAGGAAGAAATTATAGACTCCGCGTCTCGTATTTTGATAATACCTGATTGGCCTACTCAACCATAAGTCCTAATGACATCAACATGGTTTTAGAACCATACATCACCATCCATCCTAGACCTAACTTACTGGTTCTTCCCGCTACAAGGGGAGTTACCCATGTCACAATTATATATAAACCTATTAATTTTAGAGTGGAAAGCACCTCTTCTACACCTGGGACTGACGAACCGAATGCGGTATTATTTCAGCGGGCCTCAGACAGCCCACCTAAATCAGTACTTGGTGTCATCAAGAATGGGAGTACTGTCACAAACAATAATCATCACCCACAGATCTATGAACATCCCGTCTGTTCTGGAATTCCTGGCAAGCCTCCATTACGATGAGAGGCTCAGTCATAGTACCATCAACTGCGCCAGAAGTGCTCTGTCAACATACCTGTCACAAGGAACAGAGCGGCATTCTGTTGGGACACACCCTGGCAACCTAACTCATGAGGGGAAGTTTAATATTAATCCCCAAGAGCCAGGTACTCCCAAACATGGGATGGGAGCATTGTACTGACCATGTTAACAAACTGGTCTTCAGCTACAGCTCTGTCCCTACAGAAACTGACTATGAAAACAATCATGCTGATGGCCTTGGTCACGGCACAAAGGGTCCAGTCACTACAGAAAATAAGGTTGGACAACATGATTATTTCATCTGGAAATTTAACTTTTCACATCAATGTAATAGTCATACAGAACAGGCGTAAAAAAAAAAAAAAAAAAAAAAAAAAAAAAACAGAATTCAGGGCCTACCCTACAGATGGTCGTCTCTGTATTGTAACACACTTACTATCATATATGAAGAATACTAAGATTATCAGAGGGAAGAAATGTCACTTTAATCAGCTACTAACAGCCACTCAAAACAGTGACAGACCAGACCGTCACTAGATGGCTAAAACAGGTCCTAACTAAGGCTGGAGTGCTCACTAGCATTTTAAATCTCACTCCACCAGGGCTGCAGCTACATCGGCAGCTATGAAGTTGGACGTACCTATGGACCAAATCCTCAAGACAGCAGGATGGTCAACGTAGGAAACTTTCCAACGACTTTATAACAAACCAGTCATTGAACCTGGAACATTTGCAGAAACAACTTTAAGTTCTGTAATATAATTTACCCCATAAATAGGGGCAATAATTGGTGTTAATATTTTTACCGCTGGGTTTCAATATTGTATTGATGTCTAATGATGTTAACTCTATTCTCCCCATAATCAAGGCAGATGTGATGCATGGACTTGTTCCACGGCATGAAATCACAGAGCTTTAAAATCTTCACGTAGTCTCACACGTGACTCCGAAGTAAAATAGTAAGATTAAACGAGAACTTACCAGTTTGAAGTTTGATCGTTATTGTATGAGGAGGAACGTCGAGGGAATACGTGCCCTCCGCTCCCACCCTTGATCATATCCTGAACTGGTATCTCTTCTCTAATCTTACTATGTTTAGTCATTACAGTTACCTGTGATTTCACTCCGCTGCTTTGAAGAATGACACGCATGCGTCCTGGCGGGGTTCTTCACGTATTCCCTCAACGTTCCTCCTCATAAAATAACGATCAAACTTCAAACTGGTAAGTTCTCGTTTAATCTTACTATACTTCTTCTTGCATATGGCGTGCACAGCCTAAAGTTGTAGGACAACTTGTCTATTTGATATTGTTTGATTGTGCACGCCAGGTTGATTACATTCGTCGAAACAGGGCGGACCTTGTGCAGGTTGCAATCTTACACCCCAGAACACTGATTAAGAGATAGAGAGAACAAAAGAGCAGTTGAAATATCCAAAGAATTGACTACTGAAGTAAACAGCATTTGTCGCAGAATAAGCGACATGTTACTTAGGGCTTTCATTCATGGAATCGAATCATAGAGGCATACAGCAATGAAACAGGCCCTTCACGCCAACCTGTCCATGCCACTCAAAATGTCCCATCTAACCTAGTCCCATTGACTCACATATCTCTGGCCCATATCCCTCGAAACCCATCCCATTCATGTGCCGGTCCAAATGTCTAAATGTTATTGTACCTGCTTCAATTACTTAACAGTGTAATTCAATCTGATTATTATTTTCAGAGAAGTTTGTGTCCATGTCTCTGAACATAGAAACATAGAAACATAGAAAATAGGTGCAGGAGTAGAGGCCATTCGGCCCTTCGAGCCTGCACCGTCATTCAATATGATCATGGCTGATCACCCAACTCAGTATCATGTACCTGCCTTCTCTCCATACCCCCTGATCCCTTTAGCCACAAGGGCCACATCTAACTCCCTCTTAAATATAGCCAATGAACTGGCCTCAACTACCTTCTGTGGCAGAGAATTCCAGAGATTCACCACTCTCTGTGTGAAAAATGTTTTCCTCATCTCGGTCCTAAACAATTTCCCCCTTATCCTTAAACTGTGACCCCTTGTTCTTCCCCAACATTGGGAACAATCTTCCTGCATCTAGCCTGTCCAACCCCTTAAGAATTTTGTAAGTTTCTATAAGATCCCCCCTCAATCTTCTAAATTCTAGCGAGTACAAGCCGAGTCTATCCAGTCTTTCTTCATATGAAAGTCCTGACATCCCAGAAATCAGTCTGGTGAACCTTCTCTGTACTCCCTCTATGGCAAGAATGTCTTTCCTCAGATTAGGAGACCAAAACTGTACGCAATACTCCAGGTGTGGTCTCACCAAGACCCTGTACAACTGCAGTAGAACCTCCCTGCTCCTATACTCAAATCCTTTTGCTATCAATGCTAACATACCATTCACTTTCTTCACTGCCTGCTGCACCTGCATGCCTACTTTTAATGACTGGTGTACCATGACACCCAGGTCTCGTTGCATCTCCCCTTTTCCTAATCGGCCACCATTCAGATAATAGTCTACTTTCCTGTTTTTGCCGCCAAAGTGGATAACCTCACATTTATCCACATTATACTGCATCTGCCATGCATTTGCCCACTCACCCAGCCTATCCAAGTCACCTTGCAGCCTCCTAGCATCCTCCACACAGCTAACACTGCCCCCCCAGCTTAGGAGAATTGTATTTGATATTATGTCTACCGTCTGAGATATAGAGAGGTAAGTCCAAGCCTACAGAATACTATGGTGAGCTCTTTGGAAGATTACGTGGAAGGGATAGGTGCCTTGCACTGGATAACACTGGATACTACAGTGAAATACAAATATGATTGATTGTGTGAGGCATTGTACTGTGGAAATACATCATGAATTTACAACCAAGAACAAATCTCTGACCTCAGCAGCAAATTGTAAATGATTAATCTAGTTCAGGAGATGAAATAGCAATCAAAACCACCAATATATAGACACAAACCCCACAGAAAAACTGACTATGAAACATTAGTCAAAACATATTGGAACAAATCAAAATTAGAAGTTAGAGGAGAGCTGGAAAGGGTGCAGAGAAGATTTACGACGATGCTGCCAGGACTCGAGGGCCTGAGCAATAGGGAAAGTTCATCCTCCTGCACTCCTTGGAGCGCAGGAGGATGAGGGATAATCTTTTAGAGGTGTACAAAATCATGAGAGGCATAGATTAGGTAGATGCACAGCATCTCTTACCCAGAGTAGGGGAATCAAGAACCAGAGGACATAGGTTTAAGGTGAGGGGGGAAAGATTTAATAGGAATCGGAGGGGTAACTTTTTCACACCAAGGGTAGTAAATACATGGAACGAGCTGCTGAAGGAGGTAGTTGAGGACAGGTTTAGAGGGATATGGGTCAAATCCAGGTGGGTGGAACTCATGTAGATGGGACATGCTGGCCAGTGTGGGCAAGTTAGGCCAAATGGCCTGTTTCCACGCTGTAAGACTCCATGACGCTTATAGATTTTGGATATATTTATTTGAAAGTAGAGATAATATTGTAATGATCACCAATGGGATGGAAGTGAAACACTGGAAAAAGCTATTGTTCAGTTTAGTGTTTTGAGATACATCGCGGAAACAGCTTCTTTGACCAACTGTATCTGCACCAACCAGCAATCAACCTGTATACCAATACTATCATACACATTAAGCACAATTTACAATTCTTTTTTACCGAAGCTAATTATCCCTCAAACTTGCACATCTTTGGAGTGTGGTAGGAAACCACAGCACTCAGAAAAGAAGTACAAACTCCATACAGACATGACCCATAGCCAGGATCGAACCTGGGTGTCTGGAACTATAAGGCAGCAGTTCTATCACTGTGCCACTCTGCCAGCATCAATTTTTGTGAATTATTCATGTGATACCAAACTACGTATAAATGCTTAGTCTGAATGAGTTGCATTCAGTCAAATATAATGTTAACTAAAGAAAAAGTGTTGAAACAGAATTATGTTTAAAACATGCGAGATAGGAACATAGAAACATAGAAAATAGGTGCAGGAGTAGGCCATTCGGCCCTTCGAGCCTGCACCGCCATTTGATATGATCATGGCTGATCATCCAACTCAGTATCCCATCCCTGCCTTCTCTCCATACCCCATGATCCCTTTAGCCACAAGGGCCACATCTAACTCCCTCTTAAATATAGCCAATGAACTGGCCTCAACTACCTTATGTGGCAGAGAATTCCACAGATTCACCACTCTCTGTGTAAAAAATGATTTTCTCATCTCAGTCCTAAAATACTTCCCTCTTATCCTTAAACTGTGAACCCTAGTTCTGGACTTCCCCAACATCGGGAATAATCTTCCTGCATCTAGCCTGTCCAACCCCTTAAGAATTTTGTAAGTTTCTATAAGATCCCCCCTCAATCTTCTAAATTCTAGCGTGTACAAGCCGAGTCTATCCAGTCTTTCTTCATATGAAAGTCCTGCCATCCCAGGAATCAGTCTGGTGAACCTTCTCTGTACTCCCTCTATGGCAAGAATGTCTTTCCTCAGATTAGGAGACCAAAACTGTACGCAATACTCCAGGTGTGGTCTCACCAAGACCCTGTACAACTGCAGTAGAACCTTCCTGCCCTTCCTACTCAAATCCTTTTGCTATGAATCAAATCCTTTTGCTATGAAAGATGGCAGTGAGACTGATGACAGTGAGACTGTGGTGTGTTTAGCAGTACAGACAGAATGGGACAACAAAATTACATAGGATCTACATAGGATGTACATAGGAACTTAGGTTCGCAATAACCAACCTGATCTCCCGGTGGCTCAGTACTTCAACTCTCCCTCCCATTCTGAATCCGACCTTTCTGTCCTGGGCCTCATCCATGGCCAGAGTGAGTCCCACCGCAAATTAGAGGAACAACACCTCATATTTCGCTTGGGTAGTTTATACCCCAGCGGTATGAACATTGACTTCTCCAATTTCAGGTAGTTCTTGCTTTCTCCTTGCTTCCCCTCCCCTTCCCAGCTCGCCCACAGTCTACTATCTCCGCCTCTTCCTTTCTTTATCACGCCGCTCCCCATCAGTCTGAAGAAAGGTTTTGACCCGAAACGTCACCTATTCCTTCGCTCCATAGATGCTGCCTCACCCGCTGAGTTTCTCCAGCTTTTTTGTCTACCTAGGATCTACTGGGAATCAGTCAATATATTGTATATACACACAAAAAGCTGGAGTAACTCAGCGGGATAGGCAGCATATCTGGAGAAGGAATGGGTGACGTTTCGGGTTGAGACTTCTTACACACAATGATAATCCCTGACAGGCAATTAACAGCTCATCAAATTCTATCATGGCCGTGAGATTAGGTGGGCAAATTTTGTGAGATTAGGTGGCCAAGTAGACCATCCATGTTTCCATGCACAAGTTTGAGATAGAGGCATTTATGTCTCAATTATTCCAAATAGGACAGGGGCGGAAATCCCGGGGGGGGGCAGGGGGGGCACGCCCCCCCTCTTTTTTGAGAGACCCCCCATTTTTTGTAATCCGGATTTTAAAACCCGGTGAGAGAGTGGGGGTGGGACTGCTGATCGAGGGCGCCGATTGGACGAGAGAGACGTCGATCAGCAGGCAATGGGGGCGGGACATGATGATTGAGTGCGATGATTGGAGGAGGGAGGTGTCCCCAGGTCATAGGGTCACAACGGCAGTCCTAGACACCAAAGATAGGATCTCCGCTATAGGATCTTTGCTGGACACAGACCTGCGCCTCATCTGCAGCTAGGATCGATCCCGGGTCTCCGGCGCTGCAATCGCTGCCGAACCTCCACTGGACCATCCCTGTCCCCACCCGAGTGCCCCCCCTCCCCCAATGCCCGGGGGTTGCCAGAGACGTCGGGAGTCAGATGGTCGCGGTGCTCTGGCTAACCCGCCGGGTTAACCTACAGCCCTGCCTGGACAAGGGAAATATGGCCCAGGTTTACAGCCAGTGCGGAGATTCAGCGCTAGCTCCACGGCTCCGGACTGGTATTCCGTCAGTCCAGGCAGGGCTGTAGGTTAACCCGGCGAGACAGGCAGAGTTGAGCTGCATTTAGCGCAGGATTGAGCTGTAATTACTGTTCACGGCAGAAGCCTTCGAAGCAAAGATTATAGCTCCTCTATAATCTTTGCTTCGAAGCCTCGTGTGTGTGTGGGTGTGTGTGTGAGAGTGTGCGCATGCGCGCGCGGCCGCCAAGAAATTGTCTCCCCCCTGTCCCCCCATCCCCTCCATATTTTGATAGCGATTTCCATCACTGCAAATACCTTTGCTTTAAAATGTCCAGTCTGGACCACTCGTTTGTCAGATCCAATAATTGCATATGGATTTAGCTCTCCCAATTCTTGCTCATATTCTGATCACTGAGTCATGGATTGTTTTTCGTAAGCCCAATCTCTCATAAAAACCATGACGGATATTTTCAATCATAGATGTTATTAATGCCCAGCCCTTTCATGACCCCTGCGTCACTGTTTCACTTCCCCCGCTAAAACTTTGGTATTGTGTAGGAAGGAACTGCAGATGCCGGTTTAAACCAAAGATAGACAGAAAAAGCTGGAGTAACTCAGCAGGACAGGCAGCATCTCTGGAGAGAAGGAATGGGTGACGTTTTTCTGAGAAGGGTCTCTTCTTCTTCTATCGTGTGGCGTGCACAGCCTAAAGTTGTTGGACAACTTGTTCTAAGTGATCTTCCGTTTGTGCACGTCGAGTTGATTGCATTAGTCGAAACAGGGCGGATCACGTGAAGGTTGCAATCTTCTACCCCAAGAAGGGTCTCGATGTGAAACATCACCCATTCTTTCTCTCCAGAGATGCTACCTGTCCTGCTGAGTTACTCCAGCTTTTTGTGTCTATCTAAAGCTGTGGTATTGTTCTTGCTACAGACATTCCTCACTCGCTCGTGCATCATCCCACACACTGAGCTACGCTGTCTCATGTATTCTACAGACTTTATCTTTTACCAAAACATATCCCACTTTGGGTGCATCTGGAAGATTTCAATCATCATCCCTACTGCATGCCAGAACTACATATTTCCACACACATCTTAGAGAGAGGGAAGCTCGGACAGAATGCTCCATTTTCCCCTGGGTTGAAGGGTTCACGATGATGAAATAAGTGTGAGTGGCTGGATGGTGTCATCAGGGTTCTGAGCCTGCCATCAACTAGTCTCAGTGGGTGTCTTCCTGATAAACACTGTTGGATCTAGACTGTCCCACAGGCTGGTATATTCCTACTTGGTGACCTCCTGAGCTAGTGCTCCCCAATCCACCTTGCTACCTTCCTCTTTGGCTTGTGCAATGGCTGTTACTCAGCGAGCACCCACCCCAAGGGCTACATTCTATTTTTCTTTAGTTCTGCCTCGATGCTTGACTAATTCATCCTATTCCTGATGTAATCTTTACTGTCCCATGTGCCCCCCTCTCACAGTAAGTGCTCCAAATGCTCCTGATATTTATCTATCTCTACATGTGCACACAGTGCACACTCTAACTGTTCTCTGTACCTTGGCTTTCCGTAGCTCTGCTTTTTATGCCTAATGTTTTCTTGTGCTGCACTGTGATATGAGTTCACTCTCCAAATACACGTAAAATAAAATGAATGCTACTATGTCTCCTTTGCTTATCAATTCCCATTTCTATCATTGCTGATGTTCCTCCAGCTCCAGGCCTTGATGCATCCTGTGTTGAACCTCCTCATGGTTTTGCTCTCATTTTTGCCGTTAAGCTCATGACTCCCTGCTGAATTCCCCATCACATGGAATGTGTCATATGTTCCTGCACTGCTGACCATATTGAACCCCGACTCAAAATCGTACTTTTACTTTTGCATACACTTCAAAATGTAACTTTTGCATACACTGTTAAAGAAAACTTTAAAACACAAGGTTGGGGTACGGCAATCAAAGCTATACTTTATGTAAAATCGTCAAGTACAACGACCGTTGGGAACAGCCAAACTAGACTGTTCACCAAACAAAGATTCATGTGATCTTTTATACAGTTTTTTCCTTTATTATTTATTTAACCATTAACCATAACAGATTTCACACAGGCACTACAGAATTCTTATTCTCAGAATGCTCTAAAAATAGCTATACATTCTACACACCATGTGCTTGAGTTTTCTTCAAACCCAACCCCCATGGCAGCTATCAGCTGTCCCATTACTATTTGACCTCTTTCTCCACCTTCTCCTCAATGATTGTTGTCTTTTACAGTTTTATTCTTTTACAACACCTGCAAACACAGACATGCACGCACACATTCAGCATAAACATTTATACAGACAAACACCCTGCTGTGAATATAATCTAAATTAGTATACGTGACCTCTTTGATGATCCGAATGTTACACCTCTTGCTACTGATTGTCCTCAATCTATGCCACATTAACAAAGATGGGAGTGCCCACCAAACAATTATCTGGCCAGCAGTGCATTCAGAGACTAAGATTTCCAAATAGGTCTGAATTAGGGTCTCGACCCGAAACGCCACCCAATCCTTCTCTCCAGAGATGCTGCCTGTCCTGCTGAGTTACTCCAGCTTTTTGTGTCTATCTTTTTTTCCAAATAAGATAACCACAGCCAACTGCTGCTGAACAGCTCTCTCGATCAACCTGTGCCACACCTCTCTGCCTGTGGACATGAAACTCACAGTAGTCGTGGTCTCATTGTTACATGCCACGAAACAAGAACTCTCATTGGAGTTTTACAGAGCAGCATTTCAGGCCTCCATTTGCAAAGAGATGTTGATACTGAGACTGGTACTTTGCATATGCCTTCAAGAATGATTTGCTGCAAGTTCTCCTGCTTATTAGTGTTTACGCCACAGGTGAAAACCTTGTAGTTGGCTCTAAATGGGAGAAACCAGAATGCATGCTGTAAACTTCCAATTGCAGGGGAGAATAAATGGATGCTACAACGATGGCTGCGGTTACAAAAATACTCCTATAGATCAGAGGCATATGCACAGTCAGGTGAAGAATGGTGCCGACAGGAAGCAAGTTCCTTGTGTAGAGGAACCATAATGACCCTCTGGTCGTTCCTGGAAGAAAGTTCTTGGTGAAAGAACTTCCTGTGAAAACATGAAAGCTTTATAATTTTATTTGAACTTGCATTGTTATACAGGTGCACAACCTTTTATCCGGAGTTCCGGAAACCGAAAAACTCCGAAAACCGGCCATTTTTCCCAGGATGTCGTCTGCACACCAAAGCTCGCGTTTGGCGCCAAACTGGACCCGAAACGACCCACGGTCAACCCAGGTCTGTACTACTGTAGCGGCTGCCTCCTCCCCGGAGACCGGGGAGACACTTAAACATCTGTAAATCATTGCTTAAATGTTAGTCAGTTAGTTTGGAGGGCTTTTATGTGAAGGGGGAAACTTTTTTTTGTTTATTTTATTAGAAGTTAATACAATACAAAACAATACAGTGGCACCTAATTTTAGGTGCCAACTATGTCATACCGTAATCCATTCTATGTACAACCTCTAGTTTTATGTTATGAGTAGGCAAGACAAGAAAAAGAAAACAATAGAAAGGGGAAAGAGTGGAAAAATAGATGGTAGAGAGTAGAAAAATGTGAAGTGTGGATATAAAAAATAAAAATAAAAAAATAAAATAAAAAAGAAAAGGTGGAAAGTAGAAATAGAAGAAAAGGCCCCTTAAAAGAGAATTTTTCAAATCTATATTCGGAGATGTAGATCTATCCACGTCATGAACTGAAATCAGCAATCCTTATGGTACCGCTGCATCACATGATTCCAAAAAGTCGATGAAAGGAGACCAACTCCTTAAGAATTGGTCATATTTATCTATTAGTCGGAGTCTCATTTCTTCAAGGCGTGCTATGTCCATCATATTCCTAATCCACATTTTAACAGTTGGTATGGTTGTATTTTTCCAAAATTTAAGTATCAATTTCTTTCCAATTATTAACCCATAATTTAAAAAAACATTTTGGTCTTTATTTAAATTGGTATCTTCTCCTATTATTCCAAATATAATCCATTCCATTTTGGGTTCTATTCTTGACTTGAAGAGCTTTGTAAATATATCAAATATATCACTCCAAAATTTATTCAACTTTGTACATCCTACAAATGAATGTGTTAAATTAGCGTTTTGAAACAAACATTTATCGCATCTGGGAGAGACGTTTGGATAAAATTTATTCAACCTCGTTTTTGAATAATATACTCTATGTAATAATTTGAATTGAATTAAATTATGTCTTGTATTAATAGAACAGTTATGTGTATTCATCAAATACTTTTCCCATCTATCCTTCGAGATCTTTATCATTAGCTCATGTTCCCAATCTTCCCTTAGTGCTTCTGTTGAGGGTGATTCTCTATATAATATATTATTATAAAAGTATGATATTAATTTTTGTGAATCAGCCTTAATATTCATTGCTTCTTCGGGCGGTGCTGGGGCTGCGGGCGTCCGGCCGCGGGCGGCGCCGGTTGTAGCTCCGACCCCGGCAACTCTACCCCTGGCTGCGCGGCGCTCCAAATCAAGCGCGGCCCGCGGCCAGACGCCCGCAGCCCCAGCACCGCTGTGGCCGCCGACATGTTGTGTGTCGGCGGCCACAGCGCTCCGGAGCTTACCGCACGGCGACCTGGTAAGGCATTGCCCGCTCCCCGCTGGTATCCCAGTGCTGCGACGCCGCCGACTCCCAACATCGCGGCGCTGAGGCTGCGGGCGTCCGGCCGCGGGCCGCACTGGATTTGGAGCGCCGCGCAGCCAGGGGTAGAGTTGCCAGGGTCGGAGCTCCAACCGCGGCCGGACGCCCGCAGCCCCCAGCTCCGCGATGTTGGGAGTCGGCGGCCACAGCACTCCGTAGCTTACTGCACGGCGACCCGGTAAGGCATTGCCCGCTCCCCGCCTCTCCGACCAGGTAGGGGACTAAGAATTAAAGTTTCCCCCTTCACCCCCCCACCACATAAAATCCCTCCAAACTAACTGACTAACATTTATGCAATGATTCCCCGGTCTCCGGGGAGGAGGCAGCTGCTCCAGACTTTTCAAGCCGCCCGCGCTACCTACCTAATCTACGCTAAAAATCTTCCATTCGGAAATCCGAAAAATTCCGAAATCCGACAAGTGTCTGGTCCCAAGGCTTTCGGATAAAAGGTTGTGCACCTGTATAACAATGGCATCATACTCATGCAGCAATAACCCAATAAAACAAAATTCAAGCTTCCTTTCAGAATTCAGTAAGGTAAATACCAGACCAATTTGCAAGATTTTAAAGTTATATCTTGTGTGGAGTTATTACAAAACAAAACCTTTGTTTCGACACAGTTTCTATTAATTTAAATGTTTGATTTTAACCTGCAGTTTGAAATACAACACATAACTTAAGGAGCTTGCCTGAAGCAGTGACGATATCTCCAGAGCATTTTCTAAGAACATTGTTTCCTGATTTCAACCTGTGCGGAATTGTTGCAAAATCATCAAGGCCGGATTTAGATGAAGAGAGGCCCTAAGCTATTTCACTTGTGAGCCCCCCCCCCCTCCCAATCCCCCACCCCCACGACTAGAGGACCATGACTACCCGACAGTGACAGTGTGACTGTTGTGCAATTTCACTGTGCACAGTACCTCTTATTTTTTAATTGGTTTCAAGTGCATCTAGTATAGGAATAAAGGATTTTATCCTAAACTTATTTCTTGAAGAGAGTATATCTAAAGCATCAGGACCAGATGCACCTCCATCATTTCCTTGCCATTTCCTTACTCTTTGTCTTCCTGTGACAGTTCTGTAGTTAACGTCTGGCAAGGTGGCCTTTGCTTGTTTCTTTAGCTTACAAAATCCTGAAGTGAACTGTACAAACTTGCACAAGTACTCAATAACAGTTTTGATTTCTGAATGGCTTTGTTGACCTTGTGGAAATGACCTAGCAGACGGGTCCAAAAATGCAGCATAAACACAAATTCCAGTTCTTCCATTTTCTGCAAAAGATTGTTAGCTTGAAGCCTGGTACCACCCTTCACATTAACATCAGAGTACAAATGACTGAGGGCATCAGTGATAGCGTTGTAACTTTCCAAAATAGCTTCTGCAGCTTTTGCATGTGTCTCCCACCTAGTGTCTGACAAATATTTAGCCACTTTTGACTGAGGTTGCGTAAATGATTTTAGAACTGCCCATCTCTTTGTGGAGGATGAAAAGAAGGTATAAATGTTATTGATAATTCCAAAACAGTTCACTTCATCAAGGCAGCAATCAACAGCCGAACGGCCCACCAAATTTAATGAGTGAGCAGCGCATGGAATAAATCTTGCAAATTAGTTTTTTTCGAGGATTTTTTGCTGCATACCCTTGTACTTACCAGCCATGTTGGCAGTATTGTCATAAGACTGCCCTCGGTAGAAGAGCTCCAAATCGCAGCGGGCGCAGAACTCATTGAGGTGGGGACGGAGGGGGACAAAGGTGAGGCCTCTGCTGCGTCAGACCGTTCGGTATCTGAGAGGGCGAGGTCAGGGGGGATGGTGAACACACGGCAGGGATGGAGATTGGGACCAGAGGAAGGCAGATGAGTGGACTGGGGCCGAGGCGATATCTGGTGGGGGGCTGGTGGGTGATCAGGGGGTAGGGGGGTATGAGGACTGTAGTGTGGGTGGGGAAGAGCTGTGGTCACATGGTTTGAGGGGAATGGGCAAGACCCAGTGGAACAGCCACTGAGGTTACCAGTGTTGGGGGGACTAGCACTAGGACCAGCCCAGTCCAACTCAGGGGAGTTGGAGTCTGCAGCGTAGAAGCTTCAAGCCCAGTGCTGAGTCCAGGCTGCAGGTAAGGCGACGGCTGTGGGCTGCTGGAGGGCGGTGGAGTGACCAGGGTCAGCGGGCAAAGCGTGGGAGGTCCCGGTGGGCGGGAAACCAGCCCCAGCAGAAACTGTGAGCAGGGTTAACTATAGAAAGGATCATTCCGCCTATCGTAGCGGGTAGCGGCTCGTTCCCACCCACCCTTATCCCGCCCGGAGCCTTATCTCTTCTGCCCTGAAGGAGGCAGGACGGGCACAGTCGGGGCTGGTTCTGACATTGTTAAACTTGCAGCCGCGCACTGACTCGAACACTCCTCACTGTTGAAAGGACAAGGCTCAGAAAATACGAATATGTCAAAAGTTTTATACACCTTGGTGGAGCGGGCCGAGGCCCCCTAGATTTCGAGGCCCTAAGCTTAAGCTTGTCTAGCTTATACGTAAATCCGGCCCTGAAAATCATCCTCAGACAACCTGAGCATTTGGAAGAATGGTTGGTTCCCTTGCTTTCACCAGCAGTATTGCTGCATTCCACACAATCAGTTGTGATTAGGGAGTCATGTACATATTTAGGTGTGTCACATACTGGAAAACTAATATTTCCACCCATTTCCTTATGGAAAATATCTAACCTGATGATATTCTAAATTTAACAGGAAAACGTGCATCGCATTTCAAAGTAATGCACACTTCATTTGGCATTTGTAGGTTATGAGACCTTTCCTTTTGGGCAGGAGATAGAGGGTGAGAAAAGGAGAGGAACTCCCTGACCGTTCTTTGAACAGCTTCTTGGGATCTTTGACTGAGGACAGGGAGGCCTTCAATTTTTAGCATCATTCGGCATTGTCTAAGGTATATCTTTCCCTGTGATGTTGTAGGTCTCCATTTGTGCACAATTTGCATCATGTTTCATAATCGTCAAGTCAAGTCAAGAGAGTTTATTGTTTGCTGCAGCACAATGGAATATTGGAGGCATAAATACATTATAGATCAGTGTGTCCATACACCATAGAATATATTTATACACACATAAATAAACAGATAAAGTGCAATAGGCTGTTATAGTTCAGAGTGTTCAAGAAGGAACTGCAGATGCTGGAAAATCGAAGGTACACAAAAATGCTGGAGAAACTCAGCGGGTGCAGCAGCATCTATGGACCTTTGCTCCATAGATGCTGCTGCACCCGCTGAGTTTCTCCGGCATTTTTGTGTACCTTCTGTTATAGTTCAGAGTTTGTTTGAAGTTGTGTTTAATAGTCTAATGGTTGTGGGGAAGTAGCTATTCCTGAACCTGGACGTTGCAGATTTCAGGCTCCTGTGCCTTCTACCTGATGGCAGCGGAGAGATGAGTGTATGGCCAGGATGGTGTGGGTCCTTGATGATCTGAAAATTATATCATCAATTCACAAGGCTCAATCAGCATTGCGTGCATATTTGTGGAAGAAAATATTAAGATCCTTCCTTACTTAATTTTGATTGGAATTTCAGGCTGAGCAAAGGTGTTCAACGAAACGATCACTCAGTTCTGTGTTTGGTCTCGCCGATGTGTAAGGGTCCACATCTTGAACAACGGATACAGTAGATGAGGTTGGAGCTTAAAGGATTGCTGGGGTCCCTGGACAGAGTCGAGGGAGGCGGTATAGCTACAGCTGTTGCATCTTCTGCTGGGGAGGGGGTGGAAGGTAAGGACTAGGGGTCTCTGTCTCTGTTGCGACTAGGGGGAGGCGGAGCAAGGGCAGGGCAGCGGCATACCAAGGAGACACGAGTGACGGAATCCCCCGTTCCCTAAAGAATGAGGACATCTCGGATGTTCTAGTAAGGAACACTTGAGCGCAGATCACCAGGGGCGCCAATACGATAGCCTCGCCAACGGTCTGTCTGTTTATTCGTCTTTATTTTTGTTTTTTTAGTGTGGTTTAAAAGTCTGTGTAAATGGTCTCTGGTTTGTTTTATGTGGGGGGTGGGCGGTCGGGTTCGGGGAAACTTTTTTTCAACCTTTGACCTTGCCGGAGATGTGATTGTTTTCCGGGTCGTATCCCTGGTCGCTCTGTGGCTTAACATCATGGAGCTGGAGGCCATCTCGGGACTGACTTTGGGCCCCACCACGGGGCGTGGACTTACCATCAGAGCCGATCAATTGCCTAGGATCAACGCTCCAACCGCGGCCTGCGGACTTTAACATCAGTCTTGGAAGAGACTGATTTGGGAAGCTCCAGAAGCCGTACGACGTTCGACTAGCTCTGACCCGAGGTCAGGTCGCCAGTGTGGGGGAGCTGAGATTCCCCCCCCAGATGCAGGAGCTTGATCACCCCGACGAGGATGGCCCGCCGCCGGCTATGGGAGTAAGAGCGGCCCGTCAACGGAAGGCTTGAGGCACCCGACCACTGGAGGATAAAGAAGGGAAGAGATTGAAAGTTTTTTCACCTTCCATCACAGGAACGTGGAGGAGTAACTGTGGTGGATGTTTATGTTAAAATGTATTTTGTGTGTTCTGTTGCTTTTTATTTGCATGGCTGACTTGGCAAATGAAATTCCTCGTATGTTACATGGCTAATAAAGTATTATTGTATTGTATTGTATTGATGCGGCGTAGATGGAGGAATTGGGAGTAGAGGATAGAGTCCTTGCAGGAAACAGGGTGAGAAGAAGTGTTGTTGAGATAGTTGTGGGAGTCAGTGGGTTTGTAATAGACGCTAGTCGCTAGGCTATAACACACTCCTTTGTTTCCTGCATAAAACTTTATAGATTTTGGAGTGATATTTTCGAAATATTTACAAAATTATTCGAGATAAGAATGGAACCTAATACTGAAATTATTATATTTGGAGTAATGGAAGATGAGAATAAATTGAACACATCTCAAAATTTATTTTTTAATTATGGTTTAATAATAGCAAAAAAATTAATACTTAAATTTTGGAAAAATACATCAATACCAACACTTAAAATGTGGATTTTAATGTTATCCATGATTTAAAAACATACAATGCTACAGATGTAAAAGTGCTGTTTTTGCAGGGAACAGACAGACTTTTATAAGATAAATTAAAGGAAACTGCAAAAACAGTACTTTTACATCTGTAGCATTGTATGTTTTTAAATCATGGATAACATTAAATTGTTCTCCTGTACATAAACTAATATATTGTTATAGATACTCACTACTGGGGATGCAATCTCAAATCCACCTTGATCACCCTCTCCCTGCTCCAAGGAGCCCACAGGCAGTGGTATCTCTGGCATCTCCTCTTGCCTCTCCACCTGTCTCTCTTGCTGAGTTTCCTCCTCATTTACCTGCATGGCTAAAAACTTTCTGACTTTCTTTGACCCCTTTCTTTGCGCTTTTCTGAGAGGCATCTCTGCAAGTCTTTTTACTGTGAAAAAGATTCTCAAACAATGACAATTAGGTGGGACGTCCTCGATGGACACATGGTCCATTAGCGATATTGAGACCACCTTTTTACTCACCTTATGTCCCTTCTGTCAAGCTTCCGGGTTTACCGTTCGCAGGAGTTCCCACGGTACCCGCAAGTGTCATTACGGATATCGCACGGATATCGCACTGGCATCTGCGTTCATACAATGTTGCAACGCTGCTCAAGTCACTCTTGGAGAAATTCAAAAATGTTTGAATTTTCTCCCGACCGTACAAAGTTACACGACTACCTGCCGTTAGCGCCACGGAGGTCCTCGGTGGTCCACGAATGCCGTACTGCTATCGCAGAAGGTTCCCACAATGTTAAACTCTTGTTAAGTCTTGCTTCAGGTCGCACCGTGAGAAAGCCCTTTAACTGTTTCAGGACTGGACGAGGGATGGTCAAGATTATAAACAATGATCTCCTTACCTTTTTTTTTTTTTTCTTTATGTCTTATTCTCTTTTTTCTATTTTCTTTTCCTCAACTTTCTTCACTCATTCGTCTTTTTTCTTTTTCTTCACACTATATATCTCACGTCTTTCTATCCTTTACTATCTAATTTCTTTTTCTTATTCCCATCTTTCTTTATTATAACAAAAAAACTAAGAAGCTGTACATGAAATGTATTATGAAAATATATATTAGGCACTTTGGTGCCATATGATTGTACTTCTAATAAAATAAAATAAATTTTTTTTTTAAAGTAGGCTAATTCTTGTGATGGAGACTGTGAGATCAAGAAAGGGGAGGGAGGTGTCGGAGATGGTCCAAGTAAATTTGAGTGCAGGATGAAAATTGGTGGTGAAGGTGATGAAGTCCATGAGTTCTGCATGGGTGCAGGAGGTAACACCGATGCAGTCATCAATGTAACTGAGATAGAGTTCGGGGATAGGGCCAGTGTACGCCTGGAACAGGGATTGTTCAGCGTACCCTACAAAGAGGCAGGCATAGCTGGGGCCTATGTGGGTGCCCATAGCTTCGCCTTGGCTTGAAGGAAGTAGGAGGAGTCAAAAGAGAAGTTGTTGAGGGTGAGGACTAGCTCTGCTAGGCGTAGTGTTGGTAGAGGGAAATTGAATGGTTCTGCGGTTGAGGAAGAAACGGAGGGTTTTAAGGCCTTCCTGGTGGAGGATGGAGGTGTAGTGACTGAAAGTCCATAGTAAAGATGAGGGAGTGAGGGCTTGGAATGTGGAAAGCAATATATTGTGGTGCTCGAAACACATAGAGGCAGAACACTGATTAAGAGATAGTGAGAACAAAAGAGGAGTAGAAAAATCCAAATATTTTTTTACTAAAGTAAACATAGAAACAAAGAACATAGAAATTAGGTGCAGGAGTAGGCCATTCGGCCCTTCAAGCCTGCACCGCCATTCAATATGATCATGGCTGATCATCCAACTCAGTATCCCGTACCTGCCTTCTCTCCATACCCTCTGATCCCCTTAGCCACAAGGGCCACATCTAACTCCCTCTTAAATATAGCCAATGAACTGGCCTCGACTACCCTCTGTGGCAGAGAGTTCCAGAGATTCACCACTCTCTGTGTGAAAAAAGTTCTTCTCATCTCGGTTTTAAAGGATTTCCCCCTTATCCTTAAGCTGTGACCCCTTGTCCTGGACTTCCCCAACATCGGGAGCAATCTTCCTGCATCTAGCCTGTCCAACCCCTTAAGAATTTTATAAGTTTCTATAAGATCCCCTCTCAATCTCCTAAATTCTAGAGAGTATAAACCAAGTCTATCCAGTCTTTCTTCATAAGACAGTCCTGACATCCCAGGAACCAGTCTGGTGAACCTTCTCTGCACTCCCTCTCGGGCAATAATGTCCTTCCTCAGATTTGGAGACCAAAACTGTACGCAATACTCCAGGTGTGGTACAACTGCAGTAGAACCTCCCTGCTCCTATACTCAAATCCTTTTGCAATGAAAGCTAACATACCATTTGCTTTCTTCACTGCCTGCTGCACCTGCATGCCCACTTTCAATGACTGGTGTACCATGACACCCAGGTCTCGCTGCATCTCCCCTTTTCCTAGTCGGCCTCCCTCGCTCTTTAACCTCATTCAAATGGGCGGAGGACGGATTTCGCTACCTCGGCGTTTTTATCACAATACCTATATTTGATATGTTCCGCACAAACTTCCTGCCTGGTTGAGAAAGCTGAAAGAGACTTTGACCGCTGGTCAGTCTTACCGTTATCCCTCGCGGCCCGGATAAATCTGGTCAAGATGGTCGTCCTACCCAAATTCCTGTACCTTTTCCAGCATGTTCCTATATTTATCACTAAATCTTTTTTTGATAAATTAGAAAGGAGAATATCTAAATTTTTATGGGGTAGCAAACCGGCCAGAATTCGAAAGACGCTACTACAGTCTCCTAAGAGTGACGGCGGTTTGGCACTTCCTGACTTTAGGCGATACTACTGGGCTGCTAACTTGCAAAAAATCCTGTACTGGATGAATGATGATTGCGACCACCTACCGACCTGGGTACACATGGAAAAGGCGAGTTCACATCTCCCGTTGCGGTCTGTCCTATGCTCTCAACTCCCCCTTTCTATAACATCTGGGGGTGCAGGCCCAATTGCGTCCCTCTCGCTCAAGATATGGAGTCAATTTAGGAAAAACTTTGGTTTACAAGGCCCTTCCATCTTGACCCCACTGCTTAAAAATCACATCTTTAATCCTTCAAGTACAGACTCCGCATTCAAAACCTGGCATAGTAATGGCATCAGTACAGGTGCACAACCTTTTATCCGAAAGCCTTGGGACCAGACACTTTTCGTAATTCAGAATTTGCCGGTCTTCGGAATGGAATTTTTTTAGCGTAGATTTTAATGGCTGGCTCAGTGGTAGAGTGCTCGGCTCATATCCGCAAGGTCGCGAGTTTGCGCCTTGATCCCGGCAGTTACTCGAAGAGTTTGAGTCTTCAATGTAGTTTTTTCTTGCAGAATAAATGTTTGTATGAAATGCAGTGTAGGAGAGGTGTACTGACTGTGTGGGCAGAACTTTGGAAGTGATTGCCCACCAGTCTAAAAAGCCGCTCTGTCTCCCTGTCCCTGGGATAGCAGGGGGCGATCAAACAGCACAATACCCCCCTCCCCCTCCAATTCCAGAGGAATCCGCTCCCCGATGGGCCGCTACGGCGACAAGTGGCAGTTTGCCCACAGCCCGAGCTGCGCCCCCTCATCCGTCACCCCAAGAACAAGACGTACCTTGCACACCATCAGCTTCTGCCCCTACGTGTTCCTCTGGAGTTGGAGCGGGGCTGGGCTGGAGTTGCTGCTGGCTGTGGGTCTCTGGGATCTCCGTGCTTGCAGTGGGCCTGGGGGTCAGTGTCCCGTTGGTCCTGACGTCTCCGGCCACCCCCCTGGACTGGAGCTGAGACTGGGAACTGTACCGCCCTTGCCCCCTCCCTCTGCAACTGCAAACAACCCCACTCTCCTGCAAGGGCGGTACAGTTCCCGGAGGATGGCAGGTGGCCGGAGACGTCAGGACCAACAGGAACCCGCTCCCCGAGCCACTGGCCGGACGCCTCTTCCTTGGCTTTAGATCCAGCCCGCTGCTCAGGCGCTAGCGGGCTGTGCTCGGCACGGTGTCGGGATAGCGGAACGCCGGGTAAGCGGTCCTACCGCCTTGTTGCTGCCCCCCCCCCCCCCCCAGATGGACGCTCCTCCGTGGAGTCGAGCGAGGGACAGGTCAGTTCTGTTGCGGCCCCCCCCCCCCCCCGATGGACGCTCCTCCGTGGAGTCGAGCGGGGGACAGGTTTGTTGTAGAGCCTTTCTTCTCTGCCGGACAGCAGAAAGCTCCCTGTGAAAGAAAAAGCCTCTACGACGCCCCGAGCTGCGCCCCGTCATCCGCAACCCAGGTTCCTCTGTAGTTGGGCCTGCAGTGGGCCTGGGGGTCGGTGTCCCGATGAGGGGGCGCAGCTCGGGGAACGGCTTCTGGTGGTCCTGACGTCTCCGGCCAGTTTGCAGTTTTCCTCTGGAGTTGGAACGGGGCTGGGCTGCTGCTGGCTGTGGGTCTCTGGGATCTCCGTGCTTGCGGTGGGCCTGGTGGTCGATGTCCAATTGGTCCTGACGTCTCCGGTGACTGGCACGGTCCTGCTAGCATCGCCGACGTGAAGACAGTGCAAAGCCCCCGCGCCGGTGCAATGGGCTGGAGAGGGGAGGGAAGGGGTCACACACATGGCCGGGAAGCAGAGGGGTGTAGGTGGGGTGAAACTGACTCACGATACACTGTGTATCGTGACCGTGGGAACTTTTTAACTCAGCGGGCAGGCAGCAGCAGATTGTCAATTATTAACCCTCCCGCGCAATATACCCTCACCTTCTCTTTTATGAATGGGGATTTAGTTCCCCTTTCTTCGAGGACCGACCGGAGGTTCCGCTGTCACCTCTGCAGGCCGCCCTCGGTGAACGTTTTCAAGGACATTTCTTCAAGGACCGAAAAAATGGCCGCTATTCGGAGGTTTTCGTTATTTGGATGTTCGGATAAAAGGTTGTGCACCTGTAGTATCAAAAACCTATACAAGGATGGTATTTTTTCGTCTTTTGCGGAGCTTTCGTACAACTATAGCCTCCCAAACTCCCACCTTTTTCGTTTTTTCCAGATTAGGAATTTTGTGAAGAAGATATTCCCCCATTTCCCAAATCGTCCCCCTGAAACCCTGACCGATTCCATCCTAGCTCTAGATCCCAGCCGGAAGAAATGCATCTCTTTTTTGTACAACTTGTTAGGGTCGGGTATATTGAAACCTCATACCTCATTAAAAGCTGCGTGGGAGGGCGAGCTGAATATGAAACTAACAGACCAGCAATGGGACTCTGCCTTGGATTTGATCCATTCTTCCTCCATATGTGCCCGTCATGGCCTAATCCAATGCAAAGTCCTTCACAAAGTCCACTACACAAACGCAAGATTATCTAGAATATACCCCGCTGTTAAAGACACCTGCAACAGATGCAATCAATCCCCTGCCAACCATAGTCATATGTTTTGGTCTTGCCCTAAGCTAGCAACCTTTTGGAGGAGTGCTTTCGATGTGCTAAGCAGAGCCTATGGCCAGACTATTCCTCCAAACCCACTGTCAGCTATTTTTGGTATTCCCCCCAACACCAACCTCTCTGTTGCGTTGAAGCGGGTCCTGGCTTTTACAACCCTGTTAGCCCGGAGACTGATTTTGCTTAACTGGAGACTTACCTGTCCCCCGACACACGCCCTCTGGATCAAGGAGGTGCTCTACAACTTAAAGCTTGAAAAACTTAGGTTCTCTCTCAAAGGCTCTACCAAGACATTCCTAGATACATGGAACCCTTTCCTGGAACTTGTTAACTCTCTTAACTTGTTTCCGGACTCGGAAGAGGACTGAGTGTCCTCTATCATAGCTCTGTCTTATTGCAGCTGCTATCCCCTCACCCCCCCCCCCCCCCCCCCCCCCCTCCCTCCCCACAATTTATTTATTTATTTATTTATTTGTTTATTTATTTATTTTTTTTCCTTTTTTTTCTTTCTTTTTTTTTTCTTTTTTTTTTTTTCTATATTTTTTTTTTTTTTTTAATTTAAATTTTTATTTTTTTATAGTATTTTTGTGGATGTGTACGTATGTGAGTGTTGTCTGTTCCCGGGTGGCGAGGGTGGGTAAGGGTAAGGGTAAGGGTTTTGAGGGTCGTTTACATACTGTTATACAATTATGTCCTGATTATCACTGTCTGTTATCATTGTATGTATGCAAATTGCTGTTAAATTCAAAATTCAAATAAAAAGATTTAAACTAAAGTAAACATAGAAACATAGAACATAGAAATTAGGTGCAGGAGTAGGCCATTCGGCCCTTCAAGCCTGCACCGCCATTCAATATGATCATGACTGATCATCCAACTCAGTATCCCGTACCTGCCTTCTCTCCATACCCTCTGATCCCCTTAGCCACAAGGGCCACATCTAACTCCCTCTTAAATATAGCCAATGAACTGGCCTCGACTACCCTCTGTGGCAGAGAGTTCCAGAGATTCACCACTCTCTGTGTGAAAAAAGTTCTTCTCATCTCGGTTTTAAAGGATTTCCCCCTTATCCTTAAGCTGTGACCCATTGTCCTGGACTTCCCCAACATCGGGAGCAATCTTCCTGCATCTAGCCTGTCCAACCCCTTAAGAATTTTGTAAGTTTCTATAAGATCCCCTCTCAATCTCCTAAATTCTAGAGAGTATAAACCAAGTCTATCCAGTCTTTCTTCATAAGACAGTCCTGACATCCCAGGAATCAGTCTGGTGAACCTTCTCTGCACTCCCTCTATGGCAATAATGTCCTTCCTCAGATTTGGAGACCAAAACTGTACGCAATACTCCAGGTGTGGTCTCACCAAGACCCTGTACAACTGCAGTAGAACCTCTCTGCTCCTATACTCAAATCCTTTTGCTATGAAAGCTAACATACCATTCGCTTTCTTCACTGCCTGCTGCACCTGCATGCCCACTTTCAATGACTGGTGTACCATGACACCCAGGTCTCGCTGCATCTCCCCTTTTCCTAGTCGGCCACCATTTAGACAATAGTCTGCTTTCCTGTTTTTGCCACCAAAATGGATAACCTCACATTTATCCACATTATACTGCATCTGCCAAACATTTGCCCACTCACCCAGCCTATCCAAGTCACCTTGCAGTCTCCTAGCATCCTCCTCACAGCTAACACTGCCCCCCAGCTTAGTGTCATCCGCAAACTTGGAGATATTGCCTTCAATTCCCTCATCCAGATCATTAATATATATTGTAAATAGCTGGGGTCCCAGCACTGAGCCTTGCGGTACCCCACTAGTCACTGCCTGCCATTGTGAAAAGGACCCATTTACTCCTACTCTTTGCTTCCTGTTTGCCACCAGTTCTCTATCCACATCAATACTGAACCCCCAATGCCGTGTGCTTTAAGTTTGTAAACTAATCTCTTATGTGGGACCTTGTCGAAAGCCTTCTGGAAGTCCAGATACACCACATCCACTGGTTCTCCCCTATCCACGCTACTAGTTACATCCTCGAAAAATTCTATAAGATTCATCAGACATGATTTACCTTTTGTAAATCCATGCTGACTTTGTCCAATGATTTCACCACTTTCCAAATGTGCTGCTATCCCATCTTTAATAACTGACTCTAGCAGTTTCCCCACTACCGATGTTAGACTAACTGGTCTGTAATTCCCCGTTTTCTCTCTCCCTCCCTTCTTAAAAAGTGGGGTTACGTTTGCTACCCGCCAATCCTCAGGAACTACTCCAGAATCTAAAGAGTTTTGAAAGATTATTACTAATGCATCCACTATTTCTGGAGCTACTTCCTTAAGTACTCTGGGATGCAGCCTATCTGGCCCTGGGGATTTATCGGCCTTTAATCCATTTAATTTACCCAACACCACTTCCCGGCTAACCTGGATTTCACTCAATTCCTCCAACTCCTTTGACCCGCGGTCCCCTGCTATTTCCGGCAGATTATTTATGTCTTCCTTAGTGAAGACGGAACCAAAGTAGTTATTCAATTGGTCCGCCATATCCTTGTTCCCCATGATCAACTCACCTGTTTCTGACTGCAAGGGACCTACATTTGTTTTAACTAATCTCTTTCTTTTCACATATCTTTCACAACATTTGCCACTGAGTAATCAACATCTGGCTTAAGGCAATCATTCAAGGAATAGAATCATAGCGTCATACAGCAACGAAAGTGGTCTTTCAGTCCAACCTGTCCATGCCAAACAAAATGCCCCACATCTAAGATAGTTTTATTCATTTACGTTTGGTCTATATCCCTCTCAACCTTTCTTATCCATGTACCTGTCCAAATGCCTAAATGCTATTGTACCTGCCTTAACTACTTCTGGCAGCTCTTTCCACATACCCACACCTTCTGTGTGAAGAATTGCCCTTCAGGTTGCTATTAAAACTTTTCCCTATCATTTTAAATCTATGCCATCTAGTTCTTGATTCCCTATGGGAAAAGACTGTGCATTCACCCTATCATTTCTCCTCAAGATTTTACACACCTCTTTAAGATGCCCCTTCAGCCTCCTGCATTCCAAAGAATAAATTCCCGATGTGCTCAACCTCTCCTTATATAACACAAGACTTCAATCCTGGCAACAATCCCATAAATCTTCTGTGAATTAAACTAACGTAGAAGTATGTTCTCCCTGTGACCTGCGTGGGTTTTCTCCAGAATCTCTGGTTTCCTCCCACAATCCAGACTTACAAGTTTGTAGTTTCTATGGCTCGATAGGATTGCAAATTATCCCTAGTTTGTGTAAGATAGTGAATCTGCAAGGGGATCGCTGGTCGGCGTGGGCTCACTGGGCCGAAGGTCTCTAAAGTAAACTAAACTTTCACTTAGATCATTTTGGACACACTACAAGCCGCCTAAGTCTGCAACAATAATGTGAGTGGTGGAATACCAGCAGTTCCCTTTGAATCTACTCATCGTAACCAGCTCAGCCCTGTAGAGTTACTGTCTTACAGTGCCAGAAACCCGGGTTTGATCCTGACCACGGGGCCTATCTGTACGGAGTTTGTTCATTTTCCACGTGACTGTGTGGGTGTTCCCTGGGTGCTCCGGTTTCCTCTCACACTCCACAAGACGTACATGTTTGGAGGTTAATTGTCCTCGATAAAGATTGTAAATTGTCGCTAATGTGTAGGATAGAGGTAGTGTACGGGGTGATCGCTGGTCGGTGTCGACTCGGTGGGCCAAAGGGCCTGTTTCCACGCTGTATCTCTAAACTAAACTAAACTAAAATAAATAGTATTAGATATGTATCTGATCCTTGATAATGAAACAGCAACAGAAAGTTTCATGCAATAGAAAATAATTGAAACTCTATGCTGGCACGTAAAATACACTAATTTCCAAACATGGGATACTTAACTTTTTGAAATTAATTTCATTTGCTATTTTATTTGTCTTAGTAGGTTAACTTCCCCAATATTGACTGAGACGTGTTCAGTGTCAAAGATTTAGATGGAACCGAATTTGTTAGTTGTGTCCAAGAGGAGTTTAGTTTGTAGTGTAGTTTAGAGATTCTTGAAGCAATATGTGGATCGTCATACCAGAGAAGGGAACGTATTGGACCTGAAGTTGAGAAATGAGCTTGGCCAGGCGACTGGTGTTTCAGTGGAAAAGCATTTTGGGGATAATGATCACAAACCCAAGAATTTTAAGTAATGGTTTGGGTCATCTATCCATATTCTCCCTGGGTAACCACTCGGCACTGGGTAACCAGGAGAAGGTGAGACTGCTCAAGGATAATTCCCGATTAATTCTCGGGATGGCGGGACTGTCATATGCTGAGAGAATGGAGCAGCTGGGCTTCTACACTCTGGAGATTAGAAGGATGAGAGGAGATCTCATTGAAACATATAAGATTGTTAAGGGCTTGGACACGCTAGAGGCAGGAAACATGTTCCCGATGTTGGGGGAGTCCAGAACCAGGGGCCACAGTTTAACAATAAGGATTAAGCCATTTAGTACGGAGACGAGGAAACACTTTTTCTCACAGAGGGTGGTGAGCCTGTGGAATGCTCTGCCTCAGAGGGCGGTGGAGGCAGGTTCTCTGGATGCTTTCAAGATAGGGCTCTTAAAAATAGCGGAGTCAGGGGATATGGGGAGAAGGCAGGAACGGGGTACTGATTGGGGATGATCAGACATGATCACATTGAATGGCGGTGCTGGTTCGAAGGGCCAAATGGCCTACTCCTGCACCCATTGTCTTTTGTCCATTGATTAAAGAGGGAATTTAGGATTGGAGTCAGGGTCCGTACGCTAGGTACTAAATGAGTACTGTTTTCACCATGGTATGCTTGCCTTCATGGGTCAGAGCATTTGAGTATAAGAGTCAGGAGGTTGTGCTAGGACTTTGGTTTGGCCACATTTGGAATATTTGTCAGAAGTCTTGCATAGCCCTGTGTAACTAGGAATTGATTGCACAATGTAATTCCTGCAAAATCCAGTTTTGCCTCCAACCACCCTCAATGTCTACCATCCCTCTCCTTAATTTTAAACATATTTATTTAATTACTCAGTCTTCATTTTAAGACAGATTATTCATTTGGAATATTGTGTGTCGTGAGGGGGTGGCATGGGTTGTTAAAGGGGCAGTTAGAGGGTGACAAGGAAGTGCAGTATGGCAAATATGGAATCCATATAGAAACATAGAAAATAGGTGCAGGAGTAGGCCATTCGGTCCTTCGAGCCTGCGCCGCCATTCAATATGATCATGGCCGATCATCCAACTCAGTATCCTGTACCTGCCTTCTCTCCATACCCCCTGATCCCTTTATCCACAAGGGCCACATCTAACTCCCTCTTAAATATAGCCAATGAACTGGCCTCAACTACCTTCTGTGGCAGAGAATAGTAAGATTAAACGAGAACTTACCAGTTTGAAGTTTGATCTGTATTTTATGAGGAGGAACGTTGAGGGAATACGTGAAGAACCCGCTTCCAACGCATGCGTGTCATTCTTCAAAGCAGCGGTGTGAGGTCACAGAAACTATAATGACCTAACATAGTAAGATTATCAAAGAGATACCAGTTTTGATATGATCATAGGAGGGTGGGAGCGGAGGGCACGTATTCCCTCAACGTTCCTCCTCATAAAATACAGGTCAAACTTCAAACTGGTAAGTTCTCGTTTAATCTTACTATTTTACTTCGGAGTCACGTGAGTGACTACGTGAAGATTTCAAAGCTCTGTGACCTCATGCCGTGGAACGGGTCCATGCTTCACAACTGCCTTGGGTATTGGGAGAGAGTATCATTAGCAATTTTAGACACACTTATACAAAGACTTGTGTGATATAACGAGAAAATAAATTTATTAATTGAAATCATAGCCCTGTAACCCTTCGGGCAAATTATAATATTGAACGTAAAATACTTTCCGAAAATGATGATGGCTCCAAAACTGGTTTATTATAAAACCTTTGGAAAGTCCTTTCGGATGACCATCCTGCTATTCTGAGGATTTGGTCCGTGGGTACCTCCAGAATTTTTGCTGCGGATGTTGCTGCAGCCCTGGTGGAATGAGATTTTAAAACATTAGTGTCTATTCCTGACATCTTTAGGACACATTTGAGCCACCTTGAGATAGTTTGGGTCGTGACCCTTTTGTGCGGTTTCTTGTAAGAAATTAACAGAGCCATTTCCTGCCCTCGAATGCTCTTAGTATATTCCATGTATAATTGGATATGTCTTGCTATACACAGAAGTTTGTCATATGGATATGCCATAAATTCGATCACTTGCCCCGATGAGCCTGGTCTGTTTTGTTTTATTAACTCATGTATGACAAATACCAGTTTCTCGGGTGAGATGATCAAGGAGTCCAGGCTCAGTTTGCTTAATGACTGGACTCGTTGTGCAGAAACTAACGCCATGAGCATAACCATCTTCATGGTCAGTTTCTGAAGTGATAATGCTGTTATGGGCGACCAGCTCCTCAGCATGTTCAAAACGACACCCACATCCCGAATTTTGGAGTACCTGGTTTTAGGGGGATTTGCATTGAATATGCCCCTCATAAGTTTTGTTACCAGGGGGTGCGTTCCCACCGTGTGCCGCTCCGTTCCTTGTGATAGGTAATTGGAGAGTGCACTTCTGGCACTATTGATGGCACTGTAGCCCAATCGTTTGTCATAATGGAGGTTTGTTAAGAATTCCAATACGGCCGGAATGTTCTTGGCTCTTTGGTCGAGGTTATTGTCAAAGCAGTATATGCCCCATTTCTTGATGTGTCCGAGGTACTGCTTCCGTGTTGACAGTCTTTGTGCGGATGTGATGAGATTCATCGTCCTGTCTGACAGCCCCATGCCGTGTCAACAAATCAACAAATCCATAGTATTATGGCATGGGTGACTGCCCCCCCCCCCCCCCCCCCCCCCCCCCCCGTTACTGGATGAATTAATAAATTCGGGCTATGTCCAATAATGGAACATGGTTCTAACACCATCCCCTGTATGACCGAATACCACGGTTGAGTAGGCCAATCGGGTACTATGATAATCCCAGATGCCGAATATTGTTGAATTTTCCTTAGTACCCGGTTGATGAGGCAGAATGGGGGGAAAGCATAAAAAACGCCATTTCCCCCAATGCAGTGAGAAAGCATCTGTAGCTTCTGCCCCAGGGTCTGGTTTCCAGGAGACACACCTTGGTAATTGGTGATTCAACCTGGACGCAAAGATATCAATATCTGGTCTACCATATTTTGCTGTAATTTCAGCAAATACATTTTTATTTAACATCCATTCCGTGTTTTCATTAAATTTGCGTGACCTGGTGTCTGCCACTGAATTTAGCTTACCTGGTAGGTATGTTGCCGATATCCAAATGTTTCTTTGGATACACCATTTTGTAATACCATAGACGGGTTGTCCATAATGATGGGGTTGGAGCAATACCTAATGCTATGTTCCCACCACTGTAGTTCAATTATAGCTTCCGTAGGCAGCTCCATAGGTCTATCAAAATGACCTTTGTTAAATTTGAGTGCTCTAATTTTTGCTCTTTGCAAATTTTGATAATGTAATGGCCCAAAATGTGTGGCCGGGAATGTAGCCACAATCTTCCCAATTATCCGGCCTACCCTCTAATGGAGGGTCTGTTGGTGTTTAAGAAGCTCGCTGCAATCCTCCTGTAGGGCTGTGGCTTTATCTATTGGTAAAGTTACTAATATATTGACCGTGTTAATGGTGAATCCTAGATAATCCATATTAGTTTCTGGTATCAATTTACACTTAACTACCGTCTGTGTTCCCCTCTGATGGGTACTGTATAGTATGCATCTTTTAAGTCAATGCTTGTCATATAGAAACCAGCTGATACTAATTCTTTAGCAGTGATAAAGGTATTCATCTTAAAATGAACATATTGAACGAATGTGTTTAGGGTTGAAAGGTCAATGATAATCCTGCAACCCCCATCTTTTTTATTTTTAATAATATGTTTGATACAAATTTTAATTGTTCATGAGTAGTATGCTCAATCACACCTTTTGTATACAATCGTTGTAGCTCCATGTGGGCTTTAGATTGTTCGGTTTTTATAAGGACGAAATGCCTTTCTGGTGTATGTTGTACTGGGGGGTTATTGGAATGAGTAAATTCTATCAGATAACCCTGAATACTGCTTAGAATATACGAGTCTGTAGTGATTTTACACCATTCATAACTGTCGTATTGCAACCTCCCACCCCCCGTCGTGGGTCCCTTTTTTACAAAAGAACCCCACCCACGTACCTCCATGGTTACTGGTGGTTGTATTATTTTCTTGGTTTTTTGAAAAAGGGGGGTTCTGTTTTTATTGATTGTGTTCGAGGTTGTACTGGAGGTTGATGCTTCCGCATCTTCCAGGGTGGCCGTCCCTGGCCATACCCTAAAAAAGGCTGCTGTGGGTTGTATTGGTTTCTGGCAGTGCCACTGGTATGAGCCACACTTATCGGTCTTACATGTGGCTGGTACCGTGATCCAAAATAAGCCTTCGTGCTGGCTTTGATGAGACCCAATGTCTTGGCTTCTTCGTCCAGTTTCTTGACCTGTTTGGACAAGTCTTGCCCAAACAAAAGGGTTGAGGTTTTAACGGCTCTTTGTTTGCAAATTGTTGCGTATTTGGGATCCAGTGTCGGCTGAATAGCAGCCTTCCGCATGCTATTCAGCTCATATTGTACATTACAAAACAGAGCTAGTGCGTCTTGGTGGTCTTTAGTTAGCTCTGTTTTGTCCAGGGTGCGGGTGTAGGGTACTGTATAGTATGTATACAACCACCAGCTCATATTGTACATTACAAAACAGAGCTAGTGCGTCTTGGTGGTCTTTAGTTAGCTCTGTTTTGTCCAGGGTGCGGGTGTAGGCTGTGATCCCTGCCGTAAGCCCCTTTAAGGTTTTCTGGATTTTGAGGTCCTGGTTCCTGATGTCCCTCCCCATATGCTTCCAAATGCATTGGTTGACACTGGGGATTTGTAATGCATCACAGTTACCAGGTGGCAGATGTCTGGCCAGTGTCTCTGTGAATATTTGTTGTTGGAGTTGATGGCCAGACATGTAGTTAATAATAATAATAATAAATTTTATTTTTATAGCGCTTTTCTAAGACTCAAAGTCGCTTTACAATAGTAACAGACAATAGCAAACGGAGAAGCGGCGAACAAACAGCGCCAGCGTCCTCTCCGTGCAGCACATAAAGAAAGAATACAGACATAACAATAATAGACATTTAATCGGAATAACATATAATCGGAATATAACAAATAATAAAGACATCACAGAGACACAAATTAAAAACAGAATTCAATCCAAAAACAGAAAATCAAAAACACAGTGTGAAGAGAGAGCAGCGGCAACCAATTCGTGCCAGCGTCCACTCTCCCTTCACGGCAGCCATCTTGGACACAGACCTACAAGACTACAGTTAGACAAAAAAAAATCATCCCCCCACAGTGGATAGCACTATGGGGGAAGGCACAATGTCCAGTCCCCACCCCATGTTCACCCCAAAGTCAGGCCTATTGAGGCCACCGCAATTGCCTCTACGGAGGCCCGATGTCCCTGGCCGTTCTCACCGGGTGGTCTTGCCCCGGCGTCGGGAGAGTCCTTTCGGCGGCTGGGCCACCTGGAACGGCCACTTCTTGGTTGGAGCCCGCAGCTGCCGAAGCCGACAAGGCCGCGCCGGTTTGGAGCTCCCAGGCTCCAGATGACAAAGTCGGCGCCGCCTCTCCGCAGCCCGGAGTTGTTGCTCTCGGCGGTCCAGCTCGCCAGAGCTCCAGCGCGTCGCTCCAGCGCGGCGACCCAGGCAAGGCATCGCCCGCTCCGCTCCGCTCCAGCGCTCCAATGCCGTGCCGCCGCCGAGGCCGAGGTGCTGTGCGGTTCCCGCCAGGAAACGGCGCTCCAAGCCCGCAGGTAGGCCACGAGGACGGATCGACGGGCAGCCCGGAGAAGAAGCTGCCACACCGACCAGGTAGGGACCTAGAAATTAGGTTTACACCTACCCCCCACATTAAAAAGACCATATCCCCTACAAACAAAAAACAGGACTCAGTAAAAACTATAAAAAAACGGATTTAAAACGGACGGCTGCTGGCTAGCAGCCGTTCACCAAGATGGCTCCTCCTCCTAGTTAATACTGGCTGCCATCCTGGAATCCAAGTCTGCCCCTGTTTGACTTGGTTTGTAGTAATCAGCCACCATGTCCAGCAGTGTATGTTTTTCTGCAGATTCAGGATCATGGGAAGCTGTGTGATCAGGGTCTGGCCCATCAGGGTCCTGCCCACTCTCCTCCGAAGAGGTCGAGATTTCAGGGGGTCCCTCACGGGGTACCCATATGGGGCTTGCCTGCCCACTGTGGCTAGTCTCCACATTCATGGGACTGCCACTGTGAAGGAGCTCCTCCAGCAGCTCCTTTAGACGGTCTTTATGTTGAGCTGCACTTGCTATTTTTGGCTGCTCCCATTCCTGCAGCCTTTCAGCAGTGTGCTGCTCTTCTCTGTATCCCCGCTGTTCCCGTCCCCGGTACTCACGGGTGCTGGTTTGCGGGCTTTCCTCGTCCCGCCGCTGGCAGCCACTCATAGCGGGTTTGTTCCGTCTGCCGCACCCGTTCAGCCCTGGTCCGATATTGATACGGGCTGGTCGCCCGCTGCTGCTCCAAGTCGGGCTCTTCTAGATGGTGTGTTTTAGTTTGAACTTTGCCTCCCGGCCGGGAAGTAAGTTTCGTCGGTGCCAGAATGATTTCTGGCACAGCTGATTCCTCTACCGAGGCCTCTAGAGCCGACGGCTGCTGTCTCTGCCATTCATCCACGTTTACAACGCGTTTCTCGGGCAGCTTTTTAGCAGACCGCTTCCTTTTTACTCTGTCCATTTGTGTAAACTAAAAATGCAGAGTCCTTACCTGCCTTTTGCTGGTCCTTTTATCTTCTCCCGTTACTGGGGGATGTCCTCCCCCCTCCTGTTGACTCGTGCAATGCGTGTAGCGATATGACACGCATGCGTTGGAAGCGGGTTCTTCACGTAGTCACTCACGTGACTCCGAAGTAAAATTCCACAGATTCACCACTCTCTGTGTAAAAAATGATTTTCTCATCTCGGTCCTAAAAGACTTCCCCCTTATCCTTAAACTGTGACCCCTTGTTCTGGACATATAAGATTATCCAGATATGGAGCAGGAAAAAAACCTCCGCATACAAGATGTGGCTGAGTTACAGAGTAAGTGGCCACATCTGATAGAAACAAAGAAAGCAAGTTATGCAGTGTGAGCCAAAGGGCCTGTTCCGGTGGCAAACTTTTCTTTTCTATTACACTTTGGGGAATTTGGTTGTTGGAAAAATACAAGTGTCCATACAGAAGACAAGATGCTGCCCCTCAAACTTACTTTGAGCTTCATTATAACAAGGCAGCACAGTGTTGCAGCGGTGGAGTTGCTGCCATACAACGCCAGAGCCCAGGGTTCGATTACGACTACTGATGATGTCTGTACAGAGTTTATACTTTCTCCCTGTGACCGCGTGTGCGTACTTTCTCCCTGTCACCAGGTGCTCCGATTTCCTCCCACCTCCCAAAGACGTATAGGTTTGGAGGTTAATTGGCTTAGATAAGTTGTAAAATTTCCACACTGTATCTATAATGTCTAAATAGCACAAGAGGCCACAGATGGATTGGTCAGAGTGACAGTGGGATGGAGAATTACAGGGCCAGGCAACAATTGCTCACATCATTCCGAAGAACTGCTCCACGAAGCAGTAAACGAGGACACATTGTGAATAAGAACTACGGTACACTCAGATACAAGAAGTGTACGTGAATCATTGCTTCACCAGAAAAGGTGGCTTGGGTTCTGGGATTGTGAGAAAGGAAGTGAAAAATATGTTACAAACTCAGCAGTTGCAAGTGTGCAATTTCTGCCAATTCCAGTAAGATTGCACCACTAGACACATTTTCCCACTTCAGCATTTTGAAAGGAGAGTTTCCTGGCACACTCGTCCAAAACCAATCAAATATGGCACTTTCCCATGCAACTGCAGGAGATCCAGACCACGTCTTCCTTACCCACCATCTCAGCATTCACACATCCTTTCATTTATTTTCTCTCTATCTGATTCTCATCATTAATTTGTAAATCAGACAACTTTCACAAATTATTGCCACAGCAGATTTAGACACACCCTATTATGAATGTCTCCACAATATCCACCCCCCATCCACTGTTCAACTTAAAGCTAACTTGCTTTCTCACTTTTCCATTGCAGATGAAAGTCTTTGTCTCAAAACATTAACTATCGGCAGACACGGATAACATCCTACATCAATGTTTTGAGTCAGTGAACTTGTCCATCTTCATGGTTTCTGCAGCCATTCTGAATGAGCACGTCACTGGCGTGACTAACTTCATGAGCAAGTGCGTATTGGAGAGCATGCCAAAGAAGGCAATCCAAGTGTTCCCCAACCGGAAACCATGGATGAACCGTGAAATACATTCCCAGGTGAAGGCCAGGTCCACTGCATACAAGTCTGGAGCAGCACATCCGTGTCTGCCGATAGTTAATGTTTCAAGACAAAGACTTTCATCTGCAATGGAAAAGTGAGAGAGCAAGTTAGCTTTAAGTTGAACAATTGATGGGGATGGATATGATAGAAACATTCATGATAGGGTGTGTCTAAAGCTGCCGGGGCAATAAACTGCATGGACCAACTAGCGGGAATGTTCATGGACATCTTTAATCTCTTCCCACTCGTTCTTTTTTCAATATATTTTTTTAATAATATTTTTATTAGAAGCAAGTACATATCATAATAAAAATATTTCATGTATATCAGTCATACGTTGCTAATAGATGGCGATCCAGCTATCAAAATAATAGTGGTCCTCCTTTATCAGTTGTATATTGACTCTGCTTCTATTTGTTTTTTTTTTATATAGATAGAAAATAAGGAAAAAAAAAAAAGCATGATAAAGAAGAATGGAGTAATTTACCAATAATACAACATTGGAGATAGGTCGGTAGGTTATAAAGTATAACTATTCATCTAATCCTCCGTTCTGAGGCACCCACCTACTTCAGGAAGATCACTATTGTCCATGGTCTGAAGAAAAGCAAATTCTCATGCCTTAATGACTTCTGTCCAGTTGCCTTGACATCCACCATCATGAAGTGCTTGAAAGGGTGGTTATGGAACGCATTAGATCCAGTCTAACAAGCAACCTTAATCCACTGCAGTTCTCCTACTGCCAGGAGAGGTCCACAGCTTATGCCATCTCCCTGGCCCTGCACTCATCCCTGGAACATCTCGACAAGAGAGACTCCTATGTGAGACTTTTATCGAAGATTACTACTCTGTTTTCAATACCATTTTCCCATCCAAGCTCATCTCCAAACTCATTGAACTCGGTGTCAGCACTCATCTCTACAACTGGATCGTTGACTTCCAAACCAATGGACCAGCAAGGATAGGTGATAAATCATCCTCTATGAAAATTCTCAGCATTGGTGCCCTGCACAGATGTGTTCTCAACCCCCTTCTTTACTTTTATACACCCACAACTGTGCAGCCAAATATAAATCTAACTCAATTTACAAATTCGCAGACGACACCACCATTGTGGGCTGGATATCAAATAATGATGAGACAGAGTACAGAAAGGAGATTGGGAACCTTGTGTCCAACAACAACCTCTCCCTTAATGTCAAAACAACAACCTCTCCCTCAATGTCAACAAGGCAAATGAGATTGTGATCAACTTCAGGAAGCTATGCGGTACACATACCCGTGTCTTGGCGAGGCCACCAGCATAATCAAGGACAAGACGTCACTCTCTCTTCTTCCCTCTCCCATCAAGCAAGAGTACATACCTCCATATTCAGGGACTATGTTATCAGGTGACTGAACCATACTATCATCAACTAGAGAGCAGTCCTGACTTACCATCTACTTATCAGAGACCTTCAGACTCTTATCGGACTTTATCTTGCACTAAACGTTATTCCCTTTAGCCTGTATCTGTACGTAATTGCAAATGATGCAAATAAGTACTTCCAATTTTCAGATTTATATTTTGATGCCACTGCAATGGACATAATTATATATAATAAAGGAGTCAAATTAGTGATCAGATATCTTATTTCACTTGTGTTTCCTTTCCAAGAACTGCAGATATTCGAGGATAAATATAACCTCATTGCATCTTGTAAATTTAAATGACCCATTCAGTCTGTCACAGTGAGTTACAATTACATTTACACACCCAATGGGCTTTTTTCCTATTCTTATTGCATGATGCTAGATTATTCCACTAGTCCACTTTCCCATTTCATCACTTGCAATTAGCTGTTGAGTAATCATTTGCGTCATTTGCAATTACTTGTAAGGGCAGACAATAATACAATTTAAGGCACCCTTCAACATAGATTACGTGTATTATTCCATTCAAACTGTTTGAAGATTTTAATAAACTACCAGCTCGTACCTGTTGCTTTATCTGCATAGCGACCACTGATTTACAAAATGAAAGTGCCCATCTAGTGCTAATAAATATGCTTTTTATTCTAATGGTTTGTTTCTGGCAAATATCATTGCAGCTCACCAACAACTATGTGAAGGCAGCCTGTACCACCTGAAGATAAGGTGAAGTGTTTGCTGCAAGCTCTGGCAGGGATTAGAGTCATCGAGTCATAGAGTTATATAACACTGAAACAGGATCTTTGGCCAAACTCGTCCATGCCAACCAGAATGCCACACCTCAGCTAGTCCCATTTGCCTGTGTTTGGCCCATATCCATCTGACCATTTTATTTCCATGTACCTGACCAAATGGTGTATTTGTATTTGTCTCTACCACTTCCTCTACCATTTCTTCCACAAATGCAGGAACTTCTGTGTGGAAACGTTGCCCCTCAGGTTGCTCCTTTAAATCTTTTCCTCTCACTTTAAATACATGCCTTCTAATTTTAGACTTCCCTTTCCTGTCAAAAAGACCTGTGAACATTCATCTTATTTATGCCACTCATGACTTAATATGTCTCTATAAGATTAACCCACAGCCTCCTATGTTTCAAGGAAAATAGCCCCAGTCCCACCTTATAACTCAAGTCTCAGTAACATCCTTGTGAATCTTGTCTGTGGCCTTTCCAGTTCAAGACACACTTACTGTAGCTAGACACCGAACTATGTAGTTGTAACATGACATCCAACTCTTGTACCAAATAGCCTGACCGATGAAGGCATGCATAACAAACACCTTCTTCACTACCCTGTCACCACTTTCAGGGAACTATGTGGCTGTACCCCCAACTCTCTCTGTTCTACAAGATTCAACAGAATCCTGCCATTTACAGTCATTTCTGCCCTAATTTAACTCACCAAAATGTAACACAGCACTAGTCCAAGCTAAATCCCATCCGCCATTCCTTGGTCTACTTTGTTGGTTGCTCTAGATCTTGTCGTAATCTTAGACAACCTTCACTGTCCACTCTATTACAAATTGCCGTGTCATCCGCAAACCTGATAATGATTTTGACTACAGTCTCATCCAGATCGTCAATAGAGTGGACCCAGCATCGATCCTCCTGGTCAAATCTGAAAAACTGCACTTCATTACCACTATCTATCTCTTACTGCCAAGCCAATTTGGAACCGATTTACCAGTTTCTTCAGATGCACTAGAGAAAGCATGATATTGGAATGCATCATGACGTGGAATGGCAACTGTTCTGCCCAAGACTGCAGAAAACTGTTGAGAGTTGTGAACGCACCCCAGCCCATCACACAAACCAACCTTCCCTCCATTGACTCCATCTACACTTCACAATGCCTCAGGAAATCAGCCGACATAATTAAGGACTGCTCACAACCATGGTCGTTTCACCTGCTCCTCTCTTCCATCAGCAGAAGATGCACAAGCTTGAAAGCACGTACCATCAGATTCAAGAACAGCTTCTTCCCCACTGTTTCCAGGAAAGAACTGCAGATGCTGGTTTCAATTAAAGGTAGACACAAAATGCTGGAGTAACTCAGCGGGACAGGGCAGCATCTCTGGAGAGAAGGAATGGGTGACATTTCAGGTCGAGACCCTTCTTTAGACTTCTTCCCCACTGTTGTCAGGCTCTTGAACGGACCCGTCATATGCTAAGGATTTATTGCCAATATTCCAATTGACCTCATTACCTCATTATAGCCCTTGTACATTTGTATCTGCACATTCTCTGTAGCTAGAATACTGTATTCTGCACTGCTGATTTTCTCTTTTGCACAACTAGTATAGTATGACCTGCCTGGATGACAAGCAAAAGATGGATGGCAAGTTTTTCATTGAATTTAGTATACCAGACAATGATAATAAACTAATACCAATTTTAATGCCTGGGAAGAATTATAACAGCCTTAAGTGAACATCAGTTAGCCACTAGCCTACAAACACAAGATGATCCTAATTAAATGATATTTTATGTGAAGATGTTAAAGAAGGAAATGCAGATGCTGGAAAATCGAAGACACAAATGCTGGAGAAACTCAGAGAGTGAGGCAGCATCTATGGAGCGAAGGAAATAGGCAATGTTTCAGGTAGAAACCCTTCTTCACACCTCAACAATAAAACTGTTAAAGACATCAGCCAAACCTAAGGCTTACCAAAATCAACTGTTTGGAAGAGGGCACTAGTGAGCTTACTAATCGCAAAGGGACTGGCAGGCCAAGGAAGACCTCCACAGCTGATGACAGAAGAATTCTCTCTGTAATAAAGAAAAATCCACAAACACCTGTCCGACAGATCAGAAACACTCTTCAGGAGTCGGGTGTGGATTTGACAATGACCATTGTCTGCAGAAGACTTCATGAACAGAAATACAGAAGCTACACTGCAAGATGCTAACCACTGGTTAGCCGCAAAAATAGGATGGTCAGTTTAGTTTGCCAAGAAGTTCTTAAAAGAGCAATCACAGTTCTAGAAAAAGGTCTTGTGGACAGATGAGATGACGATTAACTTATATCAGAGTGATGGCAAGAGCAAAGTATGGAGGAGAGAAGGAACTGCCCAAGATCCAAAGCATACCACCTCATCTGTGAAACACGGTGGTGGGGGTATTATGGCCCGGGCATTTATGGCTGCTGAAGGTGCTGGCTTACTTATCTTCATTGATGATACAACTGCTGATGGTAGTAGCATAATTAATTCTGAATTGTATAGACACATCCTATCTGCTCAAGTTCAAACAAATACCTCAAAACTCATTGGCCAGCAGTTCATTCTACAGCAAGACAATGATCCCAAATATACTGCTAAAGCAACAGAGTTTTTTCAAAGCTAAAAAATGGTAAATTCTTAAGTGGCCAAGTCAATCACCCGATCTGAACCCAATTGAGCAAGCCTTTTATATGCTGAAGAGAAAATTGAAGGGGACTAGCCCCCAAAACAAGCATAAGCTAAAGATGGCTGCAATACAGGTCTGGTAGAGCATCACCAGAGAAGACACCCAACAACTGGTGATGCCCATGAATCGCAGACTTCAAGCAGTCATTGCATGCAAAGGATATGCAACCGAATACTAAACATTTACATGACATTGCTGTGTCCCAAACATCATGGTGCCCTGAAATGGGGGGATTATGTATAAACAGTGCTGTAATTTCTACATGGTGAAACCAAAATGTATAAAAATGGCCTTTATTAAAATCTGACAATGTGCACTTTAACTGCATGTGATTTATTTTCTGTTAGAAATCTCAAATTGTGGACTACAGAGGCAAATAGATGAACGATGGATCTTAGTCGCAAGCATTATGGAGGGTACTGTACATGCTACCAAGCACATAGAAAATAAATGGTCGTGTAGATGCACGTATATCATTGGGGTACCCCAAGTGGGCACCTCCCTTCATTGGACCCAGAAGAAGACTGGTGGTTTGTTGAGTTAGGTCCACGTCATGTCGGGAAGGCTCAACAGTTGGTTTTGGAGACCCAAAACAACCTCCCTCAATACCTCAACCCCATGCTTTCATCACCTATGCTGCCAGTATCTACTAATTAAAGGAAACTACAGACCCTTAATTCACTCGAACAAATGCTAAACACTTGCATCCTATCTTCCACTTATCCGAAGCCATCATTAAACCCCTGTCCCACTTGGGAGACCTAAACAGCAACCTCTGGTGACCTTGCCTGCCACCCAAGGTTTCCATGAGGTCACCGGAGGTTTTGGTCACTCCGCGTGGTCGAGGCTTCATCTAGGTTGCTGCTATTTTTTCATGATGATTAAAACTGGCCTTGGCTAAAAATAGGTTGCCGTTTTTTAGTCGCAGGTCTAGTCGAAGCAGGTTTTCTTCATAGTCAAGGTTTCAACATATGCCTGGGAGGTTGCAGGTCACCTCGACCTTGATTTTTTGTTGGGTGGCGGGCAAGGTCACCAGAGTTGTTGTTTAGGTCTCCTAAGTGGGACAGGGGCTTAATTGTAGCTCCACAAATATCAACCTTGCATGAAACCAGGATACACTTACATTCTTAAAATTTAACTGAAAGGAAACAAAATAATGTCAGGTTATCAAAAACAAGGGTATATTATCATTTCGAGTTTCTTTTTGGATTCTCCATAATTTAAATTACCTTATGCCACCAAGTCCTGAACATTTGTTACTGATTACTGAAAGGTGTTTATGAAGGATCAAAGATTGGCCTTGAAGCTTAACAAAGAGGTTTATGTTAGTGTAATCAAAGTGGTATTGAGATATCTTATTGTTGATGTTGTTTAACGTGAAATTCGAGAAAGATAGGGGGGTGGTGCGCCTCCGTGTTTACACAAACCAGTCGCAGTAGCAACTAGCTGCTAATGTACAGAGAATACGGTGTTGCAATTTCAATGCAGGAAGTAGTGACGATCTCCCGACGGTAAAGTCAGGCAACATCATGGCGCTTTTGAGAGGGTTGCTTCCTAGAGCTTTCCGATATCACAGTGCTTATTGTCAGGTAAACCTTTTCTCCGGCTTCATATGGGAAAGTGCTCAAGAAAGGAAGGAAGGTCGGGCGTGTTGCGAATTGGGGGACTTCACTGAATCTTACACGAAACGACAGGGCGGCCCGGATCCGACCTCCTCCGTGGAAGCGGTTCAGTCCCGAAACCTTCCCAAACCCCCATCCTCATCCTGATCCTGATCCTGAACCTTAATCCTAACCAAGCGGCTACTCCGAGAGGAGTGCGGTCCCAACCCGAGTACACAAATCCGGGGCGTGTGATCGCTCTTTACAACGTGAGTTTGAAAACACCCACGAATAGCAGTGAAATCGTCCCAAATGCATCCATTCCAGAATCGGCTCCCCAGAATCAGGCACTCAGAGAAGGGGGCCGTTGTGCTTGAAAGGACACGTCGTGCTTGAAAGAACACACTGTCCCATATCCTAAAAAACATTTAAATCATCTCTGTCAGCTCCTAATATTTTCTCAATGGGCAGTCTGACTGCAATCTCCCTTGGTAAACCTGCCTGTCCCTTTCTAAGCCCTTTTCTCGGAAGCCCAGTACCAATAATGACAGGTTATATGCATGAGCTAGGAAGCAAATACAGCATTTATGATGTTTTTGTTTAACCTCAAGTAATAAAACCAAGCTAGTAGGGACAGATACTATATTTCTAATGCTCTTATTTTGCTTTATTTTTAACTACCTGACAACATGTGTCTTGCCAACACGTGACTCCCAGATTAATAAAATGAACATCTACCTCTTAGTAAACATAAGAAACATAAATAGCAAAGACCATTCAGTCCCTTGCACCCCCTACTCTACCTTTCAATAAGATTATTGGTGATCTCTTGTCACAGTGCCACTTTGATGCTCTTCCTTAAAGGATATTCCTTTAATATCCATAAATATATCAATGAATGGCTTTAGTGACTGAGCCTCACAGCCCTCTGGGTGAAGAATTCCAAGATTCACCAGCCGCTACGTGAAGATATCATTTTTCTTATTTTCACACTATATCCCTGGTTCAAGACAATGTGACAGGGAACACATCACCCAAAGCACTGGAGGAACACAGGCTGGATCTGGGGAGGGAATGGACAGGCAACATTTGGCGTGGGACCCTTCTTCAGATGGGAAGCACAATCTGCATCTACCCATTCGAATCCTGTAGTGTTTTTGTTTGTGCTTAATCCTCATTATGCTGTGGATAACAAAGAAGCATTGTAACCATTAATTATGCATTTTCAGAAATTGGGGAAGTCCTCCATAGATAATACAACTTACATGCAGGTTTCAGCTCGCATGCACATATAGGGACTTGGGACCCCTGGTTCCAATCATAAGCTCTGGCCACAGACCTGACCAATGCTCCTGACACCAGGTGTTCGTCCCCAATCCCAGCTTCTGCTATACATTGATTAGTAAGAGTGTCAACGGTTATGGGGAGAAGGTAGAAGACGGGTTGAGAGGGAAAGATAGATCAGCCATGATTGAATGACAGACTAAACTTGATGGGCTGAATGGCCTAATTCTGCTCTTATGACTTATGGACAATGCCTGGTGATATTTCACCACTCACCAGCATAAGACATCAAATGCTATCTGTTCCATGGCAAACAGGATTCAGTAATAACATGGCACATTCACGGACACAGATATGTGGATAGTCAGTTGGCTGCTAATGAGAACCGAGTATGTTACAATGACATCACCTCTCATTCTCAGACACTAAAACCCCGGTTAGCTCAATCACACCCTCAGAGTACCAAACCTGTCCCACACCCAACCCATAAATCCAAATGATCAATGTTTGGTTTACTCCTTCCCTCCCAAATATATCTTTCGTTAGGTGGGGAGACCAGACCAGTACACAACATTCCAATTTCATAAGATTTCTTTACTCCTGTATTCAGATCATCTTCAAATCAAGGTCACTATATTGTTTGCTTCTCTCACTATTAGAATGTTAAACTTTAGTGATTCATGCACAATGACATCCAATTCCCTTTCAACCCCACACATTAGAATCTCTCATCTACGGTATTTTTTCTAATTCACCTTTTTTATTTTGGTCTGCCAAAGTTGATGACCTCAGAATTTTCCACAAAACATTCCATCTGCCACGTCCTCTTGCATTCAGTGGACCTGTTCATGTGGTCGAGAAATACTCTGATTCTTCTGCTAAACCCACCTCACCATCCAGCTTTGTATAAGAAGGAACTGCAGATGCTGGAAAAATCGAAGGTAGACAAAAATGTTGGTGAAACTCAGCGGGTGAGGCAGCATCTATGGAGCGAAGGAATAGGTGACGTTTCGGGTTGAGACCTTTCTTCAGACTGATTTTTGGTCTACCTATCCAGCTTTGTATCATCAGCACACTTTATGGGCTGCACGGTGGTGCAGCGGTAAAGTTGCTGCCTTACAAAGTCAGAGACTTGAGTTCAATCTGACTACGGGTGCTCTCTATATGGAGTTTATTTGTTCTCCTCGTGACAGTGTGGATTTCCCCCCGGTGCTCTGGTTTCCTCCCACATTCCAAAGATGTACGGGTTTGTATGCCCTAATTTTGTTTAACACTGTATCAATGACTTTCTGAAACTCCAAATAGGCCAAACCCATTGGATTGGCATTATCTATTCTAATAGCCACACCCTCAAAAACCAAATAGATCAGTCAAATATGATTTTCCTTACATATTTCAATCCTAGTTCTGGTCAACCCTAATGCGGCTTTTAGTGCCAGATACAACTTCAATAATAAATGCTACCATGTTCCCGGCTACCGATGTTAGCTGTCTGGTCGAAAGTTTCCTGATTTTCTCTTTCTCGCCTGTCTTAAATTACGGAACTTCATTTACTGCCTTCTAATTAATGGGAACCATTATAAAATCTATAGAATAACTGCACAACGATCTCTCTATGGTCCAGCTTTCTAATTAGAAGGACTAACATTACTTTCACCCTTTTGATTATATACTTGTGCCATGGCTGACAACTATATTTTTGTGATTTGTGGGCCTGGACATTCATAATCTCTTTGGATCTGTACTTAACCTTTTCACAACTCTTCCTAAATGTTTTTTTTTCTCCCATCTGCTCAATTTACTATATGGCCAAATTTCTATCAATAACCAATTTGGTTTAATGACTTTATTCTGTACTGATTGTTGACTATAATGTTTGCATACTCATTGTAAACGCTGTCTTTTATTGTCCAACTAATCTACCAACTGGTTTTAGATTCCTACAGTTGTACAGCACAGAAATGGGCCATTTGTCCCACCACATGCATGTCCCAGCCCTTTGCCCATCTACACTAATCTCATTTGCCCACTTTAGATTTGCACCATTCTATGCCTAAATTATTTGAAGTATCTGTTCAAAATAACAATTGTATCTGATTCCACGATCTCCTCTGGCAGTGAATTCCAGATATCAATCTCTTTCTATGTTTAAAAATACGTAGAATAATTTAGTTTGTACCGAACATTTGAATAATAAATTTTCTGTGCTTTTCAGTATGAAGAAATCCATAGTGGACGGCACAGTAAAGCAGCTACTTCACTTCTATATTGCCCTGTGCTCAATTCTCACCTCTAGTGAGAAGTTTGCACAAATTCCTTGTGATGGCATAGATTTCCCCTAGGTACTCTGGCTTTCTTCCACATCCTAAAGACGCCTCTAATGTTTAAGCAAGTGGAAAGATCTGGGGGGGGGGGGGTATTTGATAGGAATGTGCCAGGGAATGGCTTGCACTGTGAGTCAGCATTGACTTGATGGCCTGCATCCATGTCAGAAGGAAATATAGAAATATTGAAGTAGTAATGGGTGAACAGAGCTTAGTATAGGTCAGCGGTTAGAGCTGTGGACTTTCAAAATTACGGATAATTGCGTACAAATTTGTGTTTTTTTAAATGTGTGAATTTCTCACAGACATTAGTCCGGTTAAATCAGAGAAACTTTACTTCGCCAGTCCAGATCAAAGGATTGGACCATCTCGTTCTGACAGTAAAGAGCATTGAAAATACTACTGCGTTCTACTCTCGAACACTGGGAATGCAGGTCATCACTTTCAAGGTAAAATTACTTTTCATCAGTTTGTGTAAATCTAGATTTCTTCAACTGCTTTTGACCCTATTAAGTTATATCCATAGGCCAAAAGTCCTTCCAAATTTACAAAACCTGTTCTCACAATCCTCTCTTCTCTTTCTTATTTTGTTGGTCATTTAGCTCTTAAGTACATATACAGTGCCCTCCATAATGTTTGGGACAAAGACCCATCATTTATTTATTTGCCTCTGTACTCCACAATTTGAGATTTGTAATAGAAAAAAAATCACATGTGGTTAAAGTGCACATTGTCAGATTTTATTAAAGGCCATTTTTATACATTTTGGTTTCACCATGTAGAAATTACACCAGTGTTTATACATAGTCCCCCGATGGGGAATAGGATTTCCATTCAATTAGTTGCTTTGTCCTAGAAAGTGATTATTTATTCGATGAGTTATTGGAACAACACTCATCAAGCCTAGTGGAGAGTGTGCCATTATGTTTCAGATTGTTGATGGTGGAAAGGCTTTGGGTGTCAAGGGTCATTTACCACACGATACCCAGCCTCTACCTGCTCTTATAGCCGTTGTATTTAAGTAGCTAGTCCACTTGACATTTCAGATTGATCAGTGGTGACCTGCAAGATATTGATGGATTACTCAGTGATAGTAATGGCATTGAATATCAAGGTTCTCTATTAATGGACATGGTAATTACTGACACTAATAATACTTGTCATTAACCAGGCCAGGTCACTTCTAGCATGGGCTGCTTTGATTGCTGATGATTTGTGAATGGAATTGAACACTGTGAAATCTTCAATGAGCCTATCCACTTCTAACCTTATGATGGAAGGAAGGTGATTGGTAAAGAGACTGTGGTTAATAAAGAAAGTGGTTGAGCCTAGGCCAGTTATCTGAGGAACCCTGGCAATGTTGCCCTGATGATGAGATGGTTCATCTCCACAAACCATGATCATCTTCTTCTATGTGAGATACAATGGGGTATTTTCCTTTGATGCCCATTGACTTAAGTACTACAAGTGTCTTCATAACATGCACAGTCAAATTCACAATCTCCTGCCTTCTCCCCATAACCTCTGACACCTGTACTAATCAAGAATCTATTTATCACTGCCCTAAAAGTATCCACTGACTTGGCGCCCACAGCCTCTGTTGCAAAGAATTCCATAGATTCACCACCATCTGACTAAAAAAAATTCTTCTCATCTCCTTCCTAAAAGAACGTCCTTTAATTCTGAGGCTATGACTTCTAGTCCTAGATTCTCCCACTAGTGGAAACATCCTCTCCACATCCACTATTCAAGCCTTTCACTATTCAGTATGTTTCAATGAGATCCCCCCTCATTCTTCTAAACTCCAGCCAAGTGCCTAGTGCCGACAAACTGCTCCACTGAAGACGAGGTTATTTGAGAACAGGAACAAAAACTCTTACACTGCCTTATTAGGCATTAGGCATCTTAGGTCAGGCAGCAAATCTGAAGAAAAGGAATAGGTGACATTTCAGGTCGGAACCCTTCCTCAGACATCTGAAGGATTCAGATCTGAAACATCACCTATTCCTTTTCACCAGAAATGCTGCCTGACCCACTGAGTTACTCCAGTATTTTGTGTTTATCTCCAATATAAATCAGCATTTGCAGTTCATTCCTACACAGTACTGTCTTTAGTACAAGCTGCAGTACAAACCTTTCAAATAGCTCCATTGACACTTCCAATCTAAGTTGCCAAAAGTGTAAGGCTTGAATACAGAATTTTATAACCTAGAGGCAAGTTGACTGAGTTGTCATTAGCATGTTATCGATACTTTGATAAAAAGCTTTTTGCCAAGAATGCTGGTAAATATATTTTGTTTGGTGCACTTGCAACAGGGTAATCGCAAAGCACTGACCTTTGGGGATCAGAAATTCAACTTGCATGAAATTGGGAAGGAATTTGAGCCAAAAGCACACAAGCCTACAGCAGGATCCATGGATCTATGTCTAATCACAGACACACCTCTAAGTAAAGTGATTGAACATCTTAAGGTCAGTCAAATACTGATTAATTTATGGTTTAAAGGAAACTAATTCTAAGAATGGAGATCTTGATAAACTAAGGTGTCTGAAACATGGTTTAAGATTTTATTTAATTACAGGAACAGATGTTTGGAAATATTTTCCTTATCAGTATTAAATGTAGCTGTGATTCTAGATAGAGTTGTTTTGATCAGCATTTGGATATTTTCAAATTGAAGGTTTCCATTTATATATTAATTGGTAAAAAGGGGGCATGTTAAACATTGTTCATCAAGAAATGATTATGAAAAATTTGAAAAAAACATGAAATGTGAACATTTGTCAAATATTATTCTTTGCATAATATGTTGCTGTGAGAAACCTGCTTTGAAGTTTACTTAGTTTAGAGATACAGTTTGGTAATAGGCCTATTGGCCCACCGCGTCCACACCGACCAACGATCACCCTTACACAAGTTCTATGTCATCCCAGCTTTGCATCATACACACTATGGACAATTTACAGAAGCCAATCAAACTACAAAGCTGCATGTCTTTGGTATATGGGAGGAAATCAGAGCACCCGGAGAAAATCCACGTGGTCACAGAGAGAATGTACAAACTCCATAGAGACAGCACCCATAGTCAGGTTCGAATCCTGGTGTCTGGGGCTGTGCCGTCCTGAACTTAATGCTTACGTTATACAGGATGAATCACTTTAATAGATATATTGTAGGGACACACCTAATTCCAGTTCTATCACTTTGGCATATTGCATCAAATTGGTCAAAAGAATGATAGGAAATATGAATTCACTTGAGCAACTCTCACGATGAACAATGTACATTGCTTGTTATTCTGCATGTCTTTTTGTTATTTGTTATTTTTGTTCTTATCCCTTCGTAGCTTCTCTTTGAAAGTAACAATTGTGTTCTTAATATTTTTTATACAGATATGTGGAGTTCACATTGAGGAAGGTCCTATTGAGCGAACTGGGGCAGTGGGTGTTATAAAGTCAGTCTACTTCAGAGATCCGGACTATAACTTAATTGAAGTTTCCAATTACCATTCTGACGAACAGTAAAGTACCACCAAATATCATTCAAATGCCTACAAGAAACAAACCTACAAGACAAGCTACTGATTTATTATGTTTAAGAAGGGACTGCAGATACTGGAAAATCGAAGGTAGACAAAAATGCTGGGGAAACTCAGCGGGTGAGGCAGCATCTATGGAGCGAAGGAAATAGGCGACGTTTTGGGTCGAGACCCTTCTTCAGACTTCAGTAACACCCGCTGAGTTTCTCCAGCATTTTTGTCTACTATTGACTTATTATGGTGCGTTTAATAGTATGAACATAATTCCAGCGTCAATATTCCATGCTGTGGCATAGACAAGGAAGTTCAACATAGTGAAAATATACATTCTGGCTTACGTATAAGGTGAAGAGAGTAATGTCAAACTCTTAATTAATCAATATATATTTCAAGTACTTTTTACTGGAGTATAATTTTTTGTGATCACTGTACACAACAGATGATTGGTAAATGTGTAGGAAGGTACTGCAGATAGAAACATATAAATTAGATTCAGGAGGAGGCCATTTGGCCCTTCGAGCCAGCACCGCCATTCATTGTGATCATACCTGATCATCCACAATCAGTAACCCGTGCCTGCCTTCTCCCCATATCCCTTGATTCCGCTAGCCCCTAGATGCTGGTTTGTACCGAAGATATACACAAAATGCTGGAGCAACTCAGCAGGTCAGGCAGCATCTCTGGAGAAAAAGAATAGGTGACATTTCAGGTCAGAATCTTTCTTCATTCTGAGTTGCTGCTGGCCCGCTGAGTTACTCCAGCATTTTGCGTCTGTCTAAAGGATAAGTAAAGATATATATGCAAAACTCATTTTCCAAAGATTTAGAAATGATAACAAATTATTTTTTTGTCTGCATTAAAAAAAAATGATTTATCAATATAAAATAAATAAATACTCTTGACTTGTACGATAAGTTAGCACACTAGCTCCTTGCTTTCAATATTTGAATTGAATTCCGGTTGATGAGAAGAAAATGTTCCCACAGGATGATTATTTTGGCAAATTGAAATGCTCATAAGATTGTTAAAACAGCATAGTCTCTCTATGCGGAAAGACATTTAGTTCTTTGGGTCATTTGCTGAAGAACAGCCGCTGGTAAGCTCATGGACCTAAAGATTTGTTTGCTGATGAGAAGAAAATCTCTTGCAACTGAACCCAACAGTGTACAAATGTAATTTTCATCCATCAGGTGGTGGGTCTTCTGCTTCCGTAAGTAGATGGTCTGATATTGCAAGTTAGCCTGGAAGTGAGTTTGGGTGGGTGCTGCTCTCTTTGGATGCAATGTGCATGTCCACCATCACTCTGAGGTGGACTGGGGAAACAAGGTAGTGACGAAAACACTTTGATTTCAAAGTCAGGGCGGAACAGTGACACCACTACCTCACGGCGCCAGAGACCCAGGTTCAATCCTGACCTCGGGTGTTGACTGTGCGGAGTTTACACGTTCTCCAAGAGACTGCGTGGGTTTCCGGTGGGTGCTCCAGTTTCCACCCACCTTCCAAAGACGTGCAGCTGTGTAGATTCATTGCCCTCTGTAAATTGCTTCTTATGTTTACGGAGCGGTTGAGAAAGTCAGATAAGATAGAACAAGTGATCGATAGCCAATGCTGTATCTCTAACCAAAAGTTTATTGTTCTTCTAACTCAAATGTCATCTATTCAAGTTTACCTCCTGAGCATTTAATCTAAACTATGTTCAGTGCAATTTGGAAGGGCTGCTGGATTGCTAGGGGAACTGCCTTGCAGATGACATATACTTTATTTGAAAGGCACAATAAAATTAAGATATCTGTGTTTTATTATTTCTATAATGATTTTTTTAATCTCATTTATTTGAGATTTTTGAGGTGAGCTAGATTCTTGAACCACTGCCGTGTGTGAGATAGGCATTTCTACAGAAAAGATAGATAAGCAGACGTGCAATTTTGATCTAGCAACAACTGGGGAATAAATTTCCAAGTCAATCAAAACAAAAGTGATGAATTTTGACGGCGATAAGGTTAAAGCTGGCTGAGTCACTGTCTTAACGGAACTGGGGGTCCTGATGCTGAGATGGACCTCCAACAATTACAACCATCTATCTTCCTGCTCAGTAAATGTCATGCAGATTCTATGAGCATCATCCTCAACAATCCTCAATAATGGCAGATGAGGAAAGACTGATTTCACCTAAAGCTCCAAGTGAAAGATTCATCTCAGCACCCAACATACGTCACTGCTGTCACTGATACCAACTTGATTCCCTCCATATATCTTGTGCTGGCTGAGAACCAAGGTATATGGAGTGACTCAAATTGACATCAATGATGGTGGTAACTTCACTTGGGTGCTGAACCGTTTATTTCACTGGGTTCTTTAGCAAGGGAATGTTAATATTTAAGTCTCAAATCATCTACATTTATTGAGGATGCTGAACTTCATGGAATCTGACTCTCAAATGTACTTATTCACCACTTAGTTAAATTATTCACGACTATTTATTTTGAGCTGTGCCTACATTATTGAATTTTGATTTAGTTCAAATGTCATGTTATCACTTAGTCCATTGCAGATTGTAGCTAATGTCTAGCATGAATCTAATTCTACACTGTAGTTTTGACACCTTGTTCTTTGCTATGTCTGTTGCAATACTTGGACATTTTTTTACATCCTCATTGAACTAGAGTTTTGAGTTAATTGTAATGGTAGAGTGAGTGACTCAACAGCTACGTGCTTTGAGTAATTAAAAAAAAATAGTATGAATGTATTTTCCAAGTATGCAGATAATGCTGGGCCATTTAGATTTATGTGAAGAAGCAGGTAATTTATGCATGATGTCACTGCAGAACAAATGAGTTTCATTTCTAGTCAAGGAAGGAGTCGCCGTATTTTATGCAAATTAAGTTTCCTGAAGTATATTTAAGCCAGCTATTTTAAACACCAACACAACTTCTGAAAGCAGAAGAGACTAAACGAGTCATCAATATGGAAAGCAAGGCAACCAACCTGAAAAATGAATATGACAGCAACGGCTACCTCACAGGAATCCAGATCCTGGACAAGAATCAATTGACATCGGCTCTTCAGAACTATTCAGCTTTAGAGGAGAAATTTGGTAAGTAAATATCGTTGTCTCATCTATTTCCAGTCCTTACAGTGGGCATCCATTCAGCATTCTCCACTGAGATATTGGGCAATGCAATAAAACATTTACTCGTGTAATTCAAAATGAATATCTTGTTTTAATCAAATGTTATTTCAAATGTAAACTTTCTTAATTCCTTCTGTTGTTCACATTCCAGGTAAAGTGTACACCCAGTACAACCTTCACAATATACATTTAGAGAACACTTGGGCGATGGATTTAGCCACACATCCCCAGGTCCTCCAAACCATCACTGCAGTTTTGGGTCCTAACATCATTCTTCTTGATTCCCGGTTTATCTGTAAGTATCCGGCCTCGGATGTCCCGTACAAAAACAACGTGGCCCCATTTGTTGCCTGGCACCAGGACATCAGGTGAGTCTGGGAATGCAGCATAGAAACAAAGAGACCAAGACTTGATTTTCTGAATATCACCGCTTTTTAAGTGATCAGACTTATCCTAATGCTGTCTTTCATCTACAGGTACTGGGGGTTTGAAGGAGGTTCTGTGGCATCTGTGTGGCTGGCACTTGATGATGTTGACCAAGAAAATGGGGTCCTCCAAGTTATTCCAGGTTAAATTTATAGACTTAATTTATATTTTCTGCTTCACCATCTCACAAATAGGAATAGAACATATGGAAACTCAATCTTTATCTGCCAGTCAATGTAAATATAGTTGAACTCTATTTGCATTTAACTGAATTTCTTTCATATCCTTGGATCCCCTTAAACAAAAAAAAACGGTGTCTTAAAATTTAACTTGACTTGGGTCCGCCGGATAAATGAAGCCAAAGTGAATCTCTCAAAATTCTCGATCTTTGAAAATCTTCTGTAATATTTCCTTCACTTAGTCTATTTTGGCTTGTTTCACCCCTCCCCACCTGCACAACTTGCTGTGCATCCTACTTTAGACTTTAGAGTTACAGCACAGAATCAAGCCCTTTGGCCCATCGAGTCCGTGCAGACCAGCAATCACCCAGTACACTAACCTACACAAAACTAGGAACAATTTCACAACTACCAAAGCCAATTAACCTACAAACGTAGGTCATTGGAGTGTGGGAGGAAACAGCGCGGAGAAAACCCACGCGGTCACAGGGAAAACGTTGCAGACATCACCAGTAGTCAGAATCTAACTCGGGTGTCTGGTGCTGTAAGGCAGCAACTCTACCTCTGCACCACTGTTTCGTACTGAAATTTATAACCCCACTTTAACATACCTACTTTAACAACTGTAAACTTAAATATACAACTATCCGAAGGAAACACAATTGGCAAATTGGAGGAATCCCTGATCTTTGTGTCCAACCTCTAAACTTGTGTCACAGAGCTAACTGTAGTTCCGTGCCATTCAAGTTCATGTTCACATCCATTAAGATCACACCTGTCAGGAGCCTTCTCAGAAATGTCAATTTCGGACTGACACTTCAAAACCTACATATGTTGTCAAGCTTTGCTTCTCTCGGTGCCCAGGTGCTCCTCCGTTAATAGGATTCCAGTAATTTCTCCATAAGTGACATTAAACTGAAATGCTAAACCAAAAGTTAATGGATATTGGAAATTATAAATGAAAGCAGAAGATGCTAGAAATACTCATCAGGTCATGCAGCATCTGTGCAGAGAAAAACAGAATCAGTGATTCGGGTAGATTGCCTCTCGTCAGAACTTCCACGAATATTACACTTGGTTTATGGTCCTTTTCCTCCCTTCCTTCTTGAATAATGGAGTGTGATCTACAATTTCTTAATCCAATTAAATCTTTAATACTTTTATATCAATAGACTTGCAAGTATTTTCCAGAAGACTTATATGATGCTCCTTGATATTTGCAGGAAGCCACAAGCAAGGGTTACTGGAACATAGAACAAGTACAATTGCTGGGAATATGTTGACATCCAATCAGGAAATTCCTGAGCACTTGATTGAAGCAGAGAAGGCTGTCCAATGCCCTCTCAAAGTGGGAGAAATGTCGGTGAGTAGATGTTAGGTCAGGAATCAAAAATATAAATAATTTGTAGAAAATTAAGACATTTCTGAAAAAAAAAAGGGGGGTTTTTCACAAACGTCCCATTGTACACTTAAATTTGCTAATCTGTTTTTCCTCTGAAAAAAATTCAGGTCCATGATGGTTTGACAGTTCACTTTAGTGAACCTAACTTTTCAAACAGGCGTAGATGTGGCTTTGTAATCCGTTATGTCCCCACCACTGCTTATCCTGTTGACGTGAGTATTTACAATACAATACGATAAAACTTTATTCATCCCCGGAGTAAAATTGATCTGCTGACAGTCACAACGCACCAGGTGCAAAGAAACTTGAAATTAAAAGTGAAAAGAATAAGAAAAAGACAAGCGATTGTTGGATGGCTGCCGTGTGCACAACGCCCTCACGGGTACAAATGAACAAACAAACAAACACAGACTTATCCCCTGGGCAGAGGATTCTAAACTAGAGTGCCCCCCACACCGGGGCCCCCTTTGTTCTGCCACCGTCCCTCACGGCGTCCCTCTACTCCGGGTACCAATTGTCTTTCCCTCCCCCCTCACGCTCATTGACCGCGAGGCACCACCGCTGCCAAGCCATCCACTGCCGCTGAGGCTCCCATCACCAGCACTGCTGAGGCTCCTTCGGCCCACACAGGCCTGGTCGCCCGGCTTCACTACAGTCCCATGGGAGGCTTGTGGGGCAAGTCAGGCCTACCGGGGCGCATTCCAGTCTTAGGTCGTCATTCCAGTCGTCGGCAGCGCGGTTATTTCGCCGTGTGAATCGGGTGCGCGTGGCTCCCCGGGACACTGTTAAAAGAACTACACTCTTAACAGATGTGTAAAGCAACTTGCTCTTCTCAGTAATCTGTATTTCCAATATATCTGTTAATTTGAAATCCTTCCCTGAAATTGAATGATCAATCCACACAAACGTGGATAACCCTTGAATAGGACAACCTATCCCAACTAATAAAACATCAAGTGATTAGACATCAATGAATCCGGCAAACCAGATCAGACAAGGCTAATGAGAAAATGTGTTCACTTATAATTCATACACATTTTTAAATTGGATGTGAATGGATTTTTCTGATAAGCCTTGCCTAATGCCAAGCCCATCTGTATCTGTGCAATGTACATTTGCACTCAACAACTTGTCGATGTAATTTCTAATGCTGATTGCTGCTTTCTTTTCAGGATCCAGATCGGCCTCGTTCTTTCCCTGCCACAGTCCTGGTTGCAGGAGAAGACAACTTCAAACACTTTAAAAACAACGCGCCGAGTACCTTTATTAAAACATTTTGAAAATATTACACCATTGAAAAGTGATTAATTTATGAATATTGTATAATTTGCTGTAATGTCGTCTGTTGTCACTGAAATGGAGCATCATTGATGTTCAGAGACAAAAGAAAAATCAAGTGTTGTGTGTATACAATGTTGTGATTCTACTAATTAATGAACTGCGTAATATATTAATAAAAAAGGTTATCGGAATGGAAATCTAATTGTCTGCTTTTTCAAATCCTTGATTCCGAGGTTTTGCATAGTCTTATTTGGTCCTGTTCTAGGAAATAATGTCTCCTGTAGGAAGCCCGTGCACATATGTTCAACGCGTGCTCACATATCATAGCATTGTCCACTGATATTATCTTATCGCACAGTAGTTGAGGGAGCCATGACCCAAGTCTCCATCTCAATCGTCTTTGGTCTTCTGAAGCAAATAGAGGTTGTTGTCTCCCTAAAACATATGGAGGCGGCACGTTGGCGCAGCAGTAGAGCTGCTGCCTTACAGCACCAGAAACCCCGGATCGATCCTGACTACAAGTGCTGCCTGCATGGAGTTTCTACATTACCCCCGTGACCTGTGTGGGATTTCTCTGGGATCTCCGGTTTCCTCCCACACTCCAAAAACATACAGGTTTGTAGGCTAAGTGTTCAAAAGGGAACTGCAGATGCTGGAATATCGAAGGTACACAAAATTGCTGGGGAAACTCAGCGGGTGCAGCAGCATCTATGGAGCGAAGGAAATAGGCGACGTTTCGGGCCGAAACCCTTCTTCAGACTGATGGGGGGTGGGGGGGGGGAAAGAAAGAAGGAAAAGGGGAGGAGGAGGAGGAGCCCGAGGGCGGGCAGATGGGAGGGTGGGAGGAGACAGCTAGAGGGTTAAGGAAGGGGAGGAGACAGCAAGGGCTAGCCAAATTGGGAGAATTCAATGTTAATGCCATAAGGACGCAAGGTCCCCAGACGGAATATGAGGTGCTGTTTCTCCAATTTCCGCTGTTGCTCACTCTGGCAATGGAGGAGACCCAGGACAGAGAGGTCGGATTGGGAATGGGAGGGGGAGTTGAAGTGCTGAGCCACCGGGAGGTCAGGTAGGTTATTGCGGACTGAGCGGAGGTGTTCGGCGAAACGATCGCCCAACCTACGCTTGGTCTCACCGATGTAAATCAGCTGACATCTAGAGCAGCGGATGCAGTAGATGAGGTTGGAGGAGATACAGGTGAACCTTTGTCGCACCTGGAACGACTGCTTGGGACCTTGGATGGAGTCGAGGGGGGAGGTGAAGGGACAGGTGTTGCATTTCTTGCGGTTGCAACGGAAAGTGGAGGGCAGGGGGGATCACAGAAGGTGTGCAGTTAGAGAGGAGGTTGTGAAACTTGACCCGCGCCACTCCACCCCCCTCCAGCAACCCACAGCCATCGCCTTACCTGGAGCCTGGACTCTGCACTGGGCCTGCAGCCTCCACACTGCTTACTCCCACTCTCCTGGACTTAACTCCACTGGGTCCTAGCGCCCGTCTGCCCAGCCGTGCTAACCTCAGTGGCTGCTCCACTGACCCTCCCCCATCCCCCCCCAACCATGTCACACCCGCTCTTCCCCACCCACATTACAGCCCTCTCTCCCCCCCACCCCCTGACCACCCACCACTCCTCCAACACCCACAACCCCCCCCCCCCCCACACATCGCCCCGTCCCCAGTCCACCCACCTGCCTTCCTCTGGCCCCAACTCCCACCCCTGCCGGGTGTTCACCATCCCCCCCGACCTCCCCCTCTCCCCCACCCAACGGTCTGTCCTCAGCAGAGGTCTTACCTTTGTCCCCCTCCGTCCCCATCTCAATGAGTTCCGCGCCCACCATGACTTGGAGCGCTTCTACCGTCGTCTCCGCCTCACAGCGCACTTCCATGGGAAGGAGTCCTCGCCCCCCAATGATGACCCCTTTTCCCGTCTCCAACGCACCCCCTCCTCGTGGAACCCCCCTCATAAAGTCCCGGCTCTGGAACTCTTCATTCAGAACTGCCGCCGCGACGTCAACCGCCTCAACTTCTCCACTCCCCTGTCTCACTCTAATCTTTCCCCCTCTGAACGCACTGCCATCGAATCACTCCGCAAAAACCCAGATTGGGTCATCAAACCAGCCGACAAGGGAGGTGCCTTGGTAGTCTGGCACGCCGATCTCTACAAAGCTGAGGCCACGCGCCAACTCTCGGACACCTCCTCCTACTTACCCTTGGACCATGACCCCACTGACGAGCACCAGGCCACCATTTCTAGCACCATCACCGACTTCATCAATTCCCACGCCCTACCTGACCAAGCCTCCAACCTCATCGTTCCCCAGCCCCGCACGGCCCGTTTTTACCTTCTCCCCAAAATCCACAAACCCGGCTCTCCCGGCAGACCCATTGTCTCTGCGTGTTCGTGCCCCACCGAACTCATCTCCACATACCTTGACTCCATCCTATCCCCCTTGGTCAAATCCCTCCTCACCTATGTTCTAGACACCTCAGACACTCTCCGCCGCCTCCACGCATTCCACTCTCTGGGCCCTCACCTCCTCATCTTCACCATGGATGTCCGGTCACTCTACACCTCCATCCCCCACCAGGATGGCCTCGGAGCCCTCCGGTTCTTCCTCGACCAGAGGAGCAACCTATACCCAGCTACTGACACTCTCCTCCGCTTAGCGGAGTTGGTCCTCACCCTCAACAACTTTACATTTGACTCCTCCCATTTCCTCCAAACACAAGGCGTAGCTATGGGCACACGCATGGGCCCCAGCTACGCCTGCCTCTTTGTCGGGTACGTTGAACAATCCTTGTTCGAGACGTACCAGGGCCCCATCCCCGACCTCTACCTCCGTTACATTGACGACTGCTTTGGTGCCACCTCCTGCACCTACACACAACTGACTGACTTCATCCACTTCACCACCAACTTCCATCCGGCACTCCAATACACCTGGACGATTTCCGACACGTCCCTACCATTCCTTGAGCTCACCATCTCCATCGCAGGGGACAGACTCCTGACCGACATACATTACAAACCCACTGACTCACATGGCTATCTGGACTACACGTCTTCCCACCCTGCCCCCTGTAAAGACTCCATCCCCTACTCCCAATTCCTCCGCCTACGCCGCATCTGTTCCCAGGATGAGATATTTCATACCAGGGCATCGGAAATGTCCTCGTTCTTCAGGGAACGGGGATTCCCCTCCGCCACCATAGATGAGGCTCACACCAGGGTCTCATCCATACCCCGTAACACTGCTCTCTCTCCCCATCCCCGCACACGCAACAAGGGCAAAGTCCCTCTGGTCCTCACCTTTCACCCCACCTGCCGGCAAATACAACACATAATCCTCCGCCATTTCCGCCACCTCCAACGTGACCCCACCACTCGCCACATCTTCCCATCTCCCCCCATGTCTGCCTTCCGCAAAGACCGCTCCCTCCGCAACTCCCTCGTCAATTATTCCCTTCCCTCCCGCACCACCCCCTCCCCGGGCACTTTCCGTTGCAACCGCAAGAAATGCAACACCTGTCCCTTCACCTCCCCCCTCGACTCCATCCAAGGTCCCAAGCAGTCGTTCCAGGTGCGACAAAGGTTCACCTGTATCTCCTCCAACCTCATCTACTGCATCCGCTGCTCTAGATGTCAGCTGATTTACATCGGTGAGACCAAGCGTAGGTTGGGCGATCGTTTCGCCGAACACCTCCGCTCAGTCCGCAATAACCTACCTGACCTCCCGGTGGCTCAGCACTTCAACTCCCCCTCCCATTCCCAATCTGACCTCTCTGTCCTGGGTCTCCTCCATTGCCAGAGTGAGCAACAGCGGAAATTGGAGGAACAGCACCTCATATTCCGTCTGGGGACCTTGCGTCCTTATGGCATTAACATTGAATTCTCCCAATTTGGCTAGCCCTTGTTGTCTCCTCCCCTTCCTTAACCCTCTAGCTGTCTCCTCCCACCCTCCCATCCGCCCGCCCTCGGGCTCCTCCTCCTCCTCTCCTTTTCCTTCTTTCTTTCCCCCCCCCCCCCCCCCCCCATCAGTCTGAAGAAGGGTTTCGGCCCGAAACGTCGCCTATTTCCTTCGCTCCATAGATGCTGCTGCACCCGCTGAGTTTCCCCAGCAATTTTGTGTACCTTCCAGGTTTGTAGGCTAATTGGCTTTGTAAAATTTGTAAATTTTTCCCAGTGTGTGTAAAGCGTCAGTGTGCGGGGATTGCTGATCGGCACGGACTAGGTGGGCCAAAGGGCCTGTTTCCGTGCTGTATCACTAAACTAAATTCAACTAAACTCTCAGAGACCTAACTAAGGTCATAAGGAATAGTAGAATTAGGCCATTCGGCCCATCAAGTCTACTCCGCCATTCAATCATGGCTGATCTATCTCCCTCCTAACCCCATTCTCCTGCTTTCTCCCCATAATCTCTGACACCTGTACTAATCAAGAATCTATCCATCTCTGCCTTAAAAATATCCACTGACTGGGCCTCCACAGCCTTCTGTGGCAAAGAATTCCACAGATTCACCACCTCATTGGGTTACAATTATTTCATAGCGCAGTGAAATAACACACTCAAGAAATAGTGGCAGCAATCAGGAGGCCTGGCAGAAAATATGGAAATGGAACCAGAGTTCATGTTTGAAAACTCTTCATCACAACAGAGCAATTCCGAGCTCAGCTCTTCAAATTGCAACATTTTCTGCCTGACTTGCTGAGATTTTGTGGCATTCTGTTCTGATTTCTTTAAACCATCTTTTTTTAAATTTTAAGTATGCTACCATTTTCAGTGTAACCAGATTGACTAATCAGAGCTAAATCTCACTCCCACATGAAACATGATGCTTCACGGACATTATGGTTTATTAACAACACAATGCCATTGCCCAGAAATTGGATTGCCAGATTTCGGATGCTATTTGTGCAAAACTCAATTATAGACTTTAGAAATGCAGCGTAGAAACAGGCCCTTCAGCTCACCGAGTCCACGTTGACCAACGATCACCTGTACATTAACACTATCCTGCACTAGGGACAATTTGCAACTTACAGAAGGCAATTAACCCATCAAACCTATACGTCATTGGAATATAACTAGAGTATTTGTAAGTTGTTACAGGTGAAATTGCACCAATCACAAGTTTGGACACACACTTTTGGTCTCAAACCACTTTAATAACCTGACATTTTACCAGTGTCAGGCGTACATTTAAAGTCATCACTGTTTGTTTCCTACCTGTTATGTCTGTACTAACTCACAGTTCCAGATTTAAATTGTCCTTAGTTTATGATCATGCATACATCCTCATCTGGACAACAACATTGGTGTCAAGTCTGCCAGTCAGGCAATCCAGAAGCCAATGGCAGATGGAGAACACAAGACCAAGATCCAGGAGTTTAGAGATTAGAGTTTAGAGATAAGCTTATGCAATAGTATGATGCTGAGGGTCAAGTCAGTTAATAGCATCTTGACATAAGTGTTCTTATTGCAAGGTGATCCAGAGCTGAATATAGTGCAAGAGAGATGACGTTCTCCACAGATCTATTTCTCCTATATGCAAATTGCAAAGGGTATAGATTTTCCAGGGTTTGACGGAGATTCGGGTCATTACTAATATTTTAAAGCATTTCATTAAGATCGATGTCAAGAGCTACTGGGCAGCAGTCATTGAGACAGGTTACTTTATTTTTCTTTGGGACAGGAATGATGGAGGTTTCCTTAAATTAGGTGACTGTTGAAGTGGGAGGTTGAAAAAGTTGGCAATAACTGGTCAGTTGATTTAAGTACCATTTCAGTACCTGTCATCTGGGCTGGCTGCTTTCCAAGAGTTTACCCTCATGAAAGCAGATGTGACTTCTGCCATTGAGACGTTTGCAACAGAGCCAGCCGTGAAGACAGACGTGAAGCTCACCGTTTGACCTGTTTTTACAAAATGTTAAATGGTCAGCTCGACATAGACTACAAGACTTACACCAAACCCAAACCAATTAGGAGCAGACGAGGACATTCGATCCAATTTGTGATCCCAGCTACAAAGACAGATGTGTACAGCAATTCGTTCTTCCCCCGTACAATTAAAGCATGGAATAATCTCCACCCAACTATAGTTACCCAACCAGATGCAACTAAATTTAAAGTAGCTCTTTCTTCCCAATAACCCTTTCTGACTTAAGCCCTCCCTTCACCACCTCCAGTTTAAATTCCATTTGGAATATTTTGGAGGACCAAGAAACCAAGAAACCAAGCAGAGGATGGAAGCACCTGCCTTGGCTGAACATTGTTTACCTGTTCAAGGTGAGCATAAAAGGTATCAAGCTCATCAGCGTTGTCAGAGATCACCACTGATTTCAACTTGTAATCCTTGATGGTATTCATGCCCTGCCACACTTGCCTGGTGCCCATTTGATTTGATTGGGATTCTAACTTGTTCTGGAATCCTCCCTCAGTATAGAGACAGAGAGTGTACAGTGTGGAAACAGGCCCTTTGGCCCAACTTGCCCACACCGGCCAACGTGTCCCAGCTACACTTGTCCCACCTGCCTGCGCTTGGTCCATATCCCTCCAAACCTGTCCTATCCATGTACCTGTCTAACTTTCTTAAACATCAGGATAGTCCCAGCCTCATCTACCTCCTCCGGCAGCTTGTTCCATACACCCACACCCTTTGTGAAAAAGTTGCCCCTCAGTTTCCTATTAAATCTTTTCCTCTTCACCTTGAACCTATGTCCTCTGGTTCTCGATTCCCCTACTCTGGGCAAGGGACTGTTCATCTACCCGATCTATCCCTCTCATGATTTGATACACTTTTATATGCCTGATAGCCTATTGGAGATCATACTTGGCCTTCTTGTGCAGTACAGGGCTATCCTTCTTGAAAGTCTGAAATCTGGACTTTGCAGAGAATGATTCTCTGCTCAACCGAGATTGCAGGTTCTAGTAGACATTTAGGATAGACCCTAATTGTCTAACTAATTGGTAGTTATTAGCTAACAATTGAGATTCATTCAGACTGGATGGAATGGACTTGAACATGATCAAGTTCTTGGTCTAGTTCTGTATTCCTCTCTTTGTCGGTGCCTCATGCTTCATCCTCGGTCTGTAAGCTCACAGGAGCAGCACTGACAGACGCTCCACACAATGACCATCATGGAATAGTTGCTGTAGAATGAGAAGACTCCAGTGTTACTAAGTGGAACCCTGTGTTGACATTGGCAAACCTGACTAGACACTTAAGAACTCACTGCAGACTATTCGAACACCGTCCAGTCAACAGGAATGTCCTTAAGTATTTTCTTCCAAATTTAGTTGCTGTGTGACACTTTCAATTGATGCCTGGGTAACTTCAGCAAATTCAGGATACTGATCTTGATGAAATCACTCCAAAGGGACCAATTTACCAATTTTGGCAATAATGGAATTCTGGGAAAATTAAACAGGAGTCTCTCCTGATGTGCAGCATAGACAAAATAAAAGATAGTACATTTACATATAACCCCCTCGAAGTAATGCAGTGGCGCATGTCGTAAAAAAGGTGCCTATTGTTAATTAGATTACAGAAGATGTAGTAATAACAATGCATTGTTAGTGAGCATACCTGCAGAAACTCCTTGGCCTCTGCACAATAATTGATTTGTGCACCTTTTGCCCCTTAGGTGACAATAAACTCACTTGCTCCCATGTGCATGGACTTCCAGCAAGTTTTTATACTCTTTAAGAACAAAGATAACAACAGGTTATTCAATACAATTTCAATGACATTGTTCACTTCAATATTTTGAGTCTGGCAAATGGTTCCATTGTATGACATATTTACGATGGAAGCACGCAATAAATGTAAGATACCTTTGAATGTTCAACCATCTTTGCTGGGACAAAGTAATTAGCATGATTGGTCTAAAAGCTTCTGAGCAGAGAGAACTCAGACACCCCCAAATTAGTGTTGTGAGGAAGGACTTTCCGAGTACAAAAATATCCCAATATTGATAAACAAAGCAAAGATGCCTATGACTATGTTTCATGTGCTAAGTGACAAGATGTCTGCTATGGAAGCTTCTTGATCTAGATTACAATGGCACAAATAACCTAAGCTAAAGATGAGATGTTTGATGTCGGACCAATTTGGCCAATTAACATCCCTGAAGGATCCCGACGAGAAATGTCACCCACCATTTTTCTTCAAAGATGCTGCCTGGCCCACTGAGTTACTCCAGCACTTTGCGTCCATCTCTGGTATAAACCTGCACCTGCAGTTCTTCATTTCTAACATCCCCCATTGTCTTACTTTCACTTGATACATTTGACAAAGATAATGTCCTGAGGTGTGTGCTTTGTTTCTAGCCTGCGGGCTGGAGTGCCTCTGATGTCAGTGAGTTGAGATGATGAGGTAGGGTGGAGAGAGAGAGCGAATTTACAGATTCAGGATTTAGAATATCTCATGGTCATGCAAATCATCTCATGAGCACCCAGCAGCCTGTGCTTTTTTTCACTTTAGTCTTTATTGCTTTTATGCATACACAAATAAAACACAAATATAACAACGAAACATACAACAATGCAGTGAAACGTACAACAGCGCAGCGGGAGGTTCAGTTTACAATTAATGATGCATTATACAGAACTATTTTCTTATTAAAAAAATTTCCAATAACTTACATTATTGTCAATAAAATTATACAGAGTTGATGTCTTTATTTCTATACCTAATCCATTTTTCCCATTTCAGCAGCCTGTGTTTAGCGTTGCAGCTTACTCATTCCATGAGGAGACAACTTAATCAGCTCCTGCCAGATGCTTCAAATGGTGACCCTCACATATTTCCTGAATATATTCCTTTGCTGTCCTGGCACTTGAGACCTATCACCTGCCACAAATTTCAAAGACTTTAGGTGTAAACCATGGAGATGCGTCCCTCTCCTCTGTAGCTCTGTCTCCTGAAAGGCAGCTGCAATTGTGTGTTGCTGCTTGCTGTTGCCAAGATGAACACACCTTTAGGGCAAAATACTCTTCTGTGATTTTTGCGCAGCAAAATATGGGAATCTCTGTTCTAATACAACACCCATCTCTCATTTCCGCAACTCTTTCTGAGCAATGTTGTCACTTTTTTGATGTAATCCTAATTAGGCACCAGCGTTAAATACAATAATGATTAATTGCACAAAAACAGGTGAAATTGAATCTCTAGGCATGTTAAATCTGAGTTTTATTTCTTCACTGTCAATAAGACCAATATAGCTTGGATTCAAAGCAAACAGAATAAAACGGAACTTTCTCACCCATTTTTAAAATTTAAAACCAACCCACTTTTGGTCCTTGAATATTGGGTACAACAATGCATTCACTTAATTTAGAAGGGAATTAACACAAGTTATTTATTGTTAAAGTAACTTTGACTTAAGTACTTCTTTGAATTATAGGCCTTTTGAGGCAGTGACATGATGAACTGGTTTCTCTATAATAGGACTTCTGTCTGATCATAAGGTTCATCATTAACTTGCTCAAATGTGCTGAAATTGTTACACGGGCAAGTTTATGATGCGAAGTCATCTGGGGGCCAATTTAGAAGATTCCAAAAATAGGTGTAAGGGTTGAAATGTGCAATTAACCTGCATATATTTATTACAAATTCATTCTTGCCACTCATTTTGATGCCTGGCCCGTTTTGATGCCTGACTCTCGTTTTCCCGGATGGCCCTGAGGCCCTGAGGCCATCCAGCTGCTTCTCCAGTGCCCCAACACGGTCCTTCAGGAGCTGAAGCTGGACACATTTGCCACAGTTGTAGCAGCCAGAGGCTCCATCCGTGTCCCTGGGCTCCCACATTCTGCAAGCATCACACTGTCTCATCTATCCTGTCATGTGTTCACCGGGTCCCGTGAGAGGAAGTCCCCAAGAATGTACAGTTCACTTCCCTGACAACTTTCCCAGAAGTCTACTACAAATAGGTTTGAGGTCCAGCTGATTTCCCTCGCTAGATTGCAGACTGTCCTGCTTTCAGAAAATCTGTCCTGACTGTTGACCCTGTTCTGCCTCGTCTAACCCTGTCCTGCCTGTGCTTGTCCTTTCCCAATTATGGACTTTGTGCTACCTGGAGATGTCTCATACCTGCACACTGAACTATAGACCTTGTCTTGACTGCATTGACCTTCTTCTGACTGTACACCCTGCCCTGATTGCCACTGTTATTTTAACGCAACAAAATAATTATTTTAAATTGCACGCCAGATTATCAAACGCAATTTCAATAGTTACATTGGATTATATTACTTCATGATATTTTTGGTGTGAAGGATTGGTTCTGGAGAGCAAACCGTTTACAAAAGTAGCACATTCTAAATAAGATAACAACTACTTTCTAACATACTGCAGTAAATGCTCGTTTTAATGGATTTCTTTATAACGGATTTTGAATGTAGCGGACTGATCAACCAACAACTGCTCACGTCACCCCCAGCAGGCGCTGCCTCCTTAGCCACTTGCAGCACCGGCTGCACCAGGCCGGCCCCAGCCGGCGCTGCCTCCCCAGCCCTTTGCAGCCAACGCCGGCCCACACAGCTTCCTCGGCCACTTCAAAGCCATGCCTGCTGCTGACACCACCACCGCTGACCCTTGCGGCTAATCCGGCATCCCGCAGGATGTGACCATTGACTCCCCTGATCCTCACCTCTCCCCTGGCTGCCAGCAGGACAGGGCCGTCAACTCACCTGGAGTTTAGGCCCATTTCCGGACCGAGAGTCTGAAGAAGTGCCTCTACCCAAAACGTAATTTATCCATGTTCTCCAGAGATGCAGCCTAACTGCTGAGTTACTCCAGCACTTTGTGTCCTTTTGTGTTTTAACCAACACTCCAGTTGTTTGTTTCTACTACTTATACAATGATAACACCTTACTCGGTTATAGTGGACAATCATCAATAACGGACACCACTATGATGCGTTATCTTCTTGTTCTTGGTTCTTGGTTTCTTGGTCCTCCAAAATATTACAAATGGAATTATAACACTGATGTTGGCTCAATCTTCCAGCCTGATGAAATACCGATTTTTCCTGATTTTACGATGGATGATGAGTATTTCAAAGCAAGAGGTAATAAGAAAACTAGATAAATGGAAATTCTATGGAAACAATGCTAAAAGAATCCTGAAAAAAACCCCCAAATCTATTACTTTTTTATTATAATTCACCTATATTATAGTTTCAATTATTTTATTTTTCCATTTAGAATTTAATGTACTAGTTCGATATATTCACATCAAAAACTGCAGCTAATTATTTTTTATGATATTGTAATCAGGAATTACCTTTGTATGAGATTTATGATTGGATCAATGTTTTTGAAAGTATTGAATAAGCTTTATCTGTTTACAAGGGAAAAAATAGTTCTTACAAATATTTATCTAAGTTGTTGAAGTACTTTTTATGGCACCTTATAAAATGACATGTAATGATTCATCAAGGGTTTCTAATTTGAGAAGATGACTCATAAATAAGAAAATAAGTACCTCAGAAATAAGACCTGAATTTAAGGGTTATTTGTGAAAGGACAGTGTAGAATTGAGGTTTGTTTGTCTGTGCAAAGTGGAACATCTAGAACATTCTAACGTCCATGGCAACAATTTATGCAGGAAGTCTATCCTGCTGTAGCTCTGAACTAACCACATTATGGAGCTGAAACTGTGAATGGATTCAAGTTGGAGGATTAGCAATGCTGGTCGTGGATAGCAGGTTTAATGAGGTGAATACACAGCACACACAGCAGGTAAAGACTTCACGGACAGGAAGGAAATGGGTGCTTGGATGTAGAGGATCTAGAAAGGCCAATGTGAACAGCCAGTGTTGGGGTACATATCCCAGCCACAAAAGGAAGAAAGGATGAGGTCTTGCAAAAATTAATTTCAATCATTCAATGGTGCATTATTTGTCACATATGCAACTGCACAATGAAATTCCTTTTGCATATATTACACAGAATTTGAGGAGTTAGCAGACAAGTCTTAAAAAGCAGGACCGCAAAAGCAATAATCTTACAACTACTTCCAATGCCACTTGTTAGCGAGTATAGGAGCAGTTGAATAAACCAAGTGGACACCTCACAAACAAAATGGAGTAAGGGGAAGGGAGTTACATTGCTGGGACACCAAGACCAGTTCTCGGAAATGCAGCAGCTGCACAAGTAGGACTAGTCGGACCCAGAAGATCCAAGAGTCATCTTATCAAAGTAGAAACCGTTGATGAATCATTTCAGTATGAGTAATTTTATATGGTGTTGTAAAACGTACATCAACAACCTAGATGCTGTATATATTTGTGAGATTTTGACCTGATAAACAGGCAAAACCTATTCAATAGTTTCAAAAACATTGATACTCAGTAATTTCACATTGAGGTAATATCTGATTACGTCAATATCATAAAAATAATTAGTTGCAGTTTTTGATGTGAATATATGGAACCAGTACAAGAAATTCTGAATGGAAAAATACAATAATCGGAAGCACAATATAGGTGAATTATAATAATAAGGACATGTTTTGTTCATTTTCAGGATTCCTTTAGCTTTGACCTTGCTGGGACATTGTACGTTCTGCTGTGAAGAATTTCAATGAGAATGGCAGGAGGATAGGATGGGCTAGTTCCTGTGCCATGCTTTTCTATGTTCTATGTTCTAAACCGGGTGACCAGGCAGAGTGAAATAAGAAAAGAAATGGAATTAAAAACTGTAGAGTGCATAATCAAAAAGACTGGGAAGTCAAAGCATGAGACAATTAGAACCGCTCTATACAAAAAAGGTAAGATGAATAAAAACAGCAAACAGCAAAGACCCACACCACCCTAGCCACACACTCATTTAACCCCTGCCATCAGGAAGAAGATACTGGTGCCTGAAAACTGTAACGTTCAGGACAGCTTCATCCTTACAGCTATTCGGCTATTAAACGCTTCAACCTCATATATATATATATATATATATATATATATATATATATATATATATATAGCAGCAGGTAAAGCCTTGCCAAATTAAAGTTACCTTGCCTAATTAAAGTTGCCTTGCCTAATTAAATTTGCCTTGCCAAATTAAAGTTACCTTACCTAATTAAAGTTGCCTTGCCTAATTAAATTTGCCTTGCCTTCTATATAATTAAAAGTCTAATCTTGACCACTTCCTGTTTGCACTTTATATTGATTTTAGAAAAAACGCTACCACATACGGCTGTGATTTTTGGCCATCTTACTCAGAGTCCCCCTCTGCTCATCAGGTGCCGAGGATTTTTCCCATCGATGTAAAATAAAAGATTTATTAGTGTTTTAAAAATGTTGAGATTCTCTCTCCTGTCAATCACGCCATGAAGGCCACGCCCCTTCTGGTGGGAGGAGGGGAGGGACTATAAAACCCAGAAGTGCGGGCGTGGCTCAGTCTCTGCAAGATGGAGGAGGGAGAGCTCACGATTCTCTGTCTATAGTGGCCTTGCACCCTGCTTGAAATGGTATGAAACTGCACTTGAATTTGGTGGCCTTGTACCCTATTTGAAATGGAATTTCAAGGAATAGCCGTGAGCCAACTGCCAGCCCACCAGCCGTGAGTGAGTGAGCTGCCAGCACAACAGGCTTGAGTGACTGAGCCGCCAGCCCAATATTGGAATTGGTGGAGAGGTGGAATATTGCGTTGAGGACCAGCCCTCCCCTGTGATACTGGGACCCAACAGGTCCTACTTAGTCAAGTATATATATATATATACACACACACACACACACACACACACACACACACACACACACACACACACACACACACACACACACACACACACACACACACACACACACACACATATACATAAATGCTTATTTGTAAGTATCTGTATATATATATATAAACACACTGAACTTTTTTTTCTCTCGTTTATTATATTGTTTACGTGTACTATGTTCTGTTGTGCTGAATATGCACAGGTAAGAATTTCATTGTTCAATCTGGGACATATGACAATAAACAATGACTCTTGGTGTGCCCATTAGCCTGATCTTAACTTGTGTAGTAGATGAACTAATGGCAGAGTAAAAGGTAAACAGGGATGCTCTGATTGCCTTACAGAGATAAGCTTGCAAATGGATCAAAGTCCACAAGCAGCCAGACAAGCCTCCATTCATATGGAAGCAAAAAGCCATGGAATTAAGCCACAAGGGTCTCAAGTCGAGTATATTGTCATATATACAATTACGCTGAGGTACAGATGCAATAAAAAATCTTGCTTGCTGCCGTATCACAGGCACATAATTCAGCCAAATCTCGCCCTCGCCCTCGCCCTCGCCCTCGCCCTCGCCCTCGCCCTCGCCCTCGCCCTCGCCCTCGTGCTGGTGGGGCCGGGCGCTGGTGGGGCCGGGCGCTGGTGGGGCCGGGGCCGGGTGCTAGTGGGGCCGGGGCCGGGTGCTAGTGGGGCCGGGTGCTAGTGGGGCCGGATGCTGGTGGGGCCGGGTGCTGGTGGGGCCGGGGCCGGGTGCTGGTGGGGCCGGGGCCGGGTGCTAGTGGGGCTGGGGCCGGGTGCTAGTGAGGCCGGGTGCTGGTGGGGCTGGGGCCGGGTGCTAGTGGGGCCGGGTGCTGGTGGGGCTGGGGCCGGGTGCTGGTGGGGCTGGGGCCGGGTGCTAGTGAGGCCGGGTGCTGGTGGGGCTGGGGCCGGGTGCTAGTGGGGCCGGGTGCTGGTGGGGCCGGGTGCTGGTGGGGCTGGGGCCGGGTGCTGGTGGGGCCGGGTGCTGGTGAGGCCGGGTGCTGGTGGGGCTGGGGCCGGGTGCTAGTGGGGCGGGGTGCTGGTGGGGCCCCTTCCCCTCTGGTCTCCCTCGCTGGCTCCTACCCCTCTCCCGCTGATGCCCCCCTCTACCCCATGGCTTTTCCCCGATGTATAGGAGTCCACACCAAGAACTACGGATACAGTAGATGAGGTTGGAGGTGCAAGTGGACCTCACTTGAAAGGATTGTTGAGGGAGAAGGTACAGGGACAAAGGTACAGGGACAAAGGTATAGGTAGAGATGGGACGATGTGACCAGTGGTAGGATCCCGTCAGAGGTGGCAAAAATCTCAGAGGATTATGTGATGTATGTGACGACTGATGTGGTGAAACTTGAATGCTATTGTGGAGGAAATGTGCTCCAGTTTGTGTGCATCCTTTAATTACAAGTTTCAATTTCATCACTCAATTCTTCAATTTACTATTTTCTAACCAAAGCTTTGGTACCTTTGTTACTTCAAACGTTTAGTCTTTCAGACACTGTAAAAATAAAATCAACAATAGTCTCATTCTGCAACTGAAGAGCACATTATTTGCATGCTATTTGGGACAGTAATTCTCACCTTTGTGTGATTCATTATTTTTTAAGCGTCTGTAAAAAATGGTTTGAGACCAGTTATCCAAGAGTCTCAAATTAGAAAACAGAACAGTAAACCAGGCTGTCCAGAGATGCCACCTGTATAAATGTCTGCAGGAATAAAACTGTACATTGTGCCATCTCATTTCCCATAAAAATATCACGTTTCACATAAAATGTGTGGAACATTTCTCAACTCCTCTTACCACTCCGATTCAGAGTTTTGGATATAAATACATTGTGGGATTAGACAGGTCCGTGTATGTTTATTCTGAACACAAAGGATGTTGTGCTCAGTGTAAACACACACAGACTAAGAAAAAGAGTGCAAACTAACACCAATCTTTACATATCCCACTGGACATTTCAGTCTCTTTCATTTAATGGGTAGAAACAAGATTTTTAAAAATCATTTTTGTATAATCAGTCTTTCAGCTGAAATCTTAACCCAAATAATTTGCCCTCTCATGTAAAAGAATGTGAACTATTTTGAAGAGGACCCCGAGAATCATTCCTGTGGCCAGGTAAATATTGAATCCTCAAATAACATTATTAAATAAAGCAAAGTCTAGTCTATATCACTTCCTCCAAATACTCACCTTCCACTCACTCATCAAATTGAATTCAGGAGAGATGCACAAAATACTATTTGATATTGATAGACACATATGGAGTATGGAATGAGCTGGCAGAGGAGGTGGTTGAGGCAGGGGCTATTGCAAAGTTAAAGAAGCAATTAGACAGGTACATGGATAGAGCAGGTTTAGAGGGCTGTGGGCCAAACGCAGTCAAATAGGATTAGTGTAGATGGGACATGTTGGTCGGTGTGGGCAAGTTGGGCCGAAGGGCCCGTTTCCGCACTGTATGACTCTTTGACTGTGACTATGTATTTTTCATATCTTATTTGAGGTTTGACAAAGTTTTAATGCATCTGGAGCTGAGGTCTTATTTATACACTAGGCAATTTAACATTGCTTTGAACTTAATGTATTCAAGGGATATGTCACTCCTGTTTCATTAAGAATGGGTCCATCACAATTACTGCTTCATTTGAGATGGCATCAGAGTGTACCTACTTGGGAATCATATCTTAAAAGCATCTTGAGACTGGTAATACGTTCCATAAAAGGGAATTCCCACAAAGAACAATTTTATCTATTGGGGCGGGGCGGGGCGCTACTCTGTGAGCGACTCGCGGCGCGCTGCTCCCGTATGTTTACATGTTTTCTGAGTTGTTTAGTGTTCTTCTGAGAGTCATTAAGTGCGGTATTTAACGACAGCAAGTATGACTACCACGGTCAAGTATTTAGCGAGGTTGTGTGTCCTGACCGCCTTTCTGGAACCAGTATTTGCGATATGTATTACACCGGCAAATCCCATGACACGCCATGGAGGGAGGCTCATCTACTCACGGGACACTTTGCTGGACCTGCGGCCTGCTTCCCTGGTTCTACAAGCGACACCTTCTTCCCTGAATGGGATTCCTCAGCTACAGGAGAATCATTACATCAAGTGCATTCGTAGGAAAAGGGGATCCAGAGGAGGAATACGGAACAGAATGACGAGACGAGGTAAGAGGCTGCCACTACCTGCAATAACTCTCTCCAATGTGTGGTCACTACGCAACAAAATAACTGAACTTTCCGCACTCATCAAACTTGACAGACTACCGTCAAACAAGTCTCTTTTGCTTCACGGAGACATGGTTGTCAGAAGAAATAACCATTGTCGATATTGATGGATTTAAGATCATCCGTTTTGATAGAGACACTAGGATGACGCGGAAGTCGATTGGGGGCGGGCTCTGCATGGCTGTCAACACAGAGTGGGCTGTCAACTTCACTGTCAGAGAGACTGAATGCAGCAAACACCACGAAATCATGACGGTGTCGTTCAGGCCTCACTGCCTTCCCCGTGAATTCACACAGATCACAGTTATCCTAGCGTATGTCCCTGGACCTGATAACGCATTTGCAGTGGAGCGCATTGCTGATTGTTTCAACAGAGCTGTCAATCAGAGCAGCGATCAGCCTGTCTTCCTGCTCGGGGATTTTAACAGATGCGATGTCACCACACTGCTTCCAAACTTGGAGCAGTATGTCACCACACCTACCAGACTTGACAGAACGCTGGATCTGTGTTTCGGTAATATACCGGGAGCCTATGTCTCAAAGCCCCGCCCACCACTCGGTCACTCTGACCACAATGTCATTCTGCTGCTTCCAAAATACAGACAAAAACTAAAAACAGAAGATATACAAACAAAAACTATTCAAGTCTGGAACGATGACTCTGTCGATGCATTAAGGGGCTGCATGGAGATCACTGACTGGGAAATATTTTTCCAAAGTTGTGAGGGAGAACTAAATCTGCTGACAGACTCTATCTCCTCCTATTTGTCATTCTGTGTGGACGCTGTTATACCAACAAAACAGGTCAAGCTGTACCCTAATAACAAGCCTTGGGTTACCAAGGACCTGAAGCAGTGTCTTAACAACAAAAAAGTGGCATTCCTACAGGGAGCCAAACACAGAGTAAAACAGTATAATAGTGAGTTGAGAAGGAAGACCAGGCTGGCCAAACTCCTCTACAAAAACAAAGTGGAGGAAAAATTCACCACTAGCAATGCAAGGGAGGCATGGCAGGGACTTAACACCATGATGGGCAGAGCCCAGACACCGGCCCTGATCCAATGCTCTGACCCCGCCACCTTTGCTGAGCAACTCAACATCTATTACAGCAGGTTTGACAGGACACACCCCCAGAATGACTGGACCCTCACCAGCTAACAGAATGACTGGACCCTCACCAGCAGTTCATCAATCACAGTGGATAAAAGGAAGGTTACATCTATACTGGGCCGCATCAACCCTCACAAAGCTTCAGGCCCGGACAGGCTCAGGGGCAAGGTGCTGAGGGAATGCTCATTTCAGCTGGGTGATGTCATCACTCAGCTATTCCAGCATCTCCTTGACTCCAGCTGTGTCCCACGGATGTGGAAGGAGTCCACACTTATACCGGTGCCGAAGAAATCTAACGCCAGGGAGATGAAGGACTTCAGACCGGTGGCACTCACATCCATTCTTTCCAAGTGTATGGAGAGGGTGGTAAGTGATCACCTCATTGCTATGGTGGTGGACAGGCTTGACCCACTCCAGTTTGCCTATAAGGCAAGGCGTGGGGTGGAGGATGCCTGTTTGACTCTCCTGGACACAGTTAGCAGACAGCTGGACTCCCCACACCCCCACACACGGAGTTTATTTATGGACTTTTCTTCCGCTTTTAACACAGTCAACACGGTCACCCTCTGCAACCGCCTTCTGGATCTACAAGTCAACCCATCACTTATCCTGTGGATAAAAGACTTCCTGCAGGACCGGCCTCAGCATGTGGTGGTAAATGGTTTTAAATCCAAGAACATGATTATAAACACTGGTGTCCCCCAGGGTTGTGTTTTATCACCAATTTTATTTTCCATCTACACAAACAACATAACAAACAATAACAGTGACATTTCCCTTTTTAAGTATGCAGACGATATGGCCCTGGTGGCCCACATCAAGGATCACACTTCTCTGGCTGCCTACTATCAGCAGGTCAACACCCTGATGCTGTGGATCAAAGAGAGCTCTCTGGAGCTTAACATCTCCAAGACCAAGGAGCTGTGTTGTGGGGGGAGGCGAACATCTTCCCCCCAACCTCTCTTTGAACCTCTGAGGCTGAATGGGCAGACAGTTGAGCAGGTAGAGGCCTTTAGATACCTGGGCACAGAGATCGACACCCGCCTGTCCTTCTCCCAGCACACAGGCTCTGTGTGCAAGAAGGCACAGCAACGCCTGTTCCTGCTGAGGAAACTCAGGAGCTTTGATGTCAGACAGGACATTTTAACAGCTGTCTATAAATCGCTTATAGAATCTGTACTCACCTTTAACATCACATCCTGGTTCACCCTCACCTCTGTCAAAGACAAATCAAAGCTTTCCCGGATCATCAATCAAGCAAGCAAAATAACTGGCAAAACTCAAAATCAATTATCAGTACTCCACACCCAGGCAGTTAAAAGGAAAGCCAACCTCATTACACAGGATCCCACCCACCCCCTGCACAAGTCCTTCCAACTTCTGCCATCAGGCCGCCGATATAAAGTCCCCCTATCCAAGAAAAACATCCACAAAAACTCATGCATACCCATTGCCATAAACAGCTTAAATAAAAAATGAACAAGGGACAAATTAACCCTGACGCACTGTCACTTTACACGTATCCACAACTTTTATCTTATCTATTTTTATAGTTTCAAATCTTTATACTTGCTTTTAAGATCTATACACACTGTGTGTGCTCGCAGAAATCTGTGTTGTATGACTGCTTATCAGTACATTGTCCTGGTTGTATGTTGAGCCACGTCAAAGAAGATTTTCTGTTACGACAGACAATAAAGTTTTCTGAATCTGAATCTGAATCACAGATATCTGTTTTATTGATCTTCGAAGGTAAGAGAAATTGTACTTCATAATATTATCTAAAGGTCATCTGGTTATAGATGATTTTTAGGTACAAATTTATTTTGTAGTTATGATGAATTTCCTCCTAAGACACAAGGCTAAGGACTTAATAAAAATGTTATGTATCTACCATGTTCATTTTTTACGTGATCCATATGCACTTTGCCTTGCTTTGTTTCTCAGTTTTAACTCTAATGAACAAGTTTAAGATCATTGAGCATGAAATCAATGCAAAAGGTTCCTAAGGAGATTGACACAATACTCTATCTTGCAAGGGTATATTATTAGGTGTAATCGATTTAAAAGAACACATACCTTCTTATCTAGGAGCATCTTGGTAAATCTCCTCTGCTCCCTCTCCAAAGCCTCCACACCCTTTCTGTAATAGAGCACCCAGAACTGAACTCAATACTCCAAGTGCGGCCTAACCAAAGTCCTTTCCACTGGTTCCACACATAAATTATCACTTATTCTGTCCCCAGCTACATTTCTGCCCTTGTTGAACTGATATAATCTCCTTCATCTTATCTGCCTGGGGTATGGCTGCCTCTTGTCCTCGTAGGAGGGAGTCCAGGGACTGTATTACTGCAGATAGATTGGAAACATGAAAAACAGTTTGAGTGTGCTCACCCACTTCGGGCTGAAATAAGGAGAAACAACTTTAGTCAAAGAGTTGTAAATGTTTGGAAAGTCCTAATCCAGTGGATAATAGCCATATTGCTGTTGAGAATATACGTACAAGACTGGGGTCAGCAGCGTTTTGGAAACTAAGTAAATGAATATGGGGACCATAAGATCTTAAGGATCAATAATCAATTTTATTGATGGCAGACATGACAGGGGCACAGTGGCACAAGAGGTGGCACAGTCTCACGGCGGTAGAGTTGCTGCCTTACTGCGTCAGAGACCCGGGTACAATCATGACTGTGGGTGCTGTCTGTACATAGTTGGTTCGTTCTCTTTGTGAATGCGTGGGTTTTCTCCGGGAGCTCCGGTTTCCCCTCACACTCCAAAGACGTACAGGTTTGTAGGTTAATTGGCTTTGGTGAAATTGTAAATTGTCCCTAAAGTGTAGGATAGTGTTAGTGCACGGGGTGATTGGTGGTCAGCGCGGACTCGGTGGGTTGAAGAGCCTGTTTCCGAGCTGTTTCTGTAATATCTAAAGTAAAGTGAAAGAAAGGGAGAGGCTGACTTCCTCCTGCTACTTCCTGCTACTTCTTCATTTCTTAAGTAAATTATTTTTTAAATCAAAGTATTTATTTTAAAGATAAATTAATTTATCTTTACTGACCTGTTACCCTTTTATGACAAAGCTAATTCCATTAGTTACCTTTCTACAACCTTTTTCTTCCCAGAACATAGCCCTTGGCTACATTAGAGGAAGACTTCCTTCTGTTTGTGACGTTTAACCTTTCTCAAGGTTTTTTCCCTCTATTCATTCAGTGATCATTGACCATGTTTCCGTAAGTATAACCATGCCTTTCCAAATATTTAATTGCAACCAAATTGAATCCGCTTTTCGTAAATAGTTTCTCTGCTTACAATGAATTTTTGAAGCATGCAAACACTGTCATATCTTAAACAGTCATTCTTGAATGTTCTATCCCTCTGAAAAATTGTGACGTGTTTGTGCACAAAGTCTCATTTTAAACTGGTGGCCTACCTGTGTTTGGGTGCTGATTAAGTCCCACAAAAGTGACCATCATTCCAATGGTTACTGTCATATGACTCAGTACTATCTTCCACCAAGACAAATAGTCATGCTTCTGTGGAGTTTGGTTTGCACATGGCCTCACATATACTACTAATGAGTGAATGCCAATGGCAGATAAAGCCAGCAATGGACATTTCCAGGTTCTATGAGTAAAGGTAAATTCACTTATTCATAAAGTACAAATTTTAATAAGCGGTCTCAGCCCGGAACATTCTTCTCCACCACTGAAACCATTCACTTGAGGTGAAGCATCGAGAAGGTGGCATCTACGGAAAGATTTCCACCATCAGGTAAGGCCTGTTTCTTGCTCCTACCATCAGGAAGCAGGTGCAGAAGTCTGAAATCCTCACCACCAGATTCAGAAGCAGCTAATTTCCTGCTACTATCAGGTTCTTGAACCAACCCACGCAACCCTAATCCTACCTTAACAACATAACACTGTGGGCCACCTATTACACTAACACGGACTTGTTTTTAACCATTGTGTTTTGCACCAGGGTCTTTTTTTCTTTAGAAAAACACTAAATGCTGGAGTAACTCAGCGGGCCAGGCAGCATCTCGGGAGAGAAGGAATGGGAGACGTTTCGGGTCTCATTCAGCACCCAAACACAGGATTATGGGTGGGAGAGGTTCTCAACCCGAAACATCACCTATTCCTTCTCTCCAGAGATGCTGCCTGTCCTGCTGAGTTACTCCAGCATTTTGTGCCTATCTTAGGTTTAAACCAGCATATGTAGTTCCTTCATACACATCGTGTTTTCTTTACACTGTCTGACAATATGTATGTGTAATCAGTGCTTCTTTTGTACACAAAAAGCTGCTGGTAAACGTATTGTTCCTTGCTACTGGTGTCTGTGGTAGATTACCATCTTATAAGCTGCTTAAGCTGTTTAAGGGTCTGAATGTCTAATTTAATTAATATATTTTAGTTTTTAAACTTTAGTAAACTTTTTGTAATCAAATTTATAATTTAATATTATATTAATGTGAAAATCTAGTTTTCAATTTCTAGAGGTGTCGGTTTGCTGTACCACCACCAAAAAATGTATGTATACCACATATAATATACTACATTATATTATATATACATAATAATACAAAATATTATTATATTACAGATACCGTATGTGATTTATGCATATGTTATGTATAATTATAACACGATTTATGCTTTTGTGTACAGTCTGTCTTTATGCCTGTGATACTGCTACAAGCAAGATTTTCATTGTACATGAATCTAACTATATGCGTGCAAACAACTATAAACTAGAATTGAAGAAAGATCTATTCATTGATTTAGATAAGGATCAATAGTGCTGTTGGAATGGCAGACATAACAATGGAGAGACTGGCTTAGATATGCTATTTCTTAAATTCCTGATTTTCTCGTTTGCAAAATTTCACAACAAATGAATATAGATTTACTCAAAAATCTCAATGCCCCAGGCATAATCTGTAGAATGAAAAGGACAGTCATCGTTTCCGTTTGGGAGCCTTCATATGGACTGTTGGGTTGATTATCTGGCTTGCTGAATTTTTCTAGAAGTTTGTTTAGTACTCCAGGTTCAGGTACATGCAGTTTTTTGCACCTCAAATTTACCTTCATTGTTGTGCTATATTTTTATGGTAACGCAAATTATGTGAAAGTGATTTTCTGGGAATTCCCCATCTATAGTGTATCAATTTCAATTTTACTTCGGAGTCACGTGAGTGACTACGTGAAGAGCCCGCTCAGCATGCATGCGCGACATTGCGTTCACGCAGGCAACAGCGGCGCAGCGGGAGTCAGGCGCTCCCGCTACAAGCCTGAAGGAAAGGAACGTTAGGTAAGTACTTACCTTCAGTTTAAAGTCGGACTTTGCATTTGTTTTTGCTCCAGGAGGAGCAAAGCAGCAGAGTGAAGCGGCCCCATTCGACTCCAGGGAAGGAGCCGACAGTGGAGGGGGGAGACGCGGCAACGGGACCGCACACGCTGCGGTCCACAGACACGGGTGCTGCGCTGATGCCCAGTCCGCTAAAACAGCTGTCTGACCAACAGCAGCGACTGGAGGGAAATTAAAAACCGGCCGGCACCCCTGCAGACTCCCGACAAGGAGACTCGCCGCCGGAGAACCGCTGAAATGCCGCCCGAAAACAGCAGACAGCCTCTAACAGCAAGGTCAGGACCAACCTCAGGCTGGAGACAGACACGGAAGATGGGATCAGCACTTCAAACAAGAAACAAGAGTGTCTGTTTCTCCAAGCCAGAGGAAGGTCATGGAGCTAAAAACTCCAGCGAGACTGCCTCAGGAGCAGGGGCAAATCCGCCAAGGGAGCTAACACTCCCACTCCAGTGCCTAACAGCACTGGCCTTCTCCCTTGTCGAGGGATTGATGGGAACCAGAGCTGGGCTGGTCAAGAAGAGGGGTCACTGGCTGAACCACATCGGGAGTATGCTTGAGGTACAGGATCAGGAAGAGCTGCTGGGTGTGGCCGCTATGTGGCTCCACCACTAGCGAGATGGCTTTCAGTCTCAACTGGTGGCCAGCTTACTACCTGTTCTTTTCAAAAAACCTCTCCAAGACAGGTAGTCATGAGGTGTTGGATTTAATCACGCCTCCCCTAAATTGCATTTACTCAAAGTGCCCACCGTTATTGGGGGGTACATTGAGCATAGCTTTTAAAAACCCAAATATCTTAAAATTAATTTGATATCCCTGACGTCGGTTATCATTTTCGCATGCTCTTTCCAGAGGGTCAGGGTAGTATGGCAAAACACCTGACCCTACTGTTCGCAGTGCTCCGCAACTTCTCAGGAAGTTATAAAACCTGCCCTCAACTCAAAATTTTTTACAGGGCTGTGAGAACGCTGACCTCACAACCACAGATCCTGCTGTCTGGCTAAGTTACCAAACGAAGCCTAAAAAACTGGACGAAGTGTCCAAAATATTCGGCGCAAGAGGGCAGGGTCTGGAATGAGCACCACACGTAAACCAGTCAGCAGTAACTCTAACGCGTACACCAGGAGGGTCTACCTCATGGTACTGGTGAAAGCTCGGGGCCTGCATGCCAATCCCGTAAGCCTTTCAGGCCAGGGCCCAGAGCAGGCCCCATGGAAAATGCGCCACAACCCAACAAACATCATCCCTACAGACAAGGAACCAGACACCGAAGAAACAACAGTGAAGACAGATAAGTATGGTTCTTACCATCACATAAAGGTGAAGGGTTTGTACTAACAGAGGGGAGGGAATCACACCTGGTTGGGAAGCTATCCTCTTGGTGATTATATTCCAAAAAATATACAAGGGAGAATAGAATTAATATCTTGCCACCAGTACAGCATGGGGTCTACCCTCCCTCTAATAAACATGAGGGTCTAGCTTCTGGGGGGAAAATATATCAGGGGTCATAAGAAATCCCATATGAGCCTTGGGTACCCAAAAAACCCCAGATGGTGAATGTCGCACCATCATTGATTAAAACCACATGAGTATTCACCAGGGGTACCCACTTATGGAATCTGTAACTGCTACCATGGATTCCAGGATACTTTATGGTAGACATCGACTTTAAAGATGCATACTATTCAGTACCCCTTCATAAGGATTCGGATATACCACAATTTACCTGGATGGGGTAACCATGGCAAGCATTGCCATTTTTCATTCACTGCACATCTCGCATATGTATGTGACTAGACTTGGCTAATATGAGCTGAAGCTATCCAGAATCAAATCAGCCCTGACACATTAAGGAACATTACGTCATGGCATGTCTATATTTTCACGACAGGCTATCCTTGGATGTAGCTATCAGCAGCATTAGCTACTAACTTATTTAGCCTGGGCTCTGTCATATATCCAGATATCTACGTTGACCCCATCCACAACATTGTCTATCTGGAATTCATTAACACTATCAGTTATGGCACATCAACCACCTATCCTCTACGTGATAGAGTATTGGGATCAGTAGCAGCTTTACTAGCTACTGAACATTGTACCTTTCCAGTGAGCTAGATACTAGTGTTCAACTATATTCCATACCTAGAATATGGTGGCAAATGGGCTAATCTGGAGTTATCATCACTTAGACACTGGGCATTAACCTAGTTAGTAATATTGAGTATGTTCTATTGAGTATATTCATCGGACTGGCTGTAAGCCCACAAATGGACCTGACCTCGGGGTTTTTCATAGGAAGAGAACTTAACATTCTGATGCCTTCCCCACAGTGGAGATTGATTCTGCTGTGTGTGTCAAACTCTATACATGTGTTGTGTCCATTTTTTCTTGTTTGTTAACCTTTTTCTATGGTATGCAAACATCCAAAGTTGTTTTTAAGTGGCCAGTGTCATTATGGAATTCGTTTGTAAATGCAATTGTGTAGCAGCCTCAAGCTCTTCAGAGAAGGAAATATTGTATTTGTATGCTTCCACCTTTTTTTCTTGAGTAACATTCTTGTGTGTCCTGATATAGATACGGAGCTTTGCTAGCACTTGGTGCCAATGCGAGTTGACTTTAAACGTGCTATATAATAAAACTACTTACCATTAATGAAGCATATTGCTCAGTAGTGCACCGGTTTGCATGTTCGTTAATAAATTAACAACATCACAGTGGTGACATATACCAAACCACTTGGGCGGAATAAAATCGATATTATGTGACAATTTATTTAACAATTGGTAACCGTATGTCGTCAAACATGTTTGACCATCAGTAACTTACCTATCAGGTGAGCTAAATACTGTAAACGAACATTTAAACCAAAATATTTGCTGAGATTACAAAGCAATATGGTCACCAGATATCGACTTCCTTACATTCCAATTAAATCGCCACGTACCAATGTTTGTCGCATGAAACCAAACTCAAGGCAGCGGCTATGGATACATTCCCATGTATTGAGGGGGGGGGGGGGGGAATCTAATCTCTATGTTCTCCCTTCTTCTACCTCATCAATAGGTACTTGGGCCTCATCAGTCGGGTACTACGCAAAATACAGTGGACTAAACCCACAGTCATGGTTCCCAGTGGTCCTCGACATGGCCATTAAAAGACCACTGCTGGGCCTGGATTGCAGAATTGGGAAGACCACTGCTGGGCCTGGATCAGACAGCACTATCAACATGATGACAGCACTAGGGAACATACCTGACGAACATCAAGAAGTGGGAAGAAACTGCTCAAACACAGGAACTACACATTCAACTACAACAAAAACCTGTACTGGAGTTCTGGCAGGACTTCACCACAATAAAGGATTCAGCCAGAAGTGCTCTGTCAGCCTACTTAACTCGGGCACCAGGACCACAGGCCATAGGGTACCTCCTGCTGGTGATCAAATTCAGGAGAGGTTAATCCCCCAGACCCAGGTACACCCAAATCTGGGATGTCAGTGTGGACCTGACGTACCTTAGGGGATGGTCACCAGCCAGGTCCCTCAACCTGGAACTGCCCACCCTGAAGGGACATGCTGATGGCCTTGTCTCAGCACAAAGAGTCCAGTTCCTCCATCCACTACGATTGGACAATATGGTCCACTACACCACGTTACATTACTATTAGGGACTGGGCAAACAGAGCAGACCAGGAACATCAGGTCTAGTCATGGAATTCCGGGCATACCCACCTGAACCACGGTTATGTGTCATGACCCACTTATTGAACTACATCGACACAATAAGTAATCCTCGAGGGAGAGAAAAAGCCTTATAGGTCAGCCACAAGAAACGTTATGGTCAGGTGACGAGCCAACTATCTCAAGTGGCTCAAGCAGGTACTGGGAGTTGCTGGAGTACATATTAACGTGTATAAATCTTACTCCACCAGGACAGCATCCACATCAGTGACTAAGAGGGTGGGCGTGCCAATGGACCACATCCTGGCTACAGCGGGGTGGTCTAGGGAGTATACGTTCCAAACTTTTATAACAAACCACTGACAGAACCTGTATCGTTTGCAGAAAAAGAATCTGCAAAAAATATATAATTTAAGCCCGGGGGTGCATTTGGTCTTGTTGTTGTTAATAACACCATTATTGTTTTTACAAACAGATTCATGGTTGATTACGATAACATACTTCCTCCCTCGAATGACTTCGGCAGCGAGTGAAGTATGAACTGTTACACGGTTTGAAATCACAGAGCTTTAAAATCTTCACGTAGTCACTCACGTGACTCCGAAGTAAAATAGTAAGATTAAACGAGAACTTACCAGTTTGCAGTTTGATCTGTATTTTATGAGGAGTTACGATGAGGGATTACGTGCCCTCCGCTCCCACCCTCAATAATATGGGTCAAACTGATAACTAAGGTCTCCTTTTCTTTACTATGTTTATTTCAATAACTGTGTCTTTCTGTGATTCCACACCGCTGCTTTGAAGTATGTCGCGCATGCGTGCTGAGCGGGCTCTTCACGTAATCCCTCACCGTGGGGAATGTTGCCGACTGGCCCACTGCAGACTGCAGGAGTACGTGCTGAGGGATGCACTGAAGCTCGATGCAGCCAACGCCAATGAGGACCACAGCCTAGGTTCCTTCCGCTGCTGAACATGGGGGGCAGTGTGTGGTGGAGACGCCCCTCAAAATAAGGGAAGGGATTCCACGCCAGTGGGCCACATGAGTGGCAAGGGTGGAGGATAAAACTGTGATTTGGGGAAACTGTATTGTATGTATGTATAGCCTCCGAGAATGTCGGATGGAGTTTTGTAAGGATCATGTATTGTATATATTTAATTCTCGAACAAAGTCTATTTTGAATTTTTTTTAAAAAGGTTACATTTTCCCTACACCTCTTTCTCAAGTGTAATCACCTCCTGACATACTGGGGTTCAATGTTGTTGATGCACTCGGTTCAGGTGTCTACACCAAAGACTATTTTACAGATGTCACCCTCACCCAGCTACAGAGCACTTTACACATCAGGCTATTATATTCATCACCATTACATTTACACCCGACCAGGTCCCAAGCTTCAGAGGCATCAGTTAAGACGAATATATTGAATAAAATTACCACTATAATTCCAGTTTGTGGTTTTGAAGCAATATCCAGTCATTGATTCAGATAGGGATAAATAGTGCTGATATTAAAAATAGTGCTGATGGCTTAATGTAGTGGTTGGCTTAATTGTTTAATTCCTTACATTTTTAAGTTCAGCTCTCACTTCTCCTCCCCAGATGGAATAAGGGTGGCATTCCATGTTCCTCACCTTACATCCCACCAGCCTCCGCGTCCAACACATCATCCTCCAACATTCACCTATTGCAAACAGTGTTCCCGAAGTGGCCTCCTGTACACCAGCAAGGCCCATTCCCATTCTGAACTTTCCGTCCTGAGCCTCCTCTCTGCCAGCTTTCCTCCACATAGGAAGGAGATGAGGAATTTCTTTAGTCAGAGGGAGATGAATCTGTGGAATTCTTTACCCCAAGCTGTGGAGGCCAAGTCAGTGGTTATATTTAAGGCAGAGATAGATAGATTCTTGATTAGTATGGGCGTCAGAGGTTATGGAGAGAAGGCAGGAGAATGGGGTTAGGAAGGAGAGATAGATCAGTCATAATTAAATGGCGGAGTAGACTTGATGGCCAAATTCTACTCCTATCATTTATGATCTTATGATCTTATGAAATTAAGTAAATGTAGATTGAATGAGAACACATTGTGCAAAAGTTACTTCAGGATGTGGTCACTCATTCCGCTCGCTGTCAGGATCAAACCTGGGCCCCCAGTGCTGCAAACACTGTTGGGCAACAGCTCTACAGCTGAGCCACTTTTCCACCCCAGTTATCTAGGTACAATGTTTGGACCTATGTGGAAAATGTTAAAATTCTTCTGTGGCATCAAGCATGTAATGCTGCTGGACTTTGTGATGAATACTTCATCCATGGGCGGAATGTTGACCTGCAAATATCATCAAATGCATGAGTCCAAGAAACCATGCAGCTACTCACTGAAACCTTGCCATATTAAATAGAATGACAGATATCACAACCTTGCCTGATCTGTGCTCCATTACACTGCTCAGTCACTGACAGAAAGGCCAGGAGATGCAGGAGGAATGTTAGTGACAGAGAGCGATGTCTTTCAAGACCCTGTGCTTCAGAGGAGCCAAACAAAGACACAGATCCAGGTCACACCTTATTCTGAGTGGCCTCATCAATGGCAACATTGGTGAAAGCCTAAAACATTTGTGTGTCGGGAACTGTAAGATTTTATACTTACCTTCTCTAGAGCCTTGGTGGGAACCCACAACATAATAGTTGGAAGTTTGAATACTGTTCAAGGCCAAAAACAAATGATGCCCAGCAGGTTGAGCAACATCACCTATTGGGTTCTTAGACTTGTGGGTTTGATGGCAGGTGATCGCACCTGAAAAATAAACCCCTTAGAAATATAACTATCTGAGAGTAGATGATAGGACTGAGTCAGTTGAGAACAGCAAGCGGAATCAGTGACTACACCCTGAAGTCACCTTTGTAGAACGTGTTCTCATTCAATCTACATTGGAATTGGAATTCTCTGCCACAGAATGTAGTTGAGGCCAGTTCATTGGCTATATTTAAGAGGGAGTTAGATGTGGCCCTTGTGGCTAAAGGGATCAGGGGGTATGGAGAGAAAGCAGGTACAGGATACTGAGTTGGATGATCAGCCATGATCATATTGAATGGCGGTGCAGGCTCGAAGGGCCGAATGGCCTACTCCTGCGCCTATTTTCTATGTTTCTATGTTTACTTCATTTTATTCCAGTATTCTTCCATTTTTTGCATGGGACTGAAGACAGGAACTGAGGACCCTTCCCAGTCGCCCTTTCCTGCCTGTCCAAACATATCTTATTAACAGGCCCCTGAATTTCAGATGAGCAGAATCTGGAGGATTGCAGAATCACCGCACCATTCCCTGTATTTAACATCTGTTCGCACTCATTAGGGGTATGTGCACAGTCAGGTGTAAACCAAAACCCACTGATGAGCAGGTACCTGTAAACTGATGACAGGACTGAATAGCATAATAATAGCCAGTGGAATGAGCAACCTTCCCTTCTGACACATTTGTACAAAATGTTCTCATTCCGCCAAGGTTAAGTTAATTGCAGGATTTAAAATGGAAACTTTGGCAACCTAGGTGGGGAAATTCTTGTAAACCATAATGGTATGAGTTTGGGATAAAAAGGTAATTGGACAGTACAGGAAAATTCAAGATTGAAGAAACTGCCGGTGCTGGAATCAGGAGCCAAAATCGAACAGCTGGAGGAATTCAGTGGAGTTGGCAGCATCTGTGGAGAGAATAGACCTTTAATTTGCCCTGAAGCAGAAACAATCCATTTCCCTCCACACGTGCTGTCTAATCGGCTGAGTATTTTGTGTAAAGGTAAATTCAATTACCAGCAAAGTCAGTTTTAATAAAACAAGAAGAAAATAACAAGTATTTAAGAAACAAAACAATTAAGCCAGTCTCCCCATTGAGCCATCTCTGTCAATCAATAATAGCACCAGTCATCCCCATCTGAATCAAAGACAGATGTTGCTTCAAAAGGTGCACAGAATTGCTGGAGAAACTCAGCGGGTGCAGCAGCATCTATGGAGCGAAGGAAATAGGCAATGTTTCGGGCTGAAACCCTTCTTCAAAAGCACAGGTTGGAATTATAGTGGTCATGTTATTCGATTTATAATCCAGTGGCATTGTTGGTGAACACCGAATACTGTACATTTGTGAGTGGGGAACTGTAAGATATTCCATTTGCCTTCTTTAGAGCCTTGGAGGGGGACACAACATAAGAATTGGAGGTTTGAGTATTGTTCACACTCAAAGGCAAATCGTGCCCAGCAGGTTCAGCAAGATAGGAGCATTATAATGAGGGTCGACAATAGTGCTGGAGAAACTCAGCGGGTGTGGCAGCATCTATGGAGCAAAGGAAATAGACAAAGTTTCAGGCCGAAACCCTTCTTCAGACTGATGTGAGGGTGTGGGGGGCAGGAATAAGAAAGGAAGAGGTGGAGCCAGTGGGCTGAGGGAGAGCTGAGAGGGGGAGGAGAAAGTAAGGACTATCTGAAATTAGAGAAGTCAATGTTCATACCGCTGGGGTGCAAACTGCCCAAGTGAAATAAGAGGTGCTGCTCCTCCAATTTACGGTGGTCCACACTCTGGCCATGGAGGAGGCCGATGACAGAGAGGTCGGATTCGGAATGGGAGGGGGAGTTGAAGTGCTGAGCCACCGGGAGATCAGGTTGGTTATTGCGAACAGAGCAGAGGTGTTCGGCGAAGCGATCGCCAAACCTACGCTTGGTCTCATCGATGTAGAGCAGCTGACACCTAGAGCAGCGGATGCAATAGATGAGGTTGGAGGAGGTGCAGGTGAACCTCTGCCGCACCTGGAAAGACTGTTTGGGTCCTTGAATGGAGTCAAGGGGGGAGGTAAAGCGACAAGTGTAGCATTTCTTGCAGTTGCAAGGGAAAGTGCCCGGAGAGGGGTGGTTCGGGTGGGAAGGGACAAATTGACCAGGGAGTTACGGAGGGAGCAATCTCTGCAGAAAGCAGACAGGGGAGGAGATGGGAAAATGTGGCAAGTGGTGGGTCACTTTGAAGGTGGCGAAAGGCCACTCCCTCCAGTTAAATGTATTCATTGCATTTGGTTCAGGTTTCTGGCCCAAAGACTATTTTACAGATTCAGCTCACAGCTGGCTACATAGAACTATGGTCTTTAAGAGATTATGTTCATCATCATCACATTTGCACGTGAACAACCACATTGCCCAAGCTTCAGAGTCATTAGCTGTTGCCACTGGATTATGTACCGAATAACATGTCCATTATAATTCCAGTCTGTCCTTTTGAAGCAAGAGCTAGTCATTAATTTAGTTAAATGACAGCGATGTCTTAATGGAGAGGCCGACTTAATTGTGTTTTGCTTAGAATCTTAAATAATTTTGTTCTTATTTTATTGAAATGTATACTTTTTTTACCATGAGTTTATCTTTAGATACTCAGCGAACCAAACAGCATCTGTGGAGGGCAATGGATTGTGGAGGCTTCTGGTTGAGACTCTTCACCTGGATTGAAAGGTCCTTTCACCTCCACAGGTCTTGCCTGATCCGCTGATTTTCTCCAGCCATTCATTTTTTTGCTTCGGGTACATGCACATGCTGCTTGTGTGTCTTGAATTTATTTTTATTGTTTCCTCCCTTTTACGTGAAATTGCATTATAGATATTTCCTGCTATTTCCCCTGCCACCACAGTCACCATACCATTTCCTGGGGCAGAATTCCGTGACCATTGATGGCATGAGAACATTTTGTACAAATGTGACAGAAGGGTACAGTCACATATTGCACAGGATATTGTGATATTACTCACACCTATCATCAACTAACAGGTTGACCTACTTCTGAGGGGTTTGGTGCATACCTGGCTTCCCACGCACCACTTCTGAGTGACAGCACTTGGTAAAGACTGGGAGTGTCATAGTGATTCTGCATTGGAGCTTTCTAAGTTCTGCAGATTCGACTCCTTGTATATTAATGGTCAGCAAATAAAACATTTTAGGTCAGGCACTGAAAAAGGACACGAGGGGTATGTCAGGTGTCTTGATATGATGTTCCAACCTTCGTGAAAATTGGAATAATCCTTCTGAAGCTTCAGGCATGAGATGCTGCTGATCTTTGTGAAGAATACTCCATCCATGGACCGCCAAGACTCCAATAAACCATGTACCTTGCTGACGTCTTGCATATTAAAGAGAATGACAGCTATCCCAACCATGGCACAACTGAGCTCCGCCACACTGTTCAACCCCTTCTTGTTTCTCTGCTCCACCCACATAGCCTCACTGGTTGAACCATCAGTAAAGTCATCTCAGACCACTTCCATAACATTCTTCCTAATCAATAAAGCTACAACCTCTCCTCTTTTACCCCCACTTCTATCTTTCCTGTAGCACCCGCACCCTGCAACCTAGAGCTGCTAGCCCTGTCTCTCTCTAAGCCTTGTATCTGTGATGGCTATAACGTCCCAGACAAACAGATAGATACAAAAAGCTGGAGTAACTCAGCGGGATAGGCAGCATCTTTGGAGAGAAGGAATGGGTGACGTTTCGGGTCGAGACCCTTCTTCAGACCCACCCACACCCTGATTACATCCGCCTTACCCATCAAGCCTCTCACGTTAAAATAAATGCAATTCAGTCCAACAGTCGTATCATGCTCCCTGACGTGCTCCTGCTTTTCTGTCCATTGAAATTTCTTTCATCACCTTCCATACCGACCTCCAGCCTCTCACATGCCTCAGTCCTGCATTGGATGCTGGCCTGCTGCCAATCTAGTTCAAACCTGCCTGTGTAGCACAAGCAAACCTGCCTGCCTGGATGTTGGTTCCCCATCAGTTCAGGTGTAACCCATCTCTGTTGCACAGGGCATCTCTGCCCCAGATGAGGGCCCAATGGTCCAAAAATCTGAATCCCTGCCACCTGGACCAACTCCCCAGCCAAGCATTTATCTGTGCTATCTTCTGAATCCTACCCTCACTAGCATGTGACACCGGGAGTAATCCAGGGATCACTACCCACAAAGGAGATTAGTGGACAAAATTAGGGCACATCATATTGGGGGTACAGTGCTGACATGGATAGAAAATTGGTTGGCAGACAGGAAACAAAGAGTAGGGATTAACTGGTCCCTTTCAGAATTGCAGGCAGTGATTAGTGGGGTACCGCAAGGCACATTGCTGGCACCGCAGCTATTTACAATATACATCAATGATTTAGATGAAAAGATTCAAAGTAACATTAGCAAATAAACCGAATAACATGTCCATTATAATTCCAGTCTGTCCTTTTGAGGCAAGAGCTAGTCATTAATTTAGTTAAATGACAGAGATGACTTAATGGAGAGGCCAACTTAATTGTGTTTTGCTTAGAATCTTAAATAATTTCCTTCTTATTTTATTGAAATGTATACTTTTTTACCATGAATTTATCTTTACTCAGATACTCAGCGAACCAAACAGCATCTGTGGAGGGCAATGGATTGTGGAGGCTTCTGGTTGAGACTCTTCACCTGGATTGAAAGGTCCTTTCACCTCCACAGATCTTGCCTGATCCGCTGATTTCCTCCAGCCATTCGTTTTTTTGCTTCGGGTTCATGCACATGCTGTTTGTGTGTCTTGAATTTACTTTCATAGTTTGCTCCCTTTTACGTGCAAGTTAATTGCATTATACAGTAGATATTTCCTGCTATTCCCCCTACCACCACAGTTACATAGAAACATAGAAAATAGGTGCAGGAGTAGGTCATTCGGCCCTTCGAGCCTGCACCGCCATTCGATATGATCATGGCTGATCATCCAACTCAGTATCCCATCCCTGCCTTCTCTCCATACCCCCTGATCCCTTTTGCCACAAGGGCCACATCTAACTCCCTCTTGAATATAGCCAATGAACTGGCCTCAACTACCTTCTGTGGCAGAGAATTCCACAGATTCACCACTCTCTGTGTAAAAAATGATTTTCTCATCTCGGTCCTAAAAGACTTCCCTCTTATCCTTAAACTGTGACCCCTAGTTCTGGACTTCCCCAACATCGGGAATAATCTTCCTGCATCTAGCCTGTCCAACCCCTTAAGAATTTTGTAAGTTTCTAAAAGATCCCCCCTCAATCTTCTGAATTCCAGCGTGTACAAGCCGAGTCTATCCAGTCTTTCTTCATATGAAAGTCCTGCCATCCCAGGAATCAGTCGGGTGAACCTTCTCTGATGGCAAGTGAACCCACACCCTGATGGCAAGAATGTTTTTCCATACCATTTCCTGGTGCAAAAATTCCAGATGGAATGAGAACATTTTGTACAAATGTGACAAAAGGGTACAGTCACATATTGTACTAACAGGTTGACCAACTTCTGAGGGTTTGGTGCATACCTGGCATCTCACGCACCACTTGTGAGTGACAGCACATGGTAAAGACTGGGACTGTCATAGTGATTCTGCATTGGAGCTGCAGATTCTACTCTTGGAGGTCAGCAAATAAAACATTTTAGGTCAGGCACTGAAAAAGGACACTAGGGGTATGCCAGGTGTCTTGATATGATGTTCCAACCTTCGTGAAAATTGGAATAATCCTTCTGAAGCTTCAGGCATGAGATGCTGCTGATCTTTGTGAAGAATACTCCATCCATGGACCGCCAAGACTCCAATAAACCATGTACCTTGCTGACGTCTTGCATATTAAAGAGAATGACAGCTATCCCAACCATGGCACAACTGAGCTCCGCCACACTGTTCAACCCCTTCTTGTTTCTCTGCTCCACCCATATAGCCTCACTGGTTGAACCATCAGTAAAGTCATCTCAGACCACTACCATAACATTCTTCCTAATCAATAAAGCTACAACCTCTCCTCTTTTACCCCCACATCTATCTTTCCTGTAGCACCCGCACCCTGCAACCTAGAGCTGCTAGCCCTGTCCCTCTCTAAGCCTTGTATCTGTGATGGCTATAACGTCCCAGACAAACAGATAGATACAAAAATCTGGAGTAACTCAGCGGGACAGGCAGCATCTTTGGAGAGAAGGAATGGGTGACGTTTCGGGTCGAGACCCTTCTTCAGACCCACCCACACCCTGATTACATCCGCCTTACCCATCAAGCCTCTCACGTTAAAATAAATGCAATTCAGTCCAACAGTCGTATCATGCTCCCTTCCGTGCTCCTGCTTTTCTGTCCATTGAAATTTCTTTCATCACCTTCCATACCGACCTCCAGCCTCTCACATGCCTCAGTCCTGCATTGGATGCTGGCCTGCTGCCAATCTAGTTCAAACCTGCCTGTGTAGCACAAGCAAACATGCCTGCCTGGATGTTGGTTCCCCATCAGTTCAGGTGTAACCCATCTCTGTTGCACAGGGCATCTCTGCCCCAGATGAGGGCCCAATGGTCCAAAAATCTGAATCCCTGCCACCTGGACCAACTCCCCAGCCAAGCATTTATCTGTGCTATCTTCTGAATCCTACCCTCACTAGCATGTGACACCGGGAGTAATCCAGGGATCACTACCCACATAGGAGATTAGTGGACAAAATTAGGGCACATCATATTGGGGGTACAGTGCTGACATGGATAGAAAATTGGTTGGCAGACAGGAAACAAAGAGTAGGGATTAACTGGTCCCTTTCAGAATTGCAGGCAGTGATTAGTGGGGTACCGCAAGGCACATTGCTGGCACCGCAGCTATTTACAATATACATCAATGATTTAGATGAAAAGATTCAAAGTAACATTAGCAAATAAACCGAATAACATGTCCATTATAATTCCAGTCTGTCCTTTTGAGGCAAGAGCTAGTCATTAATTTAGTTAAATGACAGAGATGACTTAATGGAGAGGCCAACTTAATTGTGTTTTGCTTAGAATCTTAAATAATTTCCTTCTTATTTTATTGAAATGTATACTTTTTTACCATGAATTTATCTTTACTCAGATACTCAGCGAACCAAACAGCATCTGTGGAGGGCAATGGATTGTGGAGGCTTCTGGTTGAGACTCTTCACCTGGATTGAAAGGTCCTTTCACCTCCACAGATCTTGCCTGATCCGCTGATTTCCTCCAGCCATTCGTTTTTTTGCTTCGGGTTCATGCACATGCTGTTTGTGTGTCTTGAATTTACTTTCATAGTTTGCTCCCTTTTACGTGCAAGTTAATTGCATTATACAGTAGATATTTCCTGCTATTCCCCCTACCACCACAGTTACATAGAAACATAGAAAATAGGTGCAGGAGTAGGTCATTCGGCCCTTCGAGCCTGCACCGCCATTCGATATGATCATGGCTGATCATCCAACTCAGTATCCCATCCCTGCCTTCTCTCCATACCCCCTGATCCCTTTCGCCACAAGGGCCACATCTAACTCCCTCTTGAATATAGCCAATGAACTGGCCTCAACTACCTTCTGTGGCAGAGAATTCCACAGATTCACCACTCTCTGTGTAAAAAATGATTTTCTCATCTCGGTCCTAAAAGACTTCCCTCTTATCCTTAAACTGTGACCCCTAGTTCTGGACTTCCCCAACATCGGGAATAATCTTCCTGCATCTAGCCTGTCCAACCCCTTAAGAATTTTGTAAGTTTCTAAAAGATCCCCCCTCAATCTTCTGAATTCCAGCGTGTACAAGCCGAGTCTATCCAGTCTTTCTTCATATGAAAGTCCTGCCATCCCAGGAATCAGTCGGGTGAACCTTCTCTGATGGCAAGTGAACCCACACCCTGATGGCAAGAATGTTTTTCCATACCATTTCCTGGTGCAAAAATTCCAGATGGAATGAGAACATTTTGTACAAATGTGACAAAAGGGTACAGTCACATATTGTACTAACAGGTTGACCAACTTCTGAGGGTTTGGTGCATACCTGGCATCTCACGCACCACTTGTGAGTGACAGCACATGGTAAAGACTGGGACTGTCATAGTGATTCTGCATTGGAGCTGCAGATTCTACTCTTGGAGGTCAGCAAATAAAACATTTTAGGTCAGGCACTGAAAAAGGACACTAGGGGTATGCCAGGTGTCTTGATATGATGTTCCAACCTTCGTGAAAATTGGAATAATCCTTCTGAAGCTTCAGGCATGAGATGCTGCTGATCTTTGTGAAGAATACTCCATCCATGGACCGCCAAGACTCCAATAAACCATGTACCTTGCTGACGTCTTGCATATTAAAGAGAATGACAGCTATCCCAACCATGGCACAACTGAGCTCCGCCACACTGTTCAACCCCTTCTTGTTTCTCTGCTCCACCCATATAGCCTCACTGGTTGAACCATCAGTAAAGTCATCTCAGACCACTACCATAACATTCTTCCTAATCAATAAAGCTACAACCTCTCCTCTTTTACCCCCACATCTATCTTTCCTGTAGCACCCGCACCCTGCAACCTAGAGCTGCTAGCCCTGTCCCTCTCTAAGCCTTGTATCTGTGATGGCTATAACGTCCCAGACAAACAGATAGATACAAAAATCTGGAGTAACTCAGCGGGACAGGCAGCATCTTTGGAGAGAAGGAATGGGTGACGTTTCGGGTCGAGACCCTTCTTCAGACCCACCCACACCCTGATTACATCCGCCTTACCCATCAAGCCTCTCACGTTAAAATAAATGCAATTCAGTCCAACAGTCGTATCATGCTCCCTTCCGTGCTCCTGCTTTTCTGTCCATTGAAATTTCTTTCATCACCTTCCATACCGACCTCCAGCCTCTCACATGCCTCAGTCCTGCATTGGATGCTGGCCTGCTGCCAATCTAGTTCAAACCTGCCTGTGTAGCACAAGCAAACATGCCTGCCTGGATGTTGGTTCCCCATCAGTTCAGGTGTAACCCATCTCTGTTGCACAGGGCATCTCTGCCCCAGATGAGGGCCCAATGGTCCAAAAATCTGAATCCCTGCCACCTGGACCAACTCCCCAGCCAAGCATTTATCTGTGCTATCTTCTGAATCCTACCCTCACTAGCATGTGACACCGGGAGTAATCCAGGGATCACTACCCACATAGGAGATTAGTGGACAAAATTAGGGCACATCATATTGGGGGTACAGTGCTGACATGGATAGAAAATTGGTTGGCAGACAGGAAACAAAGAGTAGGGATTAACTGGTCCCTTTCAGAATTGCAGGCAGTGATTAGTGGGGTACCGCAAGGCACATTGCTGGCACCGCAGCTATTTACAATATACATCAATGATTTAGATGAAAAGATTCAAAGTAACATTAGCAAATAAACCGAATAACATGTCCATTATAATTCCAGTCTGTCCTTTTGAGGCAAGAGCTAGTCATTAATTTAGTTAAATGACAGAGATGACTTAATGGAGAGGCCAACTTAATTGTGTTTTGCTTAGAATCTTAAATAATTTCCTTCTTATTTTATTGAAATGTATACTTTTTTACCATGAATTTATCTTTACTCAGATACTCAGCGAACCAAACAGCATCTGTGGAGGGCAATGGATTGTGGAGGCTTCTGGTTGAGACTCTTCACCTGGATTGAAAGGTCCTTTCACCTCCACAGATCTTGCCTGATCCGCTGATTTCCTCCAGCCATTCGTTTTTTTGCTTCGGGTTCATGCACATGCTGTTTGTGTGTCTTGAATTTACTTTCATAGTTTGCTCCCTTTTACGTGCAAGTTAATTGCATTATACAGTAGATATTTCCTGCTATTCCCCCTACCACCACAGTTACATAGAAACATAGAAAACAGGTGCAGGAGTAGGTCATTCGGCCCTTCGAGCCTGCACCGCCATTCGATATGATCATGGCTGATCATCCAACTCAGTATCCCATCCCTGCCTTCTCTCCATACCCCCTGATCCCTTTCGCCACAAGGGCCACATCTAACTCCCTCTTGAATATAGCCAATGAACTGGCCTCAACTACCTTCTGTGGCAGAGAATTCCACAGATTCACCACTCTCTGTGTAAAAAATGATTTTCTCATCTCGGTCCTAAAAGACTTCCCTCTTATCCTTAAACTGTGACCCCTAGTTCTGGACTTCCCCAACATCGGGAATAATCTTCCTGCATCTAGCCTGTCCAACCCCTTAAGAATTTTGTAAGTTTCTAAAAGATCCCCCCTCAATCTTCTGAATTCCAGCGTGTACAAGCCGAGTCTATCCAGTCTTTCTTCATATGAAAGTCCTGCCATCCCAGGAATCAGTCGGGTGAACCTTCTCTGATGGCAAGTGAACCCACACCCTGATGGCAAGAATGTTTTTCCATACCATTTCCTGGTGCAAAAATTCCAGATGGAATGAGAACATTTTGTACAAATGTGACAAAAGGGTACAGTCACATATTGTACTAACAGGTTGACCAACTTCTGAGGGTTTGGTGCATACCTGGCATCTCACGCACCACTTGTGAGTGACAGCACATGGTAAAGACTGGGACTGTCATAGTGATTCTGCATTGGAGCTGCAGATTCTACTCTTGGAGGTCAGCAAATAAAACATTTTAGGTCAGGCACTGAAAAAGGACACTAGGGGTATGCCAGGTGTCTTGATATGATGTTCCAACCTTCGTGAAAATTGGAATAATCCTTCTGAAGCTTCAGGCATGAGATGCTGCTGATCTTTGTGAAGAATACTCCATCCATGGACCGCCAAGACTCCAATAAACCATGTACCTTGCTGACGTCTTGCATATTAAAGAGAATGACAGCTATCCCAACCATGGCACAACTGAGCTCCGCCACACTGTTCAACCCCTTCTTGTTTCTCTGCTCCACCCACATAGCCTCACTGGTTGAACCATCAGTAAAGTCATCTCAGACCACTACCATAACATTCTTCCTAATCAATAAAGCTACAACCTCTCCTCTTTTACCCCCACTTCTATCTTTCCTGTAGCACCCGCACCCTGCAACCTAGAGCTGCTAGCCCTGTCCCTCTCTAAGCCTTGTATCTGTGATGGCTATAACGTCCCAGACAAACAGATAGATACAAAAAGCTGGAGTAACTCAGCGGGACAGGCAGCATCTTTGGAGAGAAGGAATGGGTGACGTTTCGGGTCGAGACCCTTCTTCAGACCCACCCACACCCTGATTACATCCGCCTTACCCATCAAGCCTCTCACGTTAAAATAAATGCAATTCAGTCCAACAGTCGTATCATGCTCCCTGCCGTGCTCCTGCTTTTCTGTCCATTGAAATTTCTTTCATCACCTTCCATACCGACCTCCAGCCTCTCACATGCCTCAGTCCTGCATTGGATGCTGGCCTGCTGCCAATCTAGTTCAAACCTGCCTGTGTAGCACAAGCAAACATGCCTGCCTGGATGTTGGTTCCCCATCAGTTCAGGTGTAACCCATCTCTGTTGCACAGGGCATCTCTGCCCCAGATGAGGGCCCAATGGTCCAAAAATCTGAATCCCTGCCACCTGGACCAACTCCCCAGCCAAGCATTTATCTGTGCTATCTTCTGAATCCTACCCTCACTAGCATGTGACACCGGGAGTAATCCAGGGATCACTACCCACATAGGAGATTAGTGGACAAAATTAGGGCACATCATATTGGGGGTACAGTGCTGACATGGATAGAAAATTGGTTGGCAGACAGGAAACAAAGAGTAGGGATTAACAGGTCCCTTTCAGAATTGCAGGCAGTGATTAGTGGGGTACCGCAAGGCACATTGCTGGCACCGCAGCTATTTACAATATACATCAATGATTTAGATGAAGAGATTCAAAGTAACATTAGCAAATAAACCGAATAACATGTCCATTATAATTCCAGTCTGTCCTTTTGAGGCAAGAGCTAGTCATTAATTTAGTTAAATGACAGAGATGACTTAATGGAGAGGCCAACTTAATTGTGTTTTGCTTAGAATCTTAAATAATTTCCTTCTTATTTTATTGAAATGTATACTTTTTTACCATGAATTTATCTTTACTCAGATACTCAGCGAACCAAACAGCATCTGTGGAGGGCAATGGATTGTGGAGGCTTCTGGTTGAGACTCTTCACCTGGATTGAAAGGTCCTTTCACCTCCACAGATCTTGCCTGATCCGCTGATTTCCTCCAGCCATTCGTTTTTTTTGCTTCGGGTTCATGCACATGCTGTTTGTGTGTCTTGAATTTACTTTCATAGTTTGCTCCCTTTTACGTGCAAGTTAATTGCATTATACAGTAGATATTTCCTGCTATTCCCCCTACCACCACAGTTACATAGAAACATAGAAAATAGGTGCAGGAGTAGGTCATTCGGCCCTTCGAGCCTGCACCGCCATTCGATATGATCATGGCTGATCATCCAACTCAGTATCCCATCCCTGCCTTCTCTCCATACCCCCTGAACCCTTTCGCCACAAGGGCCACATCTAACTCCCTCTTGAATATAGCCAATGAACTGGCCTCAACTACCTTCTGTGGCAGAGAATTCCACAGATTCACCACTCTCTGTGTAAAAAATGATTTTCTCATCTCGGTCCTAAAAGACTTCCCTCTTATCCTTAAACTGTGACCCCTAGTTCTGGACTTCCCCAACATCGGGAATAATCTTCCTGCATCTAGCCTGTCCAACCCCTTAAGAATTTTGTAAGTTTCTAAAAGATCCCCCCTCAATCTTCTGAATTCCAGCGTGTACAAGCCGAGTCTATCCAGTCTTTCTTCATATGAAAGTCCTGCCATCCCAGGAATCAGTCGGGTGAACCTTCTCTGATGGCAAGTGAACCCACACCCTGATGGCAAGAATGTTTTTACATACCATTTCCTCGGGCAAAAATTCCGGATGGAATGAGAACATTTTGTACAAATGTGACAGAAGGGTACAGTCACATATTGTACTAACAGGTTGACCAACTTCTGAGGGTTTGGTGCATACCTGGCATCTCACGCACCACTTGTGAGTGACAGCACATGGTAAAGACTGGGACTGTCATAGTGATTCTGCATTGGAGCTGCAGATTCTACTCTTGGAGGTCAGCAAATAAAACATTTTAGGTCAGGCACTGAAAAAGGACACTAGGGGTATGCCAGGTGTCTTGATATGATGTTCCAACCTTCGTGAAAATTGGAATAATCCTTCTGAAGCTTCAGGCATGAGATGCTGCTGATCTTTGTGAAGAATACTCCATCCATGGACCGCCAAGACTCCAATAAACCATGTACCTTGCTGACGTCTTGCATATTAAAGAGAATGACAGCTATCCCAACCATGGCACAACTGAGCTCCGCCACTCTGTTCAACCCCTTCTTGTTTCTCTGCTCCACCCACATAGCCTCACTGGTTGAACCATCAGTAAAGTCATCTCAGACCACTACCATAACATTCTTCCTAATCAATAAAGCTACAACCTCTCCTCTTTTACCCCCACTTCTATCTTTCCTGTAGCACCCGCACCCTGCAACCTAGAGCTGCTAGCCCTGTCCCTCTCTAAGCCTTGTATCTGTGATGGCTATAACGTCCCAGACAAACAGATAGATACAAAAAGCTGGAGTAACTCAGCGGGACAGGCAGCATCTTTGGAGAGAAGGAATGGGTGACGTTTCGGGTCGAGACCCTTCTTCAGACCCACCCACACCCTGATTACATCCGCCTTACCCATCAAGCCTCTCACGTTAAAATAAATGCAATTCAGTCCAACAGTCGTATCATGCTCCCTTCCGTGCTCCTGCTTTTCTGTCCATTGAAATTTCTTTCATCACCTTCCATACCGACCTCCAGCCTCTCACATGCCTCAGTCCTGCATTGGATGCTGGCCTGCTGCCAATCTAGTTCAAACCTGCCTGTGTAGCACAAGCAAACATGCCTGCCTGGATGTTGGTTCCCCATCAGTTCAGGTGTAACCCATCTCTGTTGCACAGGGCATCTCTGCCCCAGATGAGGGCCCAATGGTCCAAAAATCTGAATCCCTGCCACCTGGACCAACTCCCCAGCCAAGCATTTATCTGTGCTATCTTCTGAATCCTACCCTCACTAGCATGTGACACCGGGAGTAATCCAGGGATCACTACCCACATAGGAGATTAGTGGACAAAATTAGGGCACATCATATTGGGGGTACAGTGCTGACATGGATAGAAAATTGGTTGGCAGACAGGAAACAAAGAGTAGGGATTAACAGGTCCCTTTCAGAATTGCAGGCAGTGATTAGTGGGGTACCGCAAGGCACATTGCTGGCACCGCAGCTATTTACAATATACATCAATGATTTAGATGAAGAGATTCAAAGTAACATTAGCAAATAAACCGAATAACATGTCCATTATAATTCCAGTCTGTCCTTTTGAGGCAAGAGCTAGTCATTAATTTAGTTAAATGACAGAGATGACTTAATGGAGAGGCCAACTTAATTGTGTTTTGCTTAGAATCTTAAATAATTTCCTTCTTATTTTATTGAAATGTATACTTTTTTACCATGAATTTATCTTTACTCAGATACTCAGCGAACCAAACAGCATCTGTGGAGGGCAATGGATTGTGGAGGCTTCTGGTTGAGACTCTTCACCTGGATTGAAAGGTCCTTTCACCTCCACAGATCTTGCCTGATCCACTGATTTCCTCCAGCCATTCGTTTTTTTTGCTTCGGGTTCATGCACATGCTGTTTGTGTGTCTTGAATTTACTTTCATAGTTTGCTCCCTTTTACGTGCAAGTTAATTGCATTATACAGTAGATATTTCCTGCTATTCCCCCTACCACCACAGTTACATAGAAACATAGAAAATAGGTGCAGGAGTAGGTCATTCGGCCCTTCGAGCCTGCACCGCCATTCGATATGATCATGGCTGATCATCCAACTCAGTATCCCATCCCTGCCTTCTCTCCATACCCCCTGATCCCTTTCGCCACAAGGGCCACATCTAACTCCCTCTTGAATATAGCCAATGAACTGGCCTCAACTACCTTCTGTGGCAGAGAATTCCACAGATTCACCACTCTCTGTGTAAAAAATGATTTTCTCATCTCGGTCCTAAAAGACTTCCCTCTTATCCTTAAACTGTGACCCCTAGTTCTGGACTTCCCCAACATCGGGAATAATCTTCCTGCATCTAGCCTGTCCAACCCCTTAAGAATTTTGTAAGTTTCTAAAAGATCCCCCCTCAATCTTCTGAATTCCAGCGTGTACAAGCCGAGTCTATCCAGTCTTTCTTCATATGAAAGTCCTGCCATCCCAGGAATCAGTCGGGTGAACCTTCTCTGATGGCAAGTGAACCCACACCCTGATGGCAAGAATATTTTTACATACCATTTCCTCGGGCAAAAATTCCGGATGGAATGAGAACATTTTGTACAAATGTGACAGAAGGGTACAGTCACATATTGTACTAACAGGTTGACCAACTTCTGAGGGTTTGGTGCATACCTGGCATCTCACGCACCACTTGTGAGTGACAGCACATGGTAAAGACTGGGACTGTCATAGTGATTCTGCATTGGAGCTGCAGATTCTACTCTTGGAGGTCTGCAAATAAAACATTTTAGGTCAGGCACTGAAAAAGGACACTAGGGGTATGCCAGGTGTCTTGATATGATGTTCCAACCTTCGTGAAAATTGGAATAATCCTTCTGAAGCTTCAGGCATGAGATGCTGCTGATCTTTGTGAAGAATACTCCATCCATGGACCGCCAAGACTCCAATAAACCATGTACCTTGCTGACGTCTTGCATATTAAAGAGAATGACAGCTATCCCAACCATGGCACAACTGAGCTCCGCCACTCTGTTCAACCCCTTCTTGTTTCTCTGCTCCACCCATATAGCCTCACTGGTTGAACCATCAGTAAAGTCATCTCAGACCACTACCATAACATTCTTCCTAATCAATAAAGCTACAACCTCTCCTCTTTTACCCCCACTTCTATCTTTCCTGTAGCACCCGCACCCTGCAACCTAGAGCTGCTAGCCCTGTCTCTCTCTAAGCCTTGTATCTGTGATGGCTATAACGTCCCAGACAAACAGATAGATACAAAAAGCTGGAGTAACTCAGCGGGATAGGCAGCATCTTTGGAGAGAAGGAATGGGTGACGTTTCGGGTCGAGACCCTTCTTCAGACCCACCCACACCCTGATTACATCCGCCTTACCCATCAAGCCTCTCACGTTAAAATAAATGCAATTCAGTCCAACAGTCGTATCATGCTCCCTGCCGTGCTCCTGCTTTTCTGTCCATTGAAATTTATTTCATCACCTTCCATACCGACCTCCAGCCTCTCACATGCCTCAGTCCTGCATTGGATGCTGGCCTGCTGCCAATCTAGTTCAAACCTGCCTGTGTAGCACAAGCAAACTTGCCTGCCTGGATGTTGGTTCCCCATCAGTTCAGGTGTAACCCATCTCTGTTGCACAGGGCATCTCTGCCCCAGATGAGGGCCCAATGGTCCAAAAATCTGAATCCCTGCCACCTGGACCAACTCCCCAGCCAAGCATTTATCTGTGCTATCTTCTGAATCCTACCCTCACTAGCATGTGACACCGGGAGTAATCCAGGGATCACTACCCACATAGGAGATTAGTGGACAAAATTAGGGCACATCATATTGGGGGTACAGTGCTGACATGGATAGAAAATTGGTTGGCAGACAGGAAACAAAGAGTAGGGATTAACAGGTCCCTTTCAGAATTGCAGGCAGTGATTAGTGGGGTACCGCAAGGCACATTGCTGGCACCGCAGCTATTTACAATATACATCAATGATTTAGATGAAGAGATTCAAAGTAACATTAGCAAATAAACCGAATAACATGTCCATTATAATTCCAGTCTGTCCTTTTGAGGCAAGAGCTAGTCATTAATTTAGTTAAATGACAGAGATGACTTAATGGAGAGGCCAACTTAATTGTGTTTTGCTTAGAATCTTAAATAATTTCCTTCTTATTTTATTGAAATGTATACTTTTTTACCATGAATTTATCTTTACTCAGATACTCAGCGAACCAAACAGCATGTGTGGAGGGCAATGGATTGTGGAGGCTTCTGGTTGAGACTCTTCACCTGGATTGAAAGGTCCTTTCACCTCCACAGATCTTGCCTGATCCGCTGATTTCCTCCAGCCATTCGTTTTTTTGCTTCGGGTTCATGCACATGCTGTTTGTGTGTCTTGAATTTACTATCATAGTTTGCTCCCTTTTACGTGCAAGTTAATTGCATTATACAGTAGATATTTCCTGCTATTCCCCCTACCACCACAGTTACATAGAAACATAGAAAATAGGTGCAGGAGTAGGTCATTCGGCCCTTCGAGCCTGCACCGTCATTCGATATGATCATGGCTGATCATCCAACTCAGTATCCCATCCCTGCCTTCTCTCCATACCCCCTGATCCCTTTCGCCACAAGGGCCACATCTAACTCCCTCTTGAATATAGCCAATGAACTGGCCTCAACTACCTTCTGTGGCAGAGAATTCCACAGATTCACCACTCTCTGTGTAAAAAATGATTTTCTCATCTCGGTCCTAAAAGACTTCCCTCTTATCCTTAAACTGTGACCCCTAGTTCTGGACTTCCCCAACATCGGGAATAATCTTCCTGCATCTAGCCTGTCCAACCCCTTAAGAATTTTGTAAGTTTCTAAAAGATCCCCCTCAATCTTCTGAATTCCAGCGTGTACAAGCCGAGTCTATCCAGTCTTTCTTCATATGAAAGTCCTGCCATCCCAGGAATCAGTCGGGTGAACCTTCTCTGATGGCAAGTGAACCCACACCCTGATGGCAAGAATGTTTTTACATACCATTTCCTCGGGCAAAAATTCCGGATGGAATGAGAACATTTTGTACAAATGTGACAGAAGGGTACAGTCACATATTGTACTAACAGGTTGACCAACTTCTGAGGGTTTGGTGCATACCTGGCATCTCACGCACCACTTGTGAGTGACAGCACATGGTAAAGACTGGGACTGTCATAGTGATTCTGCATTGGAGCTGCAGATTCTACTCTTGGAGGTCTGCTAATAAAACATTTTAGGTCAGGCACTGAAAAAGGACACTAGGGGTATGCCAGGTGTCTTGATATGATGTTCCAACCTTCGTGAAAATTGGAATAATCCTTCTGAAGCTTCAGGCATGAGATGCTGCTGATCTTTGTGAAGAATACTCCATCCATGGACCGCCAAGACTCCAATAAACCATGTACCTTGCTGACGTCTTGCATATTAAAGAGAATGACAGCTATCCCAACCATGGCACAACTGAGCTCCGCCACTCTGTTCAACCCCTTCTTGTTTCTCTGCTCCACCCATATAGCCTCACTGGTTGAACCATCAGTAAAGTCATCTCAGACCACTACCATAACATTCTTCCTAATCAATAAAGCTACAACCTCTCCTCTTTTACCCCCACTTCTATCTTTCCTGTAGCACCCGCACCCTGCAACCTAGAGCTGCTAGCCCTGTCTCTCTCTAAGCCTTGTATCTGTGATGGCTATAACGTCCCAGACAAACAGATAGATACAAAAAGCTGGAGTAACTCAGCGGGATAGGCAGCATCTTTGGAGAGAAGGAATGGGTGACGTTTCGGGTCGAGACCCTTCTTCAGACCCACCCACACCCTGATTACATCCGCCTTACCCATCAAGCCTCTCACGTTAAAATAAATGCAATTCAGTCCAACAGTCGTATCATGCTCCCTGCCGTGCTCCTGCTTTTCTGTCCATTGAAATTTATTTCATCACCTTCCATACCGACCTCCAGCCTCTCACATGCCTCAGTCCTGCATTGGATGCTGGCCTGCTGCCAATCTAGTTCAAACCTGCCTGTGTAGCACAAGCAAACTTGCCTGCCTGGATGTTGGTTCCCCATCAGTTCAGGTGTAACCCATCTCTGTTGCACAGGGCATCTCTACCCCAGATGAGGGCCCAATGGTCCAAAAATCTGAATCCCTGCCACCTGGACCAACTCCCCAGCCAAGCATTTATCTGTGCTATCTTCTGAATCCTACCCTCACTAGCATGTGACACCGGGAGTAATCCAGGGATCACTACCCACAAAGGAGATTAGTGGACAAAATTAGGGCACATCATATTGGGGGTACAGTGCTGACATGGATAGAAAATTGGTTGGCAGACAGGAAACAAAGAATAGGGATTAACAGGTCCCTTTCAGAATTGCAGGCAGTGATTAGTGGGGTACCGCAAGGCACATTGCTGGCACCGCAGCTATTTACAATATACATCAATGATTTAGATGAAGAGATTCAAAGTAACATTAGCAAATAAACCGAATAACATGTCCATTATAATTCCAGTCTGTCCTTTTGAGGCAAGAGCTAGTCATTAATTTAGTTAAATGACAGAGATGACTTAATGGAGAGGCCAACTTAATTGTGTTTTGCTTAGAATCTTAAATAATTTCCTTCTTATTTTATTGAAATGTATACTTTTTTACCATGAATTTATCTTTACTCAGATACTCAGCGAACCAAACAGCATCTGTGGAGGGCAATGGATTGTGGAGGCTTCTGGTTGAGACTCTTCACCTGGATTGAAAGGTCCTTTCACCTCCACAGATCTTGCCTGATCCGCTGATTTCCTCCAGCCATTCGTTTTTTTGCTTCGGGTTCATGCACATGCTGTTTGTGTGTCTTGAATTTACTTTCATAGTTTGCTCCCTTTTACGTGCAAGTTAATTGCATTATACAGTAGATATTTCCTGCTATTCCCCCTACCACCACAGTTACATAGAAACATAGAAAATAGGTGCAGGAGTAGGTCATTCGGCCCTTCGAGCCTGCACCGCCATTCGATATGATCATGGCTGATCATCCAACTCAGTATCCCATCCCTGCCTTCTCTCCATACCCCCTGATCCCTTTCGCCACAAGGGCCACATCTAACTCCCTCTTGAATATAGCCAATGAACTGGCCTCAACTACCTTCTGTGGCAGAGAATTCCACAGATTCACCACTCTCTGTGTAAAAAATGATTTTCTCATCTCGGTCCTAAAAGACTTCCCTCTTATCCTTAAACTGTGACCCCTAGTTCTGGACTTCCCCAACATCGGGAATAATCTTCCTGCATCTAGCCTGTCCAACCCCTTAAGAATTTTGTAAGTTTCTAAAAGATCCCCCCTCAATCTTCTGAATTCCAGCGTGTACAAGCCGAGTCTATCCAGTCTTTCTTCATATGAAAGTCCTGCCATCCCAGGAATCAGTCGGGTGAACCTTCTCTGATGGCAAGTGAACCCACACCCTGATGGCAAGAATGTTTTTCCATACCATTTCCTCGGGCAAAAATTCCGGATGGAATGAGAACATTTTGTACAAATGTGACAGAAGGGTACAGTCACATATTGTACTAACAGGTTGACCAACTTCTGAGGGTTTGGTGCATACCTGGCATCTCACGCACCACTTGTGAGTGACAGCACATGGTAAAGACTGGGACTGTCATAGTGATTCTGCATTGGAGCTGCAGATTCTACTCTTGGAGGTCAGCAAATAAAACATTTTAGGTCAGGCACTGAAAAAGGACACTAGGGGTATGCCAGGTGTCTTGATATGATGTTCCAACCTTCGTGAAAATTGGAATAATCCTTCTGAAGCTTCAGGCATGAGATGCTGCTGATCTTTGTGAAGAATACTCCATCCATGGACCGCCAAGACTCCAATAAACCATGTACCTTGCTGACGTCTTGCATATTAAAGAGAATGACAGCTATCCCAACCATGGCACAACTGAGCTCCGCCACACTGTTCAACCCCTTCTTGTTTCTCTGCTCCACCCATATAGCCTCACTGGTTGAACCATCAGTAAAGTCATCTCAGACCACTACCATAACATTCTTCCTAATCAATAAAGCTACAACCTCTCCTCTTTTACCCCCACTTCTATCTTTCCTGTAGCACCCGCACCCTGCAACCTAGAGCTGCTAGCCCTGTCCCTCTCTAAGCCTTGTATCTGTGATGGCTATAACGTCCCAGACAAACAGATAGATACAAAAAGCTGGAGTAACTCAGCGGGACAGGCAGCATGTTTGGAGAGAAGGAATGGGTGACGTTTCGGGTCGAGACCCTTCTTCAGACCCACCCACACCCTGATTACATCCGCCTTACCCATCAAGCCTCTCACGTTAAAATAAATGCAATTCAGTCCAACAGTCGTATCATGCTCCCTTCCGTGCTCCTGCTTTTCTGTCCATTGAAATTTCTTTCATCACCTTCCATACCGACCTCCAGCCTCTCACATGCCTCAGTCCTGCATTGGATGCTGGCCTGCTGCCAATCTAGTTCAAACCTGCCTGTGTAGCACAAGCAAACATGCCTGCCTGGATGTTGGTTCCCCATCAGTTCAGGTGTAACCCATCTCTGTTGCACAGGGCATCTCTGCCCCAGATGAGGGCCCAATGGTCCAAAAAACTGAATCCCTGCCACCTGGACCAACTCCCCAGCCAAGCATTTATCTGTGCTATCTTCTGAATCCTACCCTCACTAGCATGTGACACCGGGAGTAATCCAGGGATCACTACCCACATAGGAGATTAGTGGACAAAATTAGGGCACATCATATTGGGGGTACAGTGCTGACATGGATAGAAAATTGGTTGGCAGACAGGAAACAAAGAGTAGGGATTAACAGGTCCCTTTCAGAATTGCAGGCAGTGATTAGTGGGGTACCGCAAGGCACATTGCTGGCACCGCAGCTATTTACAATATACATCAATGATTTAGATGAAAAGATTCAAAGTAACATTAGCAAATAAACCGAATAACATGTCCATTATAATTCCAGTCTGTCCTTTTGAGGCAAGAGCTAGTCATTAATTTAGTTAAATGACAGAGATGACTTAATGGAGAGGCCAACTTAATTGTGTTTTGCTTAGAATCTTAAATAATTTCCTTCTTATTTTATTGAAATGTATACTTTTTTACCATGAATTTATCTTTACTCAGATACTCAGCGAACCAAACAGCATCTGTGGAGGGCAATGGATTGTGGAGGCTTCTGGTTGAGACTCTTCACCTGGATTTAAAGGTCCTTTCACCTCCACAGATCTTGCCTGATCCGCTGATTTCCTCCAGCCATTCGTTTTTTTGCTTCGGGTTCATGCACATGCTGTTTGTGTGTCTTGAATTTACTTTCATAGTTTGCTCCCTTTTACGTGCAAGTTAATTGCATTATACAGTAGATATTTCCTGCTATTCCCCCTACCACCACAGTTACATAGAAACATAGAAAATAGGTGCAGGAGTAGGTCATTCGGCCCTTCGAGCCTGCACTGCCATTCGATATGATCATGGCTGATCATCCAACTCAGTATCCCATCCCTGCCTTCTCTCCATACCCCCTGATCCCTTTAGCCACAAGGGCCACATCTAACTCCCTCTTAAATATAGCCAATGAACTGGCCTCAACTACCTTCTGTGGCAGAGAATTCCACAGATTCACCACTCTCTGTGTAAAAAATGATTTTCTCATCTCGGTCCTAAAAGGCTTCCCTCTTATCCTTAAACTGTGACCCCTAGTTCTGGACTTCCCCAACATCGGGAATAATCTTCCTGCATCTAGCCTGTCCAACCTCTTAAGAATTTTGTAAGTTTCTATTAGATCCCCCCTCAATTTTCTGAATTCCAGCGAGTACAAGCCGAGTCTATCCAGTCTTTCTTCATATGAAAGTCCTGCCATCCCAGGAATCAGTCGGGTGAACCTTCTCTGATGGCAAGTGAACCCACACCCTGATGGCAAGAATGTTTTTCCATACCATTTCCTCGGGCAAAAATTCCGGATGGAATGAGAACATTTTGTACAAATGTGACAGAAGGGTACAGTCACATATTGTACTAACAGGTTGACCAACTTCTGAGGGTTTGGTGCATACCTGGCATCTCACGCACCACTTGTGAGTGACAGCACATGGTAAAGACTGGGACTGTCATAGTGATTCTGCATTGGAGCTGCAGATTCTACTCTTGGAGGTCAGCAAATAAAACATTTTAGGTCAGGCACTGAAAAAGGACACTAGGGGTATGCCAGGTGTCTTGATATGATGTTCCAACCTTCGTGAAAATTGGAATAATCCTTCTGAAGCTTCAGGCATGAGATGCTGCTGATCTTTGTGAAGAATACTCCATCCATGGACCGCCAAGACTCCAATAAACCATGTACCTTGCTGACGTCTTGCATATTAAAGAGAATGACAGCTATCCCAACCATGGCACAACTGAGCTCCGCCACACTGTTCAACCCCTTCTTGTTTCTCTGCTCCACCCACATAGCCTCACTGGTTGAACCATCAGTAAAGTCATCTCAGACCACTACCATTACATTCTTCCTAATCAATAAAGCTACAACCTCTCCTCTTTTACCCCCACTTCTATCTTTCCTGTAGCACCCGCACCCTGCAACCTAGAGCTGCTAGCCCTGTCTCTCTCTAAGCCTTGTATCTGTGATGGCTATAACATCCCAGACAAACAGATAGATACAAAAAGCTGGAGTAACTCAGCGGGATAGGCAGCATCTTTGGAGAGAAGGAACGGGTGACGTTTCGGGTCGAGACCCTTCTTCAGACCCACCCACACCCTGATTACATCCGCCTTACCCATCAAGCCTCTCACGTTAAAATAAATGCAATTCAGTCCAACAGTCGTATCATGCTCCCTGCCGTGCTCCTGCTTTTCTGTCCATTGAAATTTCTTTCATCACCTTCCATACCGACCTCCAGCCTCTCACATGCCTCAGTCCTGCATTGGATGCTGGCCTGCTGCCAATCTAGTTCAAACCTGCCTGTATAGCACAAGCAAACCTGCCTGCCTGGATGTTGGTTCCCCATCAGTTCAGGTGTAACCCATCTCTGTTGCACAGGGCATCTCTGCCCCAGATGAGGGCCCAATGGTCCAAAAATCTGAATCCCTGCCACCTGGACCAACTCCCCAGCCAAGCATTTATCTGTGCTATCTTCTGAATCCTACCCTCACTAGCATGTGACACCGGGAGTAATCCAGGGATCACTACCCACAAAGGAGATTAGTGGACAAAATTAGGGCACATCATATTGGGGGTACAGTGCTGACATGGATAGAAAATTGGTTGGCAGACAGGAAACAAAGAATAGGGATTAACAGGTCCCTTTCAGAATTGCAGGCAGTGATTAGTGGGGTACCGCAAGGCACATTGCTGGCACCGCAGCTATTTACAATATACATCAATGATTTAGATGAAGAGATTCAAAGTAACATTAGCAAATAAACCGAATAACATGTCCATTATAATTCCAGTCTGTCCTTTTGAGGCAAGAGCTAGTCATTAATTTAGTTAAATGACAGAGATGACTTAATGGAGAGGCCAACTTAATTGTGTTTTGCTTAGAATCTTAAATAATTTCCTTCTTATTTTATTGAAATGTATACTTTTTTACCATGAATTTATCTTTACTCAGATACTCAGCGAACCAAACAGCATGTGTGGAGGGCAATGGATTGTGGAGGCTTCTGGTTGAGACTCTTCACCTGGATTGAAAGGTCCTTTCACCTCCACATATCTTGCCTGATCCGCTGATTTCCTCCAGCCATTCGTTTTTTTGCTTCGGGTTCATGCACATGCTGTTTGTGTGTCTTGAATTTACTTTCATAGTTTGCTCCCTTTTACGTGCAAGTTAATTGCATTATACAGTAGATATTTCCTGCTATTCCCCCTACCACCACAGTTACATAGAAACATAGAAAATAGGTGCAGGAGTAGGTCATTCGGCCCTTCGAGCCTGCACCGCCATTCGATATGATCATGGCTGATCATCCAACTCAGTATCCCATCCCTGCCTTCTCTCCATACCCCCTGATCCCTTTCGCCACAAGGGCCACATCTAACTCCCTCTTGAATATAGCCAATGAACTGGCCTCAACTACCTTCTGTGGCAGAGAATTCCACAGATTCACCACTCTCTGTGTAAAAAATGATTTTCTCATCTCGGTCCTAAAAGACTTCCCTCTTATCCTTAAACTGTGACCCCTAGTTCTGGACTTCCCCAACATTGGGAATAATCTTCCTGCATCTAGCCTGTCCAACCCCTTAAGAATTTTGTAAGTTTCTAAAAGATCCCCCCTCAATCTTCTGAATTCCAGCGTGTACAAGCCGAGTCTATCCAGTCTTTCTTCATATGAAAGTCCTGCCATCCCAGGAATCAGTCGGGTGAACCTTCTCTGATGGCAAGTGAACCCACACCCTGATGGCAAGAATGTTTTTCCATACCATTTCCTCGGGCAAAAATTCCGGATGGAATGAGAACATTTTGTACAAATGTGACAGAAGGGTACAGTCACATATTGTACTAACAGGTTGACCAACTTCTGAGGGTTTGGTGCATACCTGGCATCTCACGCACCACTTGTGAGTGACAGCACATGGTAAAGACTGGGACTGTCACAGTGATTCTGCATTGGAGCTGCAGATTCTACTCTTGGAGGTCAGCAAATAAAACATTTTAGGTCAGGCACTGAAAAAGGACACTAGGGGTATGCCAGGTGTCTTGATATGATGTTCCAACCTTCGTGAAAATAGGAATAATCCTTCTGAAGCTTCAGGCATGAGATGCTGCTGATCTTTGTGAAGAATACTCCATCCATGGACCGCCAAGACTCCAATAAACCATGTACCTTGCTGACGTCTTGCATATTAAAGAGAATGACAGCTATCCCAACCATGGCTCAACTGAGCTCCGCCACACTGTTCAACCCCTTCTTGTTTCTCTGCTCCACCCATATAGCCTCACTGGTTGAACCATCAGTAAAGTCATCTCAGACCACTACCATAACATTCTTCCTAATCAATAAAGCTACAACCTCTCCTCTTTTACCCCCACTTCTATCTTTCCTGTAGCACCCGCACCCTGCAACCTAGAGCTGCTAGCCCTGTCCCGCTCTAAGCCTTGTATCTGTGATGGCTATAACGTCCCAGACAAACAGATAGATACAAAAAGCTGGAGTAACTCAGCGGGACAGGCAGCATCTTTGGAGAGAAGGAATGGGTGACGTTTCGGGTCGAGACCCTTCTTCAGACCCACCCACACCCTGATTACATCCGCCTTACCCATCAAGCCTCTCACGTTAAAATAAATGCAATTCAGTCCAACAGTCGTATCATGCTCCCTTCCGTGCTCCTGCTTTTCTGTCCATTGAAATTTCTTTCATCACCTTCCATACCGACCTCCAGCCTCTCACATGCCTCAGTCCTGCATTGGATGCTGGCCTGCTGCCAATCTAGTTCAAACCTGCCTGTGTAGCACAAGCAAACATGCCTGCCTGGATGTTGGTTCCCCATCAGTTCAGGTGTAACCCATCTCTGTTGCACAGGGCATCTCTGCCCCAGATGAGGGCCCAATGGTCCAAAAATCTGAATCCCTGCCACCTGGACCAACTCCCCAGCCAAGCATTTATCTGTGCTATCTTCTGAATCCTACCCTCACTAGCATGTGACACCGGGAGTAATCCAGGGATCACTACCCACATAGGAGATTAGTGGACAAAATTAGGGCACATCATATTGGGGGTACAGTGCTGACATGGATAGAAAATTGGTTGGCAGACAGGAAACAAAGAGTAGGGATTAACAGGTCCCTTTCAGAATTGCAGGCAGTGATTAGTGGGGTACCGCAAGGCACATTGCTGGCACCGCAGCTATTTACAATATACATCAATGATTTAGATGAAGAGATTCAAAGTAACATTAGCAAATAAACCGAATAACATGTCCATTATAATTCCAGTCTGTCCTTTTGAGGCAAGAGCTAGTCATTAATTTAGTTAAATGACAGAGATGACTTAATGGAGAGGCCAACTTAATTGTGTTTTGCTTAGAATCTTAAATAATTTCCTTCTTATTTTATTGAAATGTATACTTTTTTACCATGAATTTATCTTTACTCAGATACTCAGCGAACCAAACAGCATGTGTGGAGGGCAATGGATTGTGGAGGCTTCTGGTTGAGACTCTTCACCTGGATTGAAAGGTCCTTTCACCTCCACAGATCTTGCCTGATCCGCTGATTTCCTCCAGCCATTCGTTTTTTTGCTTCGGGTTCATGCACATGCTGTTTGTGTGTCTTGAATTTACTTTCATAGTTTGCTCCCTTTTACGTGCAAGTTAATTGCATTATACAGTAGATATTTCCTGCTATTCCCCCTACCACCACAGTTACATAGAAACATAGAAAATAGGTGCAGGAGTAGGTCATTCGGCCCTTCGAGCCTGCACCGCCATTCGATATGATCATGGCTGATCATCCAACTCAGTATCCCATCCCTGCCTTCTCTCCATACCCCCTGATCCCTTTCGCCACAAGGGCCACATCTAACTCCCTCTTGAATATAGCCAATGAACTGGCCTCAACTACCTTCTGTGGCAGAGAATTCCACAGATTCACCACTCTCTGTGTAAAAAATGATTTTCTCATCTCGGTCCTAAAAGACTTCCCTCTTATCCTTAAACTGTGACCCCTAGTTCTGGACTTCCCCAACATCGGGAATAATCTTCCTGCATCTAGCCTGTCCAACCCCTTAAGAATTTTGTAAGTTTCTAAAAGATCCCCCCTCAATCTTCTGAATTTCAGCGTGTACAAGCCGAGTCTATCCAGTCTTTCTTCATATGAAAGTCCTGCCATCCCAGGAATCAGTCGGGTGAACCTTCTCTGATGGCAAGTGAACCCACACCCTGATGGCAAGAATGTTTTTACATACCATTTCCTCGGGCAAAAATTCCGGATGGAATGAGAACATTTTGTACAAATGTGACAGAAGGGTACAGTCACATATTGTACTAACAGGTTGACCAACTTCTGAGGGTTTGGTGCATACCTGGCATCTCACGCACCACTTGTGAGTGACAGCACATGGTAAAGACTGGGACTGTCATAGTGATTCTGCATTGGAACAGTCGTATCATGCTCCCTGCCGTGCTCCTGCTTTTCTGTCCATTGAAATTTCTTTCATCACCTTCCATACCGACCTCCAGCCTCTCACATGCCTCAGTCCTGCATTGGATGCTGGCCTGCTGCCAATCTAGTTCAAACCTGCCTGTGTAGCACAAGCAAACATGCCTGCCTGGATGTTGGTTCCCCATCAGTTCAGGTGTAACCCATCTCTGTTGCACAGGGCATCTCTGCCCCAGATGAGGGCCCAATGGTCCAAAAATCTGAATCCCTGCCACCTGGACCAACTCCCCAGCCAAGCATTTATCTGTGCTATCTTCTGAATCCTACCCTCACTAGCATGTGACACCGGGAGTAATCCAGGGATCACTACCCACATAGGAGATTAGTGGACAAAATTAGGGCACATCATATTGGGGGTACAGTGCTGACATGGATAGAAAATTGGTTGGCAGACAGGAAACAAAGAGTAGGGATTAACAGGTCCCTTTCAGAATTGCAGGCAGTGATTAGTGGGGTACCGCAAGGCACATTGCTGGCACCGCAGCTATTTACAATATACATCAATGATTTAGATGAAAAGATTCAAAGTAACATTAGCAAATAAACCGAATAACATGTCCATTATAATTCCAGTCTGTCCTTTTGAGGCAAGAGCTAGTCATTAATTTAGTTAAATGACAGAGATGACTTAATGGAGAGGCCAACTTAATTGTGTTTTGCTTAGAATCTTAAATAATTTCCTTCTTATTTTATTGAAATGTATACTTTTTTACCATGAATTTATCTTTACTCAGATACTCAGCGAACCAAACAGCATCTGTGGAGGGCAATGGATTGTGGAGGCTTCTGGTTGAGACTCTTCACCTGGATTGAAAGGTCCTTTCACCTCCACAGATCTTGCCTGATCCGCTGATTTCCTCCAACCATTCGTTTTTTTGCTTCGGGTTCATGCACATGCTGTTTGTGTGTCTTGAATTTACTTTCATAGTTTGCTCCTTTTTACGTGCAAGTTAATTGCATTATACAGTAGATATTTCCTGCTATTCCCCCTACCACCACAGTTACATAGAAACATAGAAAATAGGTGCAGGAGTAGGTCATTCGGCCCTTCGAGCCTGCACCGCCATTCGATATGATCATGGCTGATCATCCAACTCAGTATCCCATCCCTGCCTTCTCTCCATACCCCCTGATCCCTTTCGCCACAAGGGCCACATCTAACTCCCTCTTGAATATAGCCAATGAACTGGCCTCAACTACCTTCTGTGGCAGAGAATTCCACAGATTCACCACTCTCTGTGTAAAAAATGATTTTCTCATCTCGGTCCTAAAAGACTTCCCTCTTATCCTTAAACTGTGACCCCTAGTTCTGGACTTCCCCAACATCGGGAATAATCTTCCTGCATCTAGCCTGTCCAACCCCTTAAGAATTTTGTAAGTTTCTAAAAGATCCCCCCTCAATCTTCTGAATTCCAGCGTGTACAAGCCGAGTCTATCCAGTCTTTCTTCATATGAAAGTCCTGCCATCCCAGGAATCAGTCGGGTGAACCTTCTCTGATGGCAAGTGAACCCACACCCTGATGGCAAGAATGTTTTTCCATACCATTTCCTCGGGCAAAAATTCCGGATGGAATGAGAACATTTTGTACAAATGTGACAGAAGGGTACAGTCACATATTGTACTAACAGGTTGACCAACTTCTGAGGGTTTGGTGCATACCTGGCATCTCACGCACCACTTGTGAGTGACAGCACATGGTAAAGACTGGGACTGTCATAGTGATTCTGCATTGGAGCTGCAGATTCTACTCTTGGAGGTCAGCAAATAAAACATTTTAGGTCAGGCACTGAAAAAGGACACTAGGGGTATGCCAGGTGTCTTGATATGATGTTCCAACCTTCGTGAAAATAGGAATAATCCTTCTGAAGCTTCAGGCATGAGATGCTGCTGATCTTTGTGAAGAATACTCCATCCATGGACCGCCAAGACTCCAATAAACCATGTACCTTGCTGACGTCTTGCATATTAAAGAGAATGACAGCTATCCCAACCATGGCACAACTGAGCTCCGCCACACTGTTCAACCCCTTCTTGTTTCTCTGCTCCACCCACATAGCCTCACTGGTTGAACCATCAGTAAAGTCATCTCAGACCACTACCATAACATTCTTCCTAATCAATAAAGCTACAACCTCTCCTCTTTTACCCCCACTTCTATCTTTCCTGTAGCACCCGCACCCTGCAACCTAGAGCTGCTAGCCCTGTCTCTCTCTAAGCCTTGTATCTGTGATGGCTATAACGTCCCAGACAAACAGATAGATACAAAAAGCTGGAGTAACTCAGCGGGATAGGCAGCATCTTTGGAGAGAAGGAATGGGTGACGTTTCGGGTCGAGACCCTTCTTCAGACCCACCCACACCCTGATTACATCCGCCTTACCCATCAAGCCTCTCACGTTAAAATAAATGCAATTCAGTCCAACAGTCGTATCATGCTCCCTGCCGTGCTCCTGCTTTTCTGTCCATTGAAATTTCTTTCATCACCTTCCATACCGACCTCCAGCCTCTCACATGCCTCAGTCCTGCATTGGATGCTGGCCTGCTGCCAATCTAGTTCAAACCTGCCTGTGTAGCACAAGCAAACATGCCTGCCTGGATGTTGGTTCCCCATCAGTTCAGGTGTAACCCATCTCTGTTGCACAGGGCATCTCTGCCCCAGATGAGGGCCCAATGGTCCAAAAATCTGAATCCCTGCCACCTGGACCAACTCCCCAGCCAAGCATTTATCTGTGCTATCTTCTGAATCCTACCCTCACTAGCATGTGACACCGGGAGTAATCCAGGGATCACTACCCACATAGGAGATTAGTGGACAAAATTAGGGCACATCATATTGGGGGTACAGTGCTGACATGGATAGAAAATTGGTTGGCAGACAGGAAACAAAGAGTAGGGATTAACAGGTCCCTTTCAGAATTGCAGGCAGTGATTAGTGGGGTACCGCAAGGCACATTGCTGGCACCGCAGCTATTTACAATATACATCAATGATTTAGATGAAGAGATTCAAAGTAACATTAGCAAATAAACCGAATAACATGTCCATTATAATTCCAGTCTGTCCTTTTGAGGCAAGAGCTAGTCATTAATTTAGTTAAATGACAGAGATGACTTAATGGAGAGGCCAACTTAATTGTGTTTTGCTTAGAATCTTAAATAATTTCCTTCTTATTTTATTGAAATGTATACTTTTTTACCATGAATTTATCTTTACTCAGATACTCAGCGAACCAAACAGCATCTGTGGAGGGCAATGGATTGTGGAGGCTTCTGGTTGAGACTCTTCACCTGGATTGAAAGGTCCTTTCACCTCCACAGATCTTGCCTGATCCGCTGATTTCCTCCAACCATTCGTTTTTTTGCTTCGGGTTCATGCACATGCTGTTTGTGTGTCTTGAATTTACTTTCATAGTTTGCTCCTTTTTACGTGCAAGTTAATTGCATTATACAGTAGATATTTCCTGCTATTCCCCCTACCACCACAGTTACATAGAAACATAGAAAATAGGTGCAGGAGTAGGTCATTCGGCCCTTCGAGCCTGCACCGCCATTCGATATGATCATGGCTGATCATCCAACTCAGTATCCCATCCCTGCCTTCTCTCCATACCCCCTGATCCCTTTCGCCACAAGGGCCACATCTAACTCCCTCTTGAATATAGCCAATGAACTGGCCTCAACTACCTTCTGTGGCAGAGAATTCCACAGATTCACCACTCTCTGTGTAAAAAATGATTTTCTCATCTCGGTCCTAAAAGACTTCCCTCTTATCCTTAAACTGTGACCCCCAGTTCTGGACTTCCCCAACATCGGGAATAATCTTCCTGCATCTAGCCTGTCCAACCCCTTAAGAATTTTGTAAGTTTCTAAAAGATCCCCCCTCAATCTTCTGAATTCCAGCGTGTACAAGCCGAGTCTATCCAGTCTTTCTTCATATGAAAGTCCTGCCATCCCAGGAATCAGTCGGGTGAACCTTCTCTGATGGCAAGTGAACCCACACCCTGATGGCAAGAATGTTTTTCCATACCATTTCCTCGGGCAAAAATTCCGGATGGAATGAGAACATTTTGTACAAATGTGACAGAAGGGTACAGTCACATATTGTACTAACAGGTTGACCAACTTCTGAGGGTTTGGTGCATACCTGGCATCTCACGCACCACTTGTGAGTGACAGCACATGGTAAAGACTGGGACTGTCATAGTGATTCTGCATTGGAGCTGCAGATTCTACTCTTGGAGGTCAGCAAATAAAACATTTTAGGTCAGGCACTGAAAAAGGACACTAGGGGTATGCCAGGTGTCTTGATATGATGTTCCAACCTTCGTGAAAATAGGAATAATCCTTCTGAAGCTTCAGGCATGAGATGCTGCTGATCTTTGTGAAGAATACTCCATCCATGGACCGCCAAGACTCCAATAAACCATGTACCTTGCTGACGTCTTGCATATTAAAGAGAATGACAGCTATCCCAACCATGGCACAACTGAGCTCCGCCACACTGTTCAACCCCTTCTTGTTTCTCTGCTCCACCCACATAGCCTCACTGGTTGAACCATCAGTAAAGTCATCTCAGACCACTACCATAACATTCTTCCTAATCAATAAAGCTACAACCTCTCCTCTTTTACCCCCACTTCTATCTTTCCTGTAGCACCCGCACCCTGCAACCTAGAGCTGCTAGCCCTGTCTCTCTCTAAGCCTTGTATCTGTGATGGCTATAACATCCCAGACAAACAGATAGATACAAAAAGCTGGAGTAACTCAGCGGGATAGGCAGCATCTTTGGAGAGAAGGAACGGGTGACGTTTCGGGTCGAGACCCTTCTTCAGACCCACCCACACCCTGATTACATCCGCCTTACCCATCAAGCCTCTCACGTTAAAATAAATGCAATTCAGTCCAACAGTCGTATCATGCTCCCTGCCGTGCTCCTGCTTTTCTGTCCATTGAAATTTCTTTCATCACCTTCCATACCGACCTCCAGCCTCTCACATGCCTCAGTCCTGCATTGGATGCTGGCCTGCTGCCAATCTAGTTCAAACCTGCCTGTGTAGCACAAGCAAACTTGCCTGCCTGGATGTTGGTTCCCCATCAGTTCAGGTGTAACCCATCTCTGTTGCACAGGGCATCTCTGCCCCAGATGAGGGCCCAATGGTCCAAAAATCTGAATCCCTGCCACCTGGACCAACTCCCCAGCCAAGCATTTATCTGTGCTATCTTCTGAATCCTACCCTCACTAGCATGTGACACCGGGAGTAATCCAGGGATCACTACCCACAAAGGAGATTAGTGGACAAAATTAGGGCACATCATATTGGGGGTACAGTGCTGACATGGATAGAAAATTGGTTGGCAGACAGGAAACAAAGAGTAGGGATTAACAGGTCCCTTTCAGAATTGCAGGCAGTGATTAGTGGGGTACCGCAAGGCACATTGCTGGCACCGCAGCTATTTACAATATACATCAATGATTTAGATGAAGAGATTCAAAGTAACATTAGCAAATAAACCGAATAACATGTCCATTATAATTCCAGTCTGTCCTTTTGAGGCAAGAGCTAGTCATTAATTTAGTTAAATGACAGAGATGACTTAATGGAGAGGCCAACTTAATTGTGTTTTGCTTAGAATCTTAAATAATTTCCTTCTTATTTTATTGAAATGTATACTTTTTTACCATGAATTTATCTTTACTCAGATACTCAGCGAACCAAACAGCATCTGTGGAGGGCAATGGATTGTGGAGGCTTCTGGTTGAGACTCTTCACCTGGATTGAAAGGTCCTTTCACCTCCACAGATCTTGCCTGATCTGCTGATTTCCTCCAGCCATTCGTTTTTTTTGCTTCGGGTTCATGCACATGCTGTTTGTGTGTCTTGAATTTACTTTCATAGTTTGCTCCCTTTTACGTGCAAGTTAATTGCATTATACAGTAGATATTTCCTGCTATTCCCCCTACCACCACAGTTACATAGAAACATAGAAAATAGGTGCAGGAGTAGGTCATTCGGCCCTTCGAGCCTGCACCGCCATTCGATATGATCATGGCTGATCATCCAACTCAGTATCCCATCCCTGCCTTCTCTCCATACCCCCTGATCCCTTTCGCCACAAGGGCCACATCTAACTCCCTCTTGAATATAGCCAATGAACTGGCCTCAACTACCTTCTGTGGCAGAGAATTCCACAGATTCACCACTCTCTGTGTAAAAAATGATTTTCTCATCTCGGTCCTAAAAGACTTCCCTCTTATCCTTAAACTGTGACCCCTAGTTCTGGACTTCCCCAACATCGGGAATAATCTTCCTGCATCTAGCCTGTCCAACCCTTTAAGAATTTTGTAAGTTTCTAAAAGATCCCCCCTCAATCTTCTGAATTCCAGCGTGTACAAGCCGAGTCTATCCAGTCTTTCTTCATATGAAAGTCCTGCCATCCCAGGAATCAGTCGGGTGAACCTTCTCTGATGGCAAGTGAACCCACACCCTGATGGCAAGAATGTTTTTCCATACCATTTCCTCGGGCAAAAATTCCGGATGGAATGAGAACATTTTGTACAAATGTGACAGAAGGGTACAGTCACATATTGTACTAACAGGTTGACCAACTTCTGAGGGTTTGGTGCATACCTGGCATCTCACGCACCACTTGTGAGTGACAGCACATGGTAAAGACTGGGACTGTCATAGTGATTCTGCATTGGAGCTGCAGATTCTACTCTTGGAGGTCAGCAAATAAAACATTTTAGGTCAGGCACTGAAAAAGGACACTAGGGGTATGCCAGGTGTCTTGATATGATGTTCCAACCTTCGTGAAAATTGGAATAATCCTTCTGAAGCTTCAGGCATGAGATGCTGCTGATCTTTGTGAAGAATACTCCATCCATGGACCGCCAAGACTCCAATAAACCATGTACCTTGCTGACGTCTTGCATATTAAAGAGAATGACAGCTATCCCAACCATGGCACAACTGAGCTCTGCCACACTGTTCAACCCCTTCTTATTTCTCTACTCCACCCACATAGCCTCACTGGTTGAACCATCAGTAAAGTCATCTCAGACCACTACCATAACATTCTTCCTAATCAATAAAGCTACAACCTCTCCTCTTTTACCCCCACTTCTATCTTTCCTGTAGCACCCGCACCCTGCAACCTAGAGCTGCTAGCCCTGTCTCTCTCTAAGCCTTGTATCTGTGATGGCTATAACGTCCCAGACAAACAGATAGATACAAAAAGCTGGAGTAACTCAGCGGGATAGGCAGCATCTTTGGAGAGAAGGAATGGGTGACGTTTCGGGTCGAGACCCTTCTTCAGACCCACCCACACCCTGATTACATCCGCCTTACCCATCAAGCCTCTCACGTTAAAATAAATGCAATTCAGTCCAACAGTCGTATCATGCTCCCTGCCGTGCTCCTGCTTTTCTGTCCATTGAAATTTCTTTCATCACCTTCCATACCGACCTCCAGCCTCTCACATGCCTCAGTCCTGCATTGGATGCTGGCCTGCTGCCAATCTAGTTCAAACCTGCCTGTGTAGCACAAGCAAACATGCCTGCCTGGATGTTGGTTCCCCATCAGTTCAGGTGTAACCCATCTCTGTTGCACAGGGCATCTCTGCCCCAGATGAGGGCCCAATGGTCCAAAAATCTGAATCCCTGCCACCTGGACCAACTCCCCAGCCAAGCATTTATCTGTGCTATCTTCTGAATCCTACCCTCACTAGCATGTGACACCGGGAGTAATCCAGGGATCACTACCCACAAAGGAGATTAGTGGACAAAATTAGGGCACATCATATTGGGGGTACAGTGCTGACATGGATAGAAAATTGGTTGGCAGACAGGAAACAAAGAATAGGGATTAACAGGTCCCTTTCAGAATTGCAGGCAGTGATTAGTGGGGTACCGCAAGGCACATTGCTGGCACCGCAGCTATTTACAATATACATCAACGATTTAGACTTCCCCAACATCGGGAATAATCTTCCTGCATCTAGCCTGTCCAACCTCTTAAGAATTTTGTAAGTTTCTATAAGATCCCCCCATCAATCTTCTGAATTCCACGTGTACAAGCCGAGTCTATCCAGTCTTTCTTCATATGAAAGTCCTGCCATCCCAGGAATCAGTCGGGTGAACCTTCTCTGATGGTAAGTGAACCCACACCCTGATGGCAAGAATGTTTTTCCATACCATTTCCTGGGGCAAAAATTCCGGATGGAATGAGAACATTTTGTACAAATGTGACAGAAGGGTACAGTCACATATTGTACTAACAGGTTGACCAACTTCTGAGGGTTTGGTGCATACCTGGCATCTCACGCACCACTTGTGAGTGACAGCACATGGTAAAGACTGGGACTGTCATAGTGATTCTGCATTGGAGCTGCAGATTCTACTCTTGGAGGTCAGCAAATAAAACATTTTAGGTCAGGCACTGAAAAATGACACTAGGGGTATGCCAGGTGTCTTGATATGATGTTCCAACCTTCGTGAAAATTGGAATAATCCTTCTGAAGCTTCAGGCATGAGATGCTTCTGATCTTTGTGAAGAATACTCCATCCATGGACCGCCAAGACTCCAATAAACCATGTACAGAAGCTCCTCGCTGAAGCCTTGTATATTAAAGAGGATGACAGCTATCCCAACCGGGCACATCTGAGCTCCGCTACACTGTTCAACCCCTTCTTGTTTCTCTGCTCCACCCATATAGCCTCACTGGTTGAACCATCAGTAATGTCATCTCAGACCACTACCATGGCATTCTTCTTAATCAATAAAGCCACAACCTCTCTTTTACACCCACTTCTATCTTTCCTGAAGCACCCGCACCATGCAACATAGAACTGCTAGTCCTGTCCCTCTCCAAGTCTTGTATCTATAATGGCTACAATGTCCCAGACAAGCGTACCTATCCACAGATAGACACAAAAAGCTGGAGTTTTCATCTGTGCTATCTCTTACCTCGACAGAGATGCGTTTTGTTTCCGTATCGAATCTCCGTCCGCACTGCGGCCGAACATCGTACAGCTGGCGGACTCTGCTGGGGACCGACCGGGAGCTCCAACCGCGGGAGCCTCCAGATTTTAAACATCGTGGAGCTCGATGTCCCTTGGTTAGGGACCGACTTCGGAAGCTCCAAGTCATAGGAACTTCGACCTCCCTGATCACGGGAGATTCGATCGCCCCGACACAGGAGTTTCGATCGCCAGCTGCGGGAGCATCGATTGCCCCGACTGTGGATGGTCTTATTGCCCTGATCGCAGGAGAATAAAGAGAGAAGATTGGACTTTATTGTCTTCTATCACAGTGAGGAACGTGGAATCCGCTGGTGGATGTTTATGTTAACTTTTATGTAGTTGTGTGTCTAGTTGCTTTTTTTAGTATGGCTGTATTGTAAATGGAGTTTTACTGTACCTTAATTGGTGCAGGTGACAATAAACGGACCTTTGAACCTGTGTGCCTTTGAAACCAAATCTCTGGCACTGTACGGCAGCAACTCAATCGTTGTGCCATGATGCCGTCCCTGTTTGAAGGGAATGGCCACAGCATTCACCTGTATTCTCAGCCTATTCCCTTTCCTTGTCAAGTCAAGCAAGTGTCAAGAGTGTTTTGTGGTCATATGTCCCAGATAGAACAATGAAATTCTTACTTGCTGCAGCACAACAGAATATGTAATCATAATAAATAATATAACAAAAACTCAGAAAAAAAGAACAAATAATAATAGTGCAATAATAATAATAATAATAATAATAATAATAATAATAATAATAGTCTAATGTAGTTCATAGCTTATGAGGTTGTAGTATTTAATAGCCTGATGGTTGTAGGTAAGAAGCTGTTCCTGAACCTGGACGTTACAGTTCTCAGGCTCTTGTACCTTCTTCCCGAAGGCAGTGGTGAGATGAGTGCGTGGGCCAGGATGGTGTGGGTCTTTGATGATGTTGGCCGCCTTTTTGAGGCAGCGACTACAATAGATCCCTTCGATGGTGGGGAGGTCAGAGGACTGGGCAGTGATGGACTGGGCAGTGTTTACAACTATTTGCAGTCTTTTCCGCTCCTGGACACTCAAGTTGCCGAACCAGGCCACGATGCAACCAGTCAGTATACTCTCCATAGTTCACCTGTAGAAGTTCTCTTGAATCCTCTTTGACATACCGAACCTTCGAAATCTTCTCAGGAAGAAGAAACGCTGATGATTGCATCTGTGTGCTGGGTCCAGGAAAGATCGTCGGAAATATGCACGCCCAGGCATTTGAAGTTTTGACTCTCTCCACCATCTTCCCATTGATGTAAACAGGATTGTGGGTCCTCAACTTTCCTCTTCCAAAGTCCACAATCAGTTCTTTGGTTTTGCTGATATTGAGAGCTAGGTTGTTGTGCTGGCACCATATGGTCAGTCGGTCGATCTTACTTCTATACTCTGGCTCATCACCATCTGTAATTCGTCCCACAATGGTGGTGTCGTCCGTGAATTTGAAAATGGAGTTCGTACTATGTCTGGCTACACAGTCATGAGTATAGAGTGAGTAGAGCTCGCAGGGGCTGAGCATGCAGCCTTGAGGTGCTCCCATACTGATTTTACTTCGGAGTCACATGAGTGACTACGTGAAGAACCCGCTCAGCGCGCATGCACGGCATTAACGCCAGCAGTGCAACAGCGGCTACAACGGGAGTTAGGCGCTCCCGCTACAGAATGAAACGGACCGTCAGGTGAGTACCCTGAGGTCGGGTTTCTATTACAGGGGAGCCTTTTTCTGCTTGTGTTTTACAGGCAGAGAAAAAGGCTCTGGAACAAAACTGTCCCCCGTTCGAGGAGGAACGTTTTCCGTCGGGGAGGGGGGCAGCAACAGGCGGTAGGAGCGTTTACCCGGTGTTCCGTTATTCCCCGACACCGTGCCGAGCCCAGCCCGCTAGTACCTGAGCAGATTCAGATTCAGATTCAGATTCAACTTTAATTGTCATTGTCCGTGTACAGTACAGAGACAACGAAATGCATTTAGCATCTCCCCTCAAGCAGCGGGCTGGATACATAGCCACCCGAAGAGGCATCCGGCAGGTGTTTTCCCGATTTTGGACGGGACGTCTCTCCACCCGCACGGGGGGAGAGAGAGCCGCCTGAGCCGCTGGAGCGGCTCTCGGAGCAGGTGCCTGCGAGACGCGCTGCTTGAGGGGCGCTCTCGCTTCTACAAGGCACAAAAGCTCTAGAAGAACCTGTCCCCCGCTCGACTCCAGCGGAGGAGCGTTCCATTGCAGGGGGGGCAGCAACAGGCGGTAGGAACAATTACCGGGCGCTCCGCTATCCCCATCACCGCACGAGCCCAGTCCCGCTAGTGCCTGAGCTGCGGGCTGGATGTTTAGCCATCCGAAGAGGCATCCGGCCGGTGGCTTCCGACTTGTCGGAGGGGACGTCTCTCCACCCGCATGGGAGAGAGACAGCCGCCTGAGCCGCTGGAGCGGCTCCTGGAGCAGGAGCTCCTGCGAGACACGCTACGTGAGGGGCAGTCTCGCTGGAGGGTTCAGGCATACCCTCCACAGTGCCTAGGCACTGCCCATCGCTTCCTCCTTAGTGTGGTTAGCTTTGGGGTGACCAGGGCTGGGCTGGTCATGAAGAGGGGGTCGCTGGCTGAAGAATTCGGGAGTATGCCAGGGGTGCAGGAACAGGAAGAGCTGCTGGGTGTGTGTGGACCGCTACGTGGCTACCCCACGTGCAGGAAGGCCATTAGAGCCTAAAAACTAACGGCCAGCGTTGACCACCTCTCCGACAGGCACCTACAGGAGCAGGTGGTTAATGAGGCTTTAAAATGTACAGCTCCAATAAATTATAGTCCTTCAAAGTGCCGGCAGTCAACAGCCAAATCTGGGGGCACGTCGGGACAAATACTTGGACCAGGAGCTGATACTGCAGCGGATCCTCAGGCTCCTGACGTCAGCCATCACACCATTTGCTCGTTTTCTGTGGACAATACGGAGATGACCACTAACTAACAAATCACTCTCGCACTGTTGTGCAACACGCAGA